>NC_064931.1:193608469-193929929 GCF_023897955.1 Schistocerca gregaria
AGAAGGGGGGGGGGGGGCACTAAAACTGTGTACAAGGAACATTAACTGGCCAAAGGGGGTATTAATGTTCATCGCTCCACTTACGCTGAACATCTCATTCAAAGCGGACATTCCCCCAGTACAGGGTGTTTCAAAAATGACCGGTATATTTGAAACGGCAATACAAACTAAACGAGCAGCGATAGGAAAACACCGTTTGTTGCAATATGCTTGGGACAACATTACATTTTCAGGCAGACAAACTTTCGAAATTACAGTAGTTACAGTTGTCAACAACAGATGGCGCTGCGGTCTGGGAAACTCTGTAGTACGATATTTTCCACATATCCACCATGTGTAGCAATAATATGGCGTAGCCTCTGAATGAAATTAACCCGAAACCTTTGACAACGTGTCTGGCGGAATGGCTTCACATGCAGATGAGATGTACTGCTTCAGCTGTTCAATTGTTTCTGGATTCTGGCGGTACACCTGGTGTTTCAAGTGTCCCCACAGAAAGAAGTCACAGGGGTTCAGGTCTGGCGAATAGGGAGGCCAATCCACGCCGCCTCCTGTATGTTTCGGATAGCCCAAAGCAATCACACGATCATCGAAATATTCATTCAGGAAATTAAAGACGTCGGCCGTGCGATGTGGCCGGGCACCATCTTGCATAAACCACGAGGTGTTTGCAGTGTTGTCTAAGGCAGTTTGTACCGCCACAAATTCACGAAGAATGTCCAGATAGCGTGATGCAGTAATCGTTTCGGATCTGAAAAATGGGCCAATGATTCCTTTGGAAGGAATGGCGGCCCAGACCAGTACTTTTTGAGGATGCAGGGACGATGGGACTGCAACATGGGGCTTTTTGGTTCCCCATATGCGCCAGTTCTGTTTATTGACAAAGTTGTCCAGGTAAAAATAAGCTTCGTCAGTAAACCAAATGCTGCCCACATGCACATCGCCGTCATCAATCCTGTGCACTATATCGTTAGCGAATGTCTCTCGTGCAGCAATGGTAGCGGCGCTGAGGGGTTGCCGCGTTTGAATTTTGTATGGATAGAGGTGTAAACTCTGGCGCATGAGACGATACGTGGACGTTGGCGTCATTTGGACCTCAGCTGCAACACGGCGAACGGAAACCGAAGGCCACTGTTGGATCACCTGCTGCACTAGCTGCGTGTTGCCCTCTGTGGTTGCCGTACGCGGTCGCCCTACCTTTCCAGCACGTTTCCGTCACGTTCCCAGTCCGTTGAAATTTTTCAAACAGATCCTTTATTGTATCGCTTTTCGGTCCTTTGGTTACATTAAACCTCCGTTGAAAACTTCGTCTTGTCGCAACAACACTGTGTTCTAGCCGGTGGAATTGCAACACCAGAAAATTCCTCTGTTCTAAGGAATAAACCATGTTGTCCACAGCACACTTGCACGTTGTGAACAGCACACGCTTACAGCAGAAATACGACGTACAGAATGGCGCACCCACAGACTGCGTTGTCTTCTATATCTTTCACATCACTTTCAGCGCCATCTGTTGTTGAAAATTGTAACTACTGTAATTTCGAAAGTTTGTCCGCCTGAAAATGTACTGTTGTCCCAAGCATATTGCAACAAACGGTGTATTTCTATCGCTGCTCGTTTAGTTTTTATTGCCGTTTCAAATATACCGGTCATTTTTGAAACACCCTGTAAGTTAGAAAATACTGTTATTTTGCGTAGAGAGGAGAGGAGGTAAGGGCTTTGTGTTTTGGAAGAACTTTAAATTTTTAAACACAGTTTCACCAATAAGGATTCAGTTTCGAACTACCATTGCAACTGAAAAATAAAAGTTTCTTCTATGGTTTTCGCCCTGTGCTCGAATTAACATAATTATTACAGCAGTATTCTATATTATTTTCTGAATGCCAAACTCTTTATAAGCGTTCGCAATAAAATGTTGTACGTGTCTGTATAATCACGTCAATTCTCGTATAATTTTCATGAGCCTAGTTGTCCTATTGTAATTATTTTTTATATTTTCTGTCATTCACTGTCTTCAGAATTTGTGTTACACAAATGTTTGGATTTCAAAATGTGGTACAGTGACGTCAGCTGTTTGCTGCGGCAATAGACAGCAGGGTGTATCATTGCTCCGTCAGTTGCACGTTTATCCGTTGCTGGTCCTAGACACCACATCTAATATGTGTACTATTGTATAGATGACAAAGCCAGACGGCTGTTTTTTCGATTGTCAATTTTAATTCTGTCGAAGCCTGTTGGCGTCACATCACGCTCAGCACGTACAACGTTAGTTGTTGTTTATTTTATTAATTAATAGCATTTGCCCTTTTCGAAATGTATTAGTGGCCATGTTAGGCACTTGGCCAGTCGACCACTCTGCTGTGTTTTGCACGTGACCATTCAGCTTGCAAGTACGGTAACAAGTGGAAATATTTTCATTGCATATTGTAATAACCTCCACTGCATGTATGTTGTGTTATTATAAAATCCTAATCTTCTGAACGTTGCATTTATCTGTATATAACTATTTATAGGTTATAAGACTTCTGAAGAAGATTCGTTTATGTTGGTTGGAACCTAGGTCAAGAGCTTTTGACCACTACGTTCCGCAACTACTGGCTGTTGCTAAGTTGCTGCTGCAGCCCTGCTTAAGGTTCATACACAGTTTCTTTTAGCGTGTTATCTGTTTTTATCTTCACGATGAACGATGGGATTTGGCTCTAAGCAATCACTCTGCTGAGCGATGACTGTTTAAAAAAACCTGTGATTACTCAGTTCACATTGATATATGGCGCTTTATGTGGTACACATCTGTTTTAAAAACGCTGTAGTTCTGTAACGTTTTAATTTCTTGTGCAGGTAACCTGAAGACGCATATCTGCTGATGCGAAACCAGTAGTGATTTTTTAATTAATGTAATTCAACAGCCAACGCGGAAGATTTTATTCACCATTTTTTATAAGAATAGACGAACATCGGGCCCTATCTTCTCCAGTGCGATCTTGAGCTTCATTTCTAATAATGTTATCGTTAACGGGACATTATATCTGAAACTTCCTCTCTTCCTTGATTACTGTCTACGCTGTGTCATTGACAGATCGTGAAATTTTCACCTTGTCATACTGCAGTAACACATGCCTCCTCTCTTACTGTGCATAGAAAAATATTAAATTCTGTTTTCGTCAGAAAACTTGTCCTGTCTGTTTGTGTGTGCGAAGGGAAAGACGTCAGCGGACGTCAACCTTTCAGCTGTTGAACGGCTGGCGCAGTCACGTTTATCGGCCATTACAGGAGCCTAGCCTTCGTGAAAGGATCATCGATCGGCTCCGGCAAAAAATAAGGAAATTAAATCCGCGCTCAATTTAGATACCGCACATGTTGCTGGTGCTGACGTCTATTGAATTTATGATGGGCGGATCGTTCCTTGAAAGCGCGACGTCAGCTGCACCCCTGTCGTCCTTCCTTGCGACGAATGGCAATCCCGTGATAACGCCTGTCTGCTCTCCTTGTAGTCTTGCTCCTGCGCAGCCAGCAATAACTTTAGCATTGCGGCAGTTTAGCCGCAGCGAGTATTGCAGAGGCCTATGAATGCGCTACGCAGCGCAGCGCGGATTACTTAAAACTCTAAGGAACATACATGAATATCTTTCCTCACAAAAGCTCTCTCGCATTTATGTCGTCAGATTCCGATTCGGAGGGAGGCTTTAGTGCTCGGAAATGTCTTTTGCACCTAGCGATTGATTATGCAATCAGAAACGTATAGTCATTTACCAAATGAATATAAACATCTTATTAACGCGATACATCTGACATTGAAAAATCATACACAGAGCGTTATGTTCTGATGTGTCCGTGTACGGATCACACGACTCGTAAACTCTACGCATTCCGGCAGTTTTCGCCATTGGCATTTCTGGCCGAGGAAAGCTGTATCCGTTTCTTTGATGTGAATCAACAGCAGAAGCTCAACGACACTCTAGTCACAGGATTGCACATTCTTACGTTCATCAGATAACGCCTGAATGAAATATAACATCCTTGCAGAATTCAGCAGCGTGCCAGCCCGGAATCCGAACACAAACTGTTTCGTTTCGCACGTAATATTCTTACGATTTGGCAGATTTGGACACATGTCAAGTATGTACTCAAAGCTTCCATCTGCTTCCTCTACCCTACTTTCGAAACGCCACAAAACCTTTCTTGAGTATCTCACAGAGATTGCAAAAAATTTTCAAATGTGTGTGAAATGTTATGGGACTTAACTGGTAAGGTCATCAGTCCCTAAGCTTACACACTACTTAACATAAATTATCGTAATCATACACACACACACACACACACACATGCCCGAGGAAGGACTCGAACCTCTTCCGGGACCGACCACACGTTCCATGACTGCAGCGTCTGAGACTGCTCGGCTAATCCCGCGCAGCCCTGAGATTGCATCCCTGACATTAGGAATATAGAGAAAATTGAGTTAGCTCTAACGTAATCGTTTCTTACATGGTTGATATTTACGTCGTTGAATATGCACTTTAATGAATCATTTGACAAATGGGAACTGAATCGTTGATTGGACATCGAATATGACAACAGAGAATCTACTTCAGCAGCATTGTTTTCATTATAACTGTCCGTCTACAACGCTATTTAAATTTTTATATTTTAAACGTATGCCGGCCGGCGTGGCCTAGCGGTTCTACGCGCTTCAGTCTGGAACTGCGCGACCGCTACGGTCGTAGGTTCGAATCCTGCCTCGGGCATGGATGTGTGTGATGCCCTTAGGTTAGTTAGGTTTAAGTAGTTCTAAGTTCTAGGGGACTGATGACTTAAGATATTAAGTCCCATAATGCTCAGAGCCATTTGAACCATTTAAACGTATGCAACTCAACTCTATTCGGCCACAAACATAATCAGAATCCGGTAAATAGAACACATAAGATGTAATAGGTCTATTTGTACAATAACATATTGTATACACTCCTGGAAATGGAAAAAAAACACATTGACACCGGTGTGTCAGACCCACCATACTTGCTCCGGACACTGCGAGAGGGCTGTACAAGCAATGATCACACGCACGGCACAGCGGACACACCAGGAACCGCGGTGTTGGCCGTCGAATGGCGCTAGCTGCGCAGCATTTGTGCACCGCCGTCGTCAGTGTCAGCCAGTTTGCCGTGGCATACGGAGCTCCATCGCAGTCTTTAACACTGGTAGCATGCTGCGACAGCGTGGACGTGAACCGCCAGTGGTCAGCGGAAGGTGCACGTGCCCGTCGACCTGGGACCGGACCGCAGCCACGCACGGATGCACGCCAAGACCGTAGGATCCTACGCAGTGCCGTAGGGGACCGCACCGCCACTTCCCAGCAAATTAGGGACACTGTTGCTCCTGGGGTATCGGCGAGGACCATTCGCAACCGTCTCCATGAAGCTGGGCTACGGTCCCGCACACGCCCCAGCATCGTGCAGCCTGCCTCCAGTGGTGTCGCGACAGGCGTGAATGGAGAGACGAATGGAGACGTGTCGTCTTCAGCGATGAGAGTCGCTTCTGCCTTGGTGCCAATGATGGTCGTATGTGTGTTTGGCGCCGTGCAGATGAGCACGACAATCAGGACTGCATACGACCGAGGCACACAGGGCCAACACCCGGCATCATGGTGTGGGGAGCGATCTCCTACACTGGCCGTACACCTCTGGTGATCGTCGAGGGGACACTGAATAGTGCACGGTACATCCAAACCGTCATCGAACCCATCGTTCTACCATTCCTAGACCGGCAAGGGAACTTGCTGTTCCAACAGGACAATGCACGTCCGCATGTATCTCGTGCCACCCAACGTGCTCTAGAAGGTGTAAGTCAACTACCCTGGCCAGCAAGATCTCCGGATCTGTCCCCCATTGAGCATGTTTGGGACTGGATGAAGCGTCGTCTCACGCGGTCTGCACGACCAGCACGAACGCTAGTCCAACTGAGGCGCCAGGTGGAAATGGCATGGCAAGCCGTTCCACAGGACTACATGCAGCATCTCTACGATCGTCTCCATGGGAGATAGCAGCCCGCATTGCTGCGAAAGGTGGATATACACTGTACTAGTGCCGACATTGTGCATGCTCTGTTGCCTGTGTCTATGTGCCTGTGGTTCTGTCAGTGTGATCGTGTGATGTATCTGACCCCAGGAATGTGTCAAGTTTCCCCTTCCTGGGACAATGAATACACGGTGTTCTTATTTCAGTTTCCAGGAGTGTAGAAGACATGCAACATTTAAAATCTCTATACATTGCATCTCATCAATTCACTTGTACCATGAGTAAGGCTCTTTAGCGAGGCAGCCTCCTTTATATAACAATCTGCGGCCTTTAGATGGCGTTAAATTCAATTGAATTTGTCATTTAAATTCAAATTAACGCCTAAAATTATGCATACAGCCATTAAAAAAATAATAAATAAAAATAATAAATTCTAATTGTGACGCTAAAATTAAAATAACGATTGCAAAACGAAGAAAATGACAATTGTCGTGTTAAAATTAATATAAGGTATGGCTTTAGAACTACAGACAGCAGGGCTTTTTGTAACTTTTTCTCTACGGTAATTTGTTTAAAACGTGCAATGCAACATTGAAAGTATCTAACCAAAATTGTATCCTTTTATTCTGCGAAAGTATCAGTGATAAGATTGTTCTACATTAATTATTCAGCAAACCTGCGTCTGTGAACTTTTTTCTTGCACTCCTCCATTTTGGTGGAAATGCTACATGTGTTTGACTCAGCAGTAATATGTCAGAGAATAATGCCGTTTGTGCAATGGCATTAAGAAGGTACTGGAAAATTAAATTTTGGCCCTGATGTTTACTTGGTTCTCTCATTGGTGGGTAACTTTACTACTCATTTTCATATTCAGTTTAAGCATAGGATTTGGATTATGATTCAGGCTGTTAGAAACACAATGTTGATCTCTCTCTCTCTCTCTCCCTCTATATATATATATATATATATATATATATATATATATATATATATATATATATATATATATATATAGTTGTTGTTGTTGTTGTCTTCAGTCCTGGGACTGGTTTGATGCAGCTCTCCATGCTACTCTATCCTGTGCAAGCTGCTTCATCTCCCAGTACCTACTGCAACCTACATCCTTCTGAATCTGCTTAGTGTACTCATCTCTCGGTCTCCCTCTACGATTTTTACCCTCCACGCTGCCCTCCAATGCTAAATTTGTGATTCCTTGATGCCTCAAAACATGTCCTACCAACCGATCCCTTCTTCTAGTCAAGTTGTGCCACAAACTTCTCTTCTCCCTAATCCTATTCAATACCTCCTCATTAGTTACGTGATCTATCCACCTTATATTCAGTATTCTTCTGTAGCACCACATTTCGAAAGCTTCTATTCTCTTCTTGTCCAAACTAGTTATCGTCCATGTTTCACTTCCATACATGGCTACACTCCAAACAAATACTTTCAGAAACGACTTCCTGATACATAAATCTATATTCGATGTTAACAAATTTCTCTTCTTCAGAAACGCTTTCCTTGCCATTGCCAGTCTACATTTTATATCCTCTCTACTTCCACCATCATCAGTTATTTTACTTCCTAAATAGCAAAACTCCTTTACTACTTTAAGTGTCTCATTTCCTAATCTAATTCCCTCAGCATCACCCGATTTAATTTGACTACATTCCATTATCCTCGTTTTGCTTTTGTTAATGTTCATCTTATATCCTCCTTTCAAGACACTGTCCATTCCGTTCAACTGCTCTTCCAAGTCCTTTGCCGTCTCTGACAGAATTACAATGTCATCGGCGAACCTCAAAGTTTTTACTTCGTCTCCATGAATTTTAATACCTACTCCAAATTTTTCTTTTGTTTCCTTTACTGCTTGCTCAATATACAGATTGAATAACATCGGGGAGAGGCTACAACCCTGTCTCACTCCTTTCCCAACCACTGCTTCTCTTTCATGCCCCTCGACTCTTATTACTGCCATCTGGTTTCTGTACAAATTATAAATAGCCTTTCGCTCCCTGTATTTTACCCCTGCCACCTTTAGAATTTGAAAAAGAGTATTCCAGTCAACATTGTCAAAAGCTTTCTCTAAGTCTACAAATGCTAGAAACGTAGGTTTGCCTTTTCTTAATCTTTCTTCTAAGATAAGTCGTAAGGTCAGTATTGCCTCACGTGTTCCAACATTTCGACGGAATCCAAACTGATCCTCCCCGAGGTCTGCATCTACCAGTTTTTCCATTCGTCTGTAAAGAATTCGCGTTAGTATTTTGCAGCCGTGGCTTATTAAACTGATAGTTCGGTAATTTTCACATCTGTCAGCACCTGCTTTCTTTGGGATTGGAATTATTATATTCTTCTTGAAGTCTGAGGGTATTTCGCCTGTCTCATACATCTTGCTCACCAGCTGGTAGAGTTTTGTCATGACTGGCTCTCCCAAGGCCGTCAGTAGTTCTAATGGAATGTTGTCTACTCCGGGGGCCTTGTTTCGACTCAGGTCTTTCAGTGCTCTGTCAAACTCTTCACGCAGTATCGTATCTCCCATTTCGTCTTCATCTACATCCTCTTCTATTTCCATAATATTGTCCTCAAGTACATCGCCCTTGTATAAACCTTCTATATACTCCTTCCACCTTTCTGCCTTCCCTTCTTTGCTTAGAACTGGGCTGCCATCTGAGCTCTTGATATTCATACACGTGGTTCTCTTCTCTCCAAAGGTCTCTTTAATTTTCCTGTAGGCAGTATCTATCTTACCCCTAGTGAGATAAGCTTCTACATCCTTACATTTGTCCTCTAGCCATCCCTGTTTAGCCATTTTGCACTTCCTGTCGATCTTATTTTTGAGACGTTTGTATTCCTTTTTGCCTGCTTCATTTACTGCATTTTTATATTTTCTCCTTTCATCAATTAAATTCAATATTTCTTCTGTTACCCAAGGATTTCTAGCAGCCCTCGTCTTTGTACCTACTTTATCCTCTGCTGCCTTCACTACTACATCCCTCAGAGCTACCCATTCTTCTTCTACTGTATTTCTTTCCCCTACTCCTGTCAATTGTTCCCTTATGCTCTCTCTGAAACTCTGTACAACCTCTGGTTCTTTCAGTTTATCCAGGTCCCAACTCCTTAATTTCCCACATTTTTGCAGTTTCTTCAGTTTTAATCTACAGGTCATAACCAATAGATTGTGGTCAGAGTCCACATCTGCCCCTGGAAATGTTTTACAACTTAAAACCTGGTTCCTAAATCTCTGTCTTACCATTATATAATCTATCTGATACCTTTTAGTATCTCCAGGGTTCTTCCACGTATACAACCTTCTTTCATGATTCTTAAACCAAGTGTTAGCTATGATTAAGTTGTGCTCTGTGCAAAATTCTACTAGGTGGCTTCCTCTTTCATTTCTTAGCCCCAATCCATATTCACCTACTATGTTTCCTTCTCTCCCTTTTCCTACACTCGAATTCCAGTCACCCATTACTATTAAATTTTCGTCTCCCTTCACTATCATATATATATTGTTAACATTTTAAGTCGTACACCAAACCTACCATAGCACGAAACACTCTTACAATAATTTTACGAAATGCTTACTGTGTCAAACCTTGGACATACAAATCCTAACCCTGAATATTATCTAACGAAACCAATTTGAAATCATTATAGACCTTGTCTCATTTATGTGCTAAGGTTTGGTCTGGATCAGCGAGTGCGACCTACCTTACAGCTGTCACCACATGTCTGCTTGCTCCGGGCACCTACTTGCGAGTCCTTGGTTTTTTACTGCCATGCACATCTCTGTTAACCATCAAAGAACCTCGTACTCGAAGATATTATACTCGTTCAACCTTGCGGTTGGCAACTACCGACTATTTTCTGGAGCTACCCTGATCAGACCTTAGCACATAGCTTTCATAACCCCATGGTCCACTGGACTAGAATTTTGTGGGGGATTGGTGCAGTTATTATTTAAGATACAATACAAAACATAGATAGCATTCCAATTAAAAGAGTGTTACACAACAATAAAATTCACCTATAGAAACACATAATGTGAAGTAAAATGCATAATATCATTAGATTGTCAAATTGCAGTGAATCAAAGAACATCAAAATAAACAGAATAGAAACACATACATTTAGGGCAAAGACATCAGACATTACATTATTGAGAGAAGTGTATGAAATACCATCAAAATTACAAAACAGAGGAAAAGAATGTGAGGTAAAATCGATAAGGTATTTAGATTTTGAATTGTCTGAAATAACATCCAAAGTTATAATACAATAATGTAGACTGTGGGGTAAAATGCAGAATATACTTAAATTTCTAAAGAAAAGTGTATCAAATAGTATTAAAAGTTACAAAATAGTATAAAAGACATAAAGACTCTGTATAGAAGCATAGTAATGTAGGGTAAAATACCTGAAATACCATCAAATTTATCAAACAGAAATGTAGAACATGAGGTAAAATAAATAATATAGTTAAATATCCACTAGAAGTTAACAGCAAATATACATAAATGTTTCATAGAGAACTCTTATTGCCAGTAAAATAATGCAATATGATACTTTAAGTAATAGTAATTTTAAATATAAAATATGTGTCACTTCAGGTGACAGCAGATATTGACTTTTTGTTACAATCATTATCTTGTAGTAGACCTAGAGTACATGGCAAGTTTCAAGTTTCATTGACAATACTAAATGAAGAAGACATGTCATGTCAGGTGACAGTTTACATTGAGTCTAATTGAAAACTGCAGTAAAATGTTGGGCCTTTGGTGAAGAAACACACTGAACCACAACTAGTGTCAGTTGTACAACCCATGTCACATCAGGTGACAGTTTACACTGATTCTACATGTAAACCATAGTAAAATATGGGGAATCAGGTGATGAAACACACTGAGCCACAAATAATGTCAATTGTACAATAGATGTCTTATCAGGTGATAGGACACACTGACTTTAATAGTGATCAGTAGTGCAATAAGACTGAAGAAGAATGGGCATCAGGTGATGGGACACACTGAGACATGGTGGTATCGATTGAAAAGTATATGTAAAGTCAGGTGACAACACACACTGACATTCAGTTACAATTATGATATTCTATTAGTCATAGAACACATATTATGTCAGATGGTAGCTCACACTGACATACCATTAAAGGCATGATATTCATTTTGTTATAGGACACATTTTACATGAGAAGGTAGCTCAACTGACTTTTGTTATATTCTCATAGACTCAGACCAGTTATTATGTCAGGTGACAGTTCAGTCTGAGTTTCACTTATATTTATGTAGACTCAGGCTACTCGTTATGTTAGGTGATAGTCCACTGTGACTCTTAAACACAGTCATGAGATTCCCACAGATGGAGAAAGTATGCCCCGTCAGGCAACAGCTTAGTCTGACGCTAAGGTAAAAACGTCTACAAAATCGTTTGTCATAGTGACAGGAACGTAATGTTAGTTACGTAGATATTATCATTGTGCAAGAAATTAATATTAAAAATAACATACAGTAACTGTATGAAGTGGACATTTCTTGCAAAATTTTTATGTATCTTGGTGGTAACAATAACATCACATACTCTGTAGCAATAACAGTAATTAGTTTTATGGAATCTATGTACAAGAAAAAGGTACTAAAGGTAGTATACCATAATAATAACACTATTCAGTGGAACATTTGTTACAAAATAAATGTTTGTATGCATTTAAGGTGAGTAGAATCTCATATGGTCAATGACAATGTTGTATTGAAATTATCATTAAGACTCTATTTACAAGTGAATATCAATGATTACTATAACCTGCACAATCGCAGTATTCATTTTAGAACCTCACATACTTGATGCTGTATTGAGATCGTCATAAAGGCTCTGTTTAAAAGTGATTCATAGTCATATATATAATATTAACTATTAGAATAACCTGCACAATCGCAGTATTCATTTTAGTGTTAACTTTACATTAAGTATTGTCAGGTAATACCGTAACATATTTCATACAACTTTCTTAAATAAGAGTTTTGATAAAGTCTGAATAAGTATTTTAACTTCACAGTATAAATCTTATTTCTTTTCAGTACAGTTATTAAAAAAGTTGTTTACCTATGAGAATAGAATAGAATAGAAAGAAGGGTAGACTGAGAACTCAGAAAGGAACAATGAGTTTTACAGAGCTCACAGATACGGGGCACCAATGCCACATGGTGTGTCAGTTAAGGCCAACTGGAGTGGCCGAGCGGTTCTATGCGCTACAATCTGGAAATGCGCGACTGCTACGGTCGCAGGTTCGAATCCTGCCTCGGGCATGGATGTGTGTGATGTCCTAAGGTAAGTTACGTTTAACTAGTTCTAAGTTCTAGGTGACTGATGACCACAGCAGTTAAGTCCCATAGTGCTCAGAGCCATTTGAACCATTTGTGTCAGTTAAAGAATAACCAACCCTGTACCCCACTAGGTTTCTTGTGTAGACCACAAGGATAATCGGTTATTAAGTGTTGAAATAATGTCAATGATGGAAATTATTTGTGAGAGAAAGAGTAAAGAAATTTACTTAAATAAATGATAGACAGAGACAATAAAGAGGATAGTAATTGATGTTACTGAAAGTGATGGTAGTTATGGTACACCAAAAACATAATTGTCAGGGAAACAAAACACCATAATGTTATTTTAATGTAGAATGAAAATACTATGACACTTAAGGAACAGGCTTTAGGAAAGGACAAAACGCTGGGCTCAGCAAAGGAGAGGTACTGTCATGTCCCGGAAAATAATAATGTGACAAATCAAAAGCGTGCATAAATAGAATAATATACGTATAGTAACTGGCAACATAATTAGCATCACAAAGTACAAAGGCAAAAACACTATTTAAAAGATCCGTAATCAGTCTAGCATAAACAAAAAATAATAAGGGCTCAGAGAAAGTCTGGAAGTAACTGTAACAAAAAGTAATATGTCATCATCAGATAATAAAGCAAAAATAGCATGCCAACACAAAACAAAACTTTCAACTGAAAGCATAGACCATAACATTATCTTAATCCCGAAATATGTAACACTGTCAGAAAATAAAAGTGTGGAGACACATAAAGCAAATCATAGCACAAGTGATAAACAATGAAATACTAATGGATGATTATATCTTTACTTGGAAACACGTGAAAAGAGAAAAGGCAACGTAGAAGGTAGCACAGAGACATAATAAAAGGTAAGAATTATGATACTTGCGGTGCTGAAGGTATAAAAAAATGATTACAGAATGCTTGTAGTATGTCATGACGTAAGTCCTGAGTGGATCCTCAACAATGAGTCCGAAAACAATCCCAATTGGACTCTAGTAATCCCAAGTCATCATATTATTTCATTAATGGCATCTGAAACATAGTTGAAAATTAATAAACAGTATACAATTGCAGACAAAATGTTAAGCTTCCTGAGAAAAGTAATTGCTTATTCTAAAAAGGAAAGGGTCAGAAACGAAAGTTAAAAAAATGGCTCTGAGCACTATGGGACTTAACATCTATGGTCACCAGTCCCCTATAACTACTTAAACCTAACTAACCTAAGGACATCACACAACACCCAGCCATCACGAGGCAGAGAAAATCCCTGACCCCGCCGGGAATCGAACTCGGAAACCCAGGTGTGGGAAGCGAGAATGCTACCGCATGACCACGAGATGCGGGCAAACGAAAGTTACTTGGTACATTGTTAAAAAGTTGATACTTGTTCTTAAAAGCTGTGGAGGAAATTAATTGTCAAATAGTATTAAAGTTAATTATGAAACTCGTCAGAAAATCAGCATCAACATTTCTGGAAAATGTAGAACAACATCGCTCACACTTCATGTTGCTATGGTCGTAACTTCAGCACACAGTATTTGCTAATCATCACTTGTAGTATCCAAGATTCCGAAGTCTCAAAAAAGGAACTTAAATTTAATAATATCTCACTCTGCTCATAAGTTTCAAATATTATCTTAAAAACTCGTATGAACACACCCTTTCTTCAAATATCTTAAAAGCATCAAAATCGCTATTTTCATCTTCTTATACACAATGTCAATACTCATATTACATCCTTTAACACTAAAACCCTAAATAAACTTCAGAGAAATTGGTACCACTTGTTTAACATCAACATACCAAGTGGCCTTCGTTACTACAAAATCTTATTACAGTTAGTGTCATTATGTCATGTAAATATAGTTCACTGTAGTCATCACAAAGTAACAGAGGTGATCCTCCAACAAGAAATAGGAGCAAAGATTTCATGTAGAAAGTATCAACTTCAATTTGATGACCGAAATTTTCAACTGTAATGTCAACTTCAAATACCAGTATGAAAAAAGATTCACAGAAAACAATAATGTAGTTCATCATTAATGTACAGAAATAATCCCCAGTTATTACCATAAGTAAGAAACCTATAACGCTCTGGAAAGAAAGCAGGTCACACTGCTAAGCTGTCTCCAGAAATTGATGTCTCCGAACTCATGTCTTTACCTAATGCCAGAACAGAAGACAGGTGGTGTTATTTGGAGCTTTTACACGGGGAAATATTCTGAATGTTTGCACGCTGGAAAAAAAAAATGCGCGCTACCCAGGCCTAACGACGTGAAAAGGGTTTGTCTCGTCAGCGGTGCGTGTTGTTTCCATTGTGGCCTACCTCCAGCTGTGACAGGAATTTGTGCCACCCAGGCCCTTAGGAGGGTTCCAGGTTACAGCCGCAGAGGCGCTACACGTCCGCAAACCATGCTCGACACAGGGAGAAATAATATAATTAAAATAGCTGGAAATATGTTGCTGTGATTTTCTGTAATAAATCGAAGTAGTGCACCCTAAAAGTTACCAACGTAAACGGTATTGTCTATGCAATGAAATGTTTGCAGTTTGTGATATGATGTACACCACGTGATTTTTTTGTACGTAATGTTAGGATTTCAAGAGAATTAGGATGTGCTATACGGACTACTCGATATGGACCATTATATAACAAACAATTTTTGACATAGATTGTGGGCTGTATGGAATAGCCTGTGGGGCAGACCAGAACTTTGACTCCTACTTGAAAAGAAATATTCCTCTTTGGTGACTTCATTTGGCGCAGCCGTTGGGCAGCACCTCGCTTAATATTGTGTAATGCAATTTGAATTATCGCGTGATGCCGTAGGCAGCGAGACTTCGGGAAACGTATGCTTTCTTTAATCTTGTCAGGCGGGTGTTGATTCTCTAACACAAGGTGTGAAGACATCTGTGTGGAAGTATTTGGTAATGAATTTATTACATCCTCAAACTTGTGAAGGTATTTGTCCCATTCATTGTGTTTTGCATTACAAAAAATCTTAAATAATTTCACCAATTCCTTCATTAACCTCCTGAGGGATTCGATTAAGATATGAATGGGGAAATTTTGTGAGTCTGAAGAGTGCGTCGCCAAGTTCGAGAACGGAACTGTGGCCCATTGTCGGAGATTACTGATGCTACATGAGCCACTTCTTTCAGAAGACGTTTAGTAAAATCACGTGAAACAGTGCAGGCCGTAGCTCGACGTAATGGGGTGAAAGTGACGAATTTTGAAGTTAATTCCACGCAGAGAAAAACTACAGCATGAAACACTCTTACAAAAATTTTACCAAATGCTTACTGTGTCAAACCTTGGACATACATATTCTAACTCTGAATATTATCTAACAAGACAATTTGAAATCATTATATATCTTCTCTCATTTACATGCTAAGGTTTGGTCTGCGGCAGCGAGTGCAACCTACCTTACAGCTGTCACCACATGTGATCTTCCTCCAGGCACCTACCTGCGACTCCTTGGTTTTTTAATGCCGTGCCCAGCTCTCTTAACCATCAAAGAACCTCCTACTCGAAGATATTATACTAGTTCAACCTTGAGGTTGGCAACTACCGTCTATTTTCTGGAGCTATCCTGATCAGACCTTAGCACATACCTATCAACCTCTTTTTCTTTTATCAAGTTAAGGATATAGAATATATGGAAATATGTAAAAATATATAAAATTTAATTAGTACCCGCCGTTGCTGACTATGTATTTATTCCAGTCTGAGTTTAGTCCTTCTTCGTCCCCCCTCTCCCTCGTCATCTCCTTTTCTTACCCTTCTCTGGCCATTTTCTCCTCCCCTTTCCCTGTTAATATGCTCCTCGCCCCACCTTCTGCGTAACTCTTCCTACCCTGTCTCTGTCCACCTCTTCCACCCTCTCTTCTCTCACCATGTTATGACTCTCACCCCAATAGGATGATGATGTTTGGTTTGTGGAGCGATCAACTGGGTGGTTATTAGCGCCCGTACAAATTCCCAACCTTTTCTCAGTCCAATCTCGCCACAGGCATAAATGATTATGAAATGATAAGGACTACACAAACACCCAGTTATCTCGGGGTAGGTGAAAATCCTTGACCCCGCTGGGAATTGAACCTGGAACCCCGTGATCATCAGGAAGCGAGAACGCGACCACGAGACCACGAGCTGCGGACCCCCCCCCCCCCCCCTCCCACTAGGAGGCTCATTGCATTTCTCTTCCGCACGTGACTTACGTGTTTAACACAATTGTTTGAAATTGTTTCAGGTGTTTAGGATAAGCTTTTTACCAGTGTGTTTGCCTGCTTCAGTACCAGATATTTCACATATATTTAGCACATATTTGCCCCTCGCATATCGTGAAATATATGTTGTACAATGATATTATTTTGCAGGTACATCCAGTGGTATCCTGTCTGCGAAATGTGTTGCGAATAGAGTTAGTAGTAAGGAAGTGATAAATTAAAACGTCCTGCAAGATGCGGTAGATTTCCAAGCATTTCAATATTTGACCTTATATCTCCTGAGCTGTGTGCAGCGCAATGATATATTTGTCTAGGTACATGCAGCGGCATATGTGGATACTGTCGGACAAAAGCGTTGTGAATAAAGTTAGAAGTAACGAAGTAAGAAATTTAAACATCTTGCATGATGGCGCAGTTTCTCAAGCATCTCCTTGTTTATGACGTTACATTTCCCGAATTTTGCATTGTACAGTGATATAATTTCGCCGGTACATTCAGTGGTATATGTGCATTCTGCCTGTAAAATTTGTTGCTAAAGCAGTTAGTAAGAAGGAAGGAATAAATTTGAACGTCATGCGGCAGTTGTACTGCTTGAACAACGTAACTATAGTAAGCGATAAACGGTTTTCCTTTCATGTCATGTTCTTAAAGATCTGAAAGTAGGTGTAAAACTTCTTGCAAGTCATTCACGTATGGATATTCGCGTGTCTTTAGCTAGACTGCATTTTCAGCACACCCCCTCTCCCTCATTCCGAGCGATATATGGGTGTAGTCTTACCGGCATAGAGATTCTTTACAGAGAGTAAGTGATGCGTGTAGCAAGTTTGGTTGAAACCGTTCCCATGATTTGGGAGGGGAGGGGGGAGGATGTGGAACATACCTACATACGTACATCCGTTTTGATAATATGTAGGGATATAGCGAGAGCATTAACATTTTAACGTAGAAAGAGCTGTCAGCTTTGGTATCGTCACCCTCTTTCAGTTGTTCTGTTTACTTGTGGTGCTAATACCACGATCGTGGCCACACTTGCCACGGCCCGCAGCCGATGCACACACCACGGACGACAAGCAAGCACCATCCTTGGCCCAAAGCGCCACATTGCTACACTAGTAAATTTTGGAAGATGTCAGAGTAGCAATTTAATCTGAACTCATTTTCAGAATGACATTTTCACACTGCAGCGGAGTGTGCGCTGATATGAAACTTCCTGGCAGGTTAAAACTGTGTGCCGGACCGAGACTCGAACTCGGGACCTTTTGCCTTTCGCGGGCAAGTGCTCTGCAAACTGAGCTACCCAAGCACGACTCACTTCCTGTTCTCACGGCGTTACTTCCACCAGTACTTCGTCTTCTACCTTTCAAACTTCACAGAAGCTCTCCTCCCAACGTAGAAGACGAGGTACTGGCAGAAGTAAAGCTACGAGGACACCAGTTAGGCATGCTTGGGTAGCTCAGTTGGCAGAGCACTTTCCCGCGAAAGCCAGAGGTATCGAGTTCGAGTCTCGGTCTGACACGCAGTTTTAATATACCAGAAAGTCTGAAATCATTCTGTTCGTTAAGCAGATGGTATGGTTCTCTTTTGCCGTGAATAAGGATTTCCATTTCTTCTAACATATTTAGGTTGTAGGTTGTAGGCGCCGTGTGTAAAATTTCTAAATTACCAAGCATGTGGCCTATTTTATGTTAATCGGTGTTCAGGTGATTATCAAGGGCACTGCTCTTCTGATCATTTCTGATCATATGTGTGCTCTCTCCATTTAACAGCTGTTGCCTCTGGATCACGGGGTCCATGGTTCTTTTCCCGGCCGGGTTGGGGATTTTCTCTGCCAGGGGACTGGGTGTTTGTGTTGTTCTCATCACTTCATCTTCATCATCATTCGTGACAGTAGCTATATTGGACTGTTTAAGAAATTGGACTGCGAAAAAGTTGGGACTTTGTACGGACGCTGATGAACGCGCAGTTGAGCGCCTCACAAACCAGTCATAATCATCATCATCATCATTTACATTTAAGAGCAAACTTCCTGTCTTTTGGTGAACATAAAATTTATTTCATTCTTGACAGTTTATTATAAACACCTGAATCCATGAGGCTACTATGTTTTTTGACGATTCTATGGTGTCGATTTTCCCAGAAACATCATTGTAAAGGAGTCATTGAATTAAAGGGCGTACTTGGTCTCCTAAATTCCTTAGATAATCTGCTGGTTTACTTTGTCTTTACGGAAGAGGGGAAATACTGGGATAATACCATAAAACTACTTACTTTTTCGTCATGATGACACTCCAAGTTCAACGGCAAGGGTTGCTTAATGATAAGCTCTAGACAGGCACAACTCAGTCTGACAAGGCCGCGGAATAATATCGTAAAGATCCTTCCAAGCTGTCGGTTGAAGTAATTTAAGAAACAGCGTAAAACCCTGAGATCGTGACATAAATCTTAGGAGATTAGGCTCATTTATCTTACTTGGTAATAGGGCTACTAAAGACTTATTTGGTTCACGAACAATTTCAAAAGCTGAATTATAGTAAAACATCAAAAGTCTGAATGCTGTTTGTATAAAAATTATTTTTTAAGTCATATACACTCTTATCCACTCTTAAGGGCATTCGTAACTAATAGGAAGCTCGTCGATATTTTCCTAAAGTAGCTGGACTCTTAATGGAATCGTGCAGGGTTGGAATCATCGCCCAAATATCTTTATTTATCCTTGGGAGATGCACCATTCGAACATTACTGTATGAACCCTGTGGATTTTGTCGTGATTATTTTTTAATTTGTTTCGGTTACTATTATACTTCGAAATTGATTTGGAAGCCGAAAAACAAGACCAAGATTACAATTTCGGTCCATTAAATCCTTCGTATGTCACCCGCACAAATTACCATAGCCATTACAAATGGCGTCACTTCTGTCTCTCAACATGACTGTAATTTACTCGGAAACTTTGCAGATGGTGTTTGCGTAGTACTTATAAAATGTTTACGAAACTTTTTCCATTAAAGATGAGTTTAAGCTTGTTCCATAACCTAGCAGTGCAGCGCTAGTTTGATACTGGAGACGAAAATTAACGAGAGAGGTTCGCTGTACTGACGACACATTTATTCCTAAAGTTAGCGGCAGATCTCATCCTCCGACGTAGGCTGACAAGTCAAAACTGGTAGCAAGTGAATTAGTGGTCGTTGTGGCACTCAGATGACAGATTTCCAAAGAGCTTGCGAAAGGATCTTGAAGTGAAAGAGATGAAATCTAAAAAGGGGACCTACTGATACTGTTTAGGGCGTATTTCATCTGCATCTACATACAGAGTGTTTCAAAAATGACCGGTATATTTGAAACGGCAATACAAACTAAACGAGCAGCTATAGAAATATACCGTTTGTTGCATTATGCTTCGGACAACAGTACATTTTCAGGCAGACAAACTTTCGAAATTACAGTAGTTACAATTGTCAACAACAGATGGCGCTGCGGTCTGGGAAACTCTATAGTACGATATATTCCACATATCCACCATGCGTAGCAATAATACGGCGTAGTTTCTGAATGAAATTACCGGAAAGCTTTGACAACGTGTCTGGCGAAATGGCTTCATATGCAGATGAGATGTACTGCTTCAGCTGTTCAATTGTTTCTGGATTCTGGCGGTACACCTGGTCATTCAAGTGTCCCCATAGAAAGAAGTCACAGGGGTTCATTTCTGGCGAATAGAAAGGCCAATCCACGCCGCCTCCTGTATGTTTCGGATAGCCCAAAGCAATCACACGATCATCGAAATATTCATTCAGGAAATTAAAGACGTCGGCCGTGCGATGTGGCCGGGCACCATTGTGCATAAACCACGAGATGTTCGCAGTGTTGTCTAAGGCAGTTTGTACCACCACAAATTTACGAAGAATGTCCAGATAGAGTGATGCAGTAATCGTTTCGGATCTGAAAAATGGGCCAGTGATTCCTTTGGAAGGAATGGCGGCCCAGACCAGTACTTCTTGAGGATGCAGGGACGATGGGACTGCAACATGGGGCTTTTTGGTTCCCCATATGCGCCAGTTCTGTTTATTGACAAAGTCGTCCAGGTAAAAATAAGCTTCGTCAGTAAACCAAATGCTGCCCACAGGCATATCGCCGTCATCAATCCTGTGCACTATATCGTTAGCGAATGTCTCTCGTGCAGCAATGGTAGCGGCGCTGAGGGGTTGCCGCATTTGAATTTTGTATGGATAGAGGTGTAAACTCTGGCGCATGAGACGATACGTGGACGTTGGCGTCATTTGGACCGCAGCTGCGACACGGCGAACGGAAACACGAGGCCGCTGTTGGATCACCTGCTGCACTAGCTGCGTGTTGCCCTCTGTGGTTGCCGTACGAGGTCGCCCTACCTTTCCAGCACATTCATCCGTCACGTTCCCAGTCCGTTGAAATTTTTCAAACAGATCCATTATTGTATTGCTTTTCGGTCCTTTGGTTACATTAAACCTCCGTTGAAAACTTCGTCTTGTTGCAACAACACTGTGTTCTAGGCGGTAGAATTACAACACCAGAAAAAACCTCTGTTATAAGGAATAAACCATGTTGTCCACAGCACACTTGCACGTTGTGAACAGCACATGCTTACAGCAGAAAGACGACATACAGAATGGCCCACCCACAGACTGCGTTGTCTTCTGTATCTTTCACATCACTTGCAGCGCCATCTGTTGTTGAAAATTGTAACTACTGTAATTTCGAAAGTTTGTCCGCCTGAAAATGTACTGTTGTCCCAAGCATATTGCAACAAACGGTGTATTTCAATCGCTGCTCGTTTTAGTTTTTATTGCCGTTTCAAATGTACCGGTCATTTTTGAAACACCCTGTACATACTCTGCTAGCCACCTTAAGTTGCGTGGCGGAGAGTGCCCTATGCCGCTACTAGTTATTTTCTTTCTTGTTCCAGTCGCAAATAGAACGAAGGGAAAACGACTTTCTGTACGCTTCCGTATGAGCCATAATTTTTTGTATCTTATCTTCGTGGTCTTCACGATTTTCTCTGCCTCGTGACGACTGGGTTAGTTAGTTAGGTTTAAGTAGTTCTAAGTTCCAGGGGACTGATGACCATTGATGTTAAGTCCCATAGTGCTCAGAGCCATTTGAACCATTTTGGTCTTTACGCGAAACGTATGTTAGCGACAGTGCAATCATTCTACCGTCAGCTTCAATTTATTATCATCTAAACTTTCTGGACGGCGTTCCTCGAAAAAAACATCGCCTTCCCTCTAGGGTTTCCCATTTGAGTTCCAGATTCATCTCCGCAATACTTACGTGTTGTTCGATCCTACCGGTAGCAAGTGTAGCAGACCGTCTCTGAATTGCTTTGATGTCTTCCTTTAATCCGACCTAGTGCGCGTTACAAAGAGTCGTGCGATACATTAGAACAGGTCACAGCAGCGTTCTATATGCTGTCTGCTTAATAGATGAACCACATTTTCCCAAAATTCTCCCAATAAACTGAAGCCGACCATTTGCCTTCCGTATTACAAACCTCACATGCTCCTCCTATTTCATATCGCTTCGCAATGTAATGCCCAGACATTTAAACGACGTGATTGTTTCAAGCAGGACTCTGCTACTGCTGTACTCGAACTACATGAGTTTGTTTTTCCTATTGACATGTTTCTATATTTAGAGCCAGCTGTCCACTCCAGTTATAAATTTTGTCGAAGTCATCTTTTATCCTCCTGCAGTCACTCAACTTCGATACCTTTCTGTACTCCACAGTATCATCAGCAAACAACCGCAGACTGCTGCCTACCCTATCCGACAAATCATTTATGTATATAGAAAACGGTAGAGGTCCTATAACACTTCCCTGGGGCACTCTTGACGATACTCTTGTCTCTTATGAACACTGTACAGGGATGACGTGCACTTTTTTCCAGTCGCTGGCGACTCTGCGCTGGCCGAGAGATTCCTGACAAATGCAAACAAATTTAGGAGCCAGTACCATAGATTACTCTTCATATAACCGGATAGAATTCCATTCGGACTTATTTGTTTTAAACTGTTTCAGTTATTTCTATATGCCAGTGATGTTTATTACTGTGTCGTCCACATGGGAATCCGTTCGATGGTCAAACGACAGTATGTTTATACGATTCTCATGCGTCAACTATTTCTTAAACGCGATATTTAAAACTTCGCCTTCGTTTTGCTATCTTCACCTGCCACTGCAGACTGGTCAATGAGGGACTGGATTGAAGCCTTAGACCTTCTAAGCGGTTTTACATAGGGCTAGAATTTTCTCAGGATCTCGGTCAAAGTATTATGCTAAGTAGTGACCGTGGTTGCGTTTGTATGCTTTGAACAGAGATCGTTTCACATACGCAGGAATCTCTACTAACTTTTGCCTGTCGTCATTTGCGGGTTCTCTTTTGAAGCGAGAGTGCAACAGCCTTCACTTATTTATCATTTTCCGAATGCCGACGAGACCCATAGAACTATTGTCAGAGGAATGAACGCACTCAAAATTAAATAATGTAAACGCGAATAAGTTAAAACGATTCCGTTCTTGAAAAACATTGGGTTAAATGTCAAGACACAGGAGGAATATAAGCCCGCTGGAATCATCTGAACATTCGATAATAAAGTAATTTTGAGTATACATGTTAGATTCTAAACCCAAAAGTTAAAGAGAAATCAAAAAATATGGCAGGAAATTTTATGAAAAAGGACGTTTAATTTAGCATTCTCATTGGCTAAATGCTACCTTTATTTCTTCATATTGTGTATGTTGTGAACAATCTCGTCTTAGACTACGACAACAATAGTGTTCACAGAGCTGTACCCATACGTTCCTGATTCGACGCTAACTCGGACACCTTGTCACACCTTGGGAGGCCCCCTTACATCACCCGATTCTAATATCATAGAAAACACCGGGACAATCTGAACTAGCTGGTGAAACGTAAGAATGAACATAACAACTGCTTGGTGGATCTATGGGATCTGATCGTCAATTGTGGTTTCAGCTGTATGCGTATTACTGGAAGTAACTTGTCATCTCTCTTCCTAGCTGAAATGTGTCCATTGTCAATGTGAGAGCTAGTGTCACACGTTAATAGTGTGACGTCTCTTTGTGGTGGCGTACTTTTTGTCTAGTGTGACTAGAACAGATGCATTTTTCTCTTATGACAAATGAATTTGGGAATACAGGAAGAGGAACGCAAAAAAAAATTCGTTGTAAAGCCGGGAAATTGTGATCAGGACCCAGATTCTTCAATTTCCGTGCAGTAACTTTTTCCTCGCCCTACCGTTCTTTGGGAAAGCAAAGAGAGATTTTGGTTGTACCCCAGAACATTGGCTGTTATCTGATTCACAGCTGTTCGTATTGTGATGAACATAGCTCCAGTTACGATTTCAACAATTTACGTTGTAGTCGAGCGCTACAACTCTGTTCCAGTTCCGATTTGTATACCATTTCCCTTTTACCGGGGATGATAATGTTGAGAATGAGAGGTGTATTTGTGGGCGGACGAGGATGTGCTGTTGGGGGGTGGGGGAGGAAATTGTGATGATACTGATTCCTGATGCTGCCACACGCTGAATAGCTCAGAGAAATAGTATTGTCCCTGGACAGATTTCCGGTGGAAACTACTCTATTGAAAATCTCAAGAGCTGTCGTAAGCACTTCGCAGGAGTGAGAAATTCTTTGACGAAGTTACTTATTTTCATATTCAGTCACTGTTGCCATGAGTGCTTAAATACTGTTACTTTATACATGTGGTAGTCGTCTCATACTGAGCAGCTTCAATTGATGCTTGGCGCATAGCAATTACACTCTAACTGCATATCTTCAATAAAATTCATGTTCCTCGGACAAGGTTCCCTCAGAATTACCGTTATACCCGGTATGTCACTCACGTTGAGCTATAAATGGTCTAGAAATGTTGCTCTTAATAACTAAAGAATTACCAATAGACCAGTCGTGAAATTGAACGAAGGATCCTATCGTTTCCTATAACCTTTCAGCATCGAACAACGTGTTAAGACTGCGTGGTTTCTATGTCTTCAAAAACTGTTCCCTGTCTACATAACCTGTAATCGAAAACTACAGTGTGATGATTTCTGTATGAATTGAAATGTTTCAGCCCATTGTTAGAATGGCCCAGCTCATTTTTGTAATGGTTCATTCATCTCATTCTGAATCATTCTCCTGCCGACTAATAAATATTTAATACTGATTGTGGGTAATAACAGTGATAGCAAGTATTAAGCCGACAACTACTGTGTTACTATTTTTCCTGCTCTGGTGGTAGTGTGCATGTTGAACATTTTATCAGGTTGATGATGAGCCGAGGGAAGAACATGTGATTAGGGCAGAGACTCGGAGCACCGTCAAGCTCCCTGGGGATCACAAACCGGCCTTCATAGGGGAAAGCACGACAGGTGAGGAAGAAGTGTAACGTTCAAGGGCCACACGCTAAGTAACGTCAAGCTGGGTGCCGGGCGGACAGTGGCTGCACAGCTTTTTCGCTACCTGTGCCCTCTGCAGTTTGGGGGTCACAGTCTCTAACTAAAGAAGTCGAATAATGAGTCTTGAAGTGAACGTGGCCCTGCGTGAAATACTGCCACCATACAGCCCGAACAATACAGCCAGAGCACAGTTCTAAAGAATGTATCTTTTGTGACTGGCAGCTTCCTAGATGTACATGGAATGGGAGGCTAGTCGCACATAGAGATCGCTTTTGGCTCGTGGGAACGGAGGGGTATGCAGCTGTGTTTTGTGTAGAAATTCTTCCCTTGCTTTGTAAAGACTATGTGCTGATTTCCCGTCACTACCCTACACGACGTGAACAACCGCTCATGTAGAAAATAGAAGGAGGAAATTTTGTTGTGTAATCTTAAAAAGGTAACAGAGTGGCAGTCAGGATGCCAGTTTCTGAGAATTTCAGGCACAGGAGATCAGCGTGTTGGTTGTAGAGTTCCTGAGAATTTCAGGCACGGGAGATCAACGCGTTGGATGTAATGGACACTTAACAGAAGAGTGGAAGATGACAGGTGTATAAGAACGATATGCACGGGCAGACAACCAATTGACTAAGGTTCAAAATGGCTCTGAGCACTATGGGACTCAACTTCTGAGGTCATCAGTCCCCTAGAACTTAGAACTACTTAAACCTTAGTAACCTAAGGACATCACACAAATCCACGCCCGAGGCAGGATCGAACCTGCGACTGTTGCGGCCGCACGGTTCCGGACTGTAGCGCCTAGAACCGCTCGGCCACCCCGTCCTGCAATTGACTAAGGTTATAGAACGTTTCTCAGGTGGGGAGTCAGTTGGTTTTTAAAAGTAATACCACTGACCAGCGTTAACGGAGTTTTTCATTGCAGAAGGAGAATTATGGAGATTTTCTGAGAGGTAAATTCAGTTTCGGTCGAACGCACTGTCGATCTGTCGATGGCGGAAAGAGCTCCAGCGTCTGATGTGTTGTTGTAGACAGTCTACTACATCACTCCCAACTTCCCACCCTCCATTATGCAAAGTATGGTGAGAAATTGCTGCATAGGCGAGCGAGTAACAATAGTTATTAAGTATCGGTAGGCACGCTGCTTCAGGTTGAATAGGTTTTGAATTTTCTGTATTTTGCTTCTGTTGTTGTTGGCACGAGAGCCAATCCGTATAACTAAAGGAGGCCGAAATGCACGCGTTTTAGCTCACGCAGGCTGGCGTGAGGTCTAGAACATGACAAGGGAATTAGAATTGAGAGAAACGGACGTAGCTGGTGGAATACTTAACTTTAATCCGTTAATGACGAACGTCGCTCTTGACATTACATAATTCACAGTACCAATAGCAACAGATAATGGCGCCTTGCTAGGTCGTAGCAAATAACGTAGCTGAAGGCTATGCTAACTATCGTCTCGGCAAATGAGAGCGTAGAATCAGTGAACCATCGCTAGCAAAGTCGGCTGTACAACTGGGGCGAGTGCTAGGATATCTCTCTAGACCTGCCGTGTGGCGGCGCTCGGTCTGCAGTCACTGATAGTGGCGACACGCGGGTCCGACGTGTACTACCGGACCGCGGCAGATTTAAAGGCCACCACCTAGCAAGTGTGGTGTCTGGCGGTGACACCAGAGCTTCAGTGACTGCGGGCCCATTAACAACCAGATTAGTTATGTTATTTGCTGTGTTAGTTACACTCCGTTCTCGCGACATTGGGGCAATCACTGTGCACCCATGGCGGTATTGTCTCTTCGTAGATGACTTGTGAGAGATTGTCATTCCAATCACCTATAACACCCGAATTAGCCCAAAATTCATTTGTTGGATTTGGTTTGTTCAGTATTTGCAAATGTTTGTTCTCTTATTCTCTGTACTTTATCGATCTCGATAACTATCTGTCATTAGCTCATGATCAGGAGTATGACAAAAAACTGCAATAAATTTCCTTTAATAAACCTACCGAGCCTTTATTTAATTACTTAGACGATCTCCTTTGCAAATATTTATTTCTTAGCAGTATTAGGGGAGGACCAACTCCCTTAACTTATTTGCTGCATTCGTCCTGTTACATATCGTTATTCTGTTGCACGATAGTTTCCATTACCGCGTCTGAATCTGTGGGGACTGATCTGTCCATGTCCAGTCAGAGCGGATCATTGTGACAGCCAAAAAGACATGTCAGGAGCTCAGTTACCGTCTCTCAGAATGTTTGTTACATTTGTATTCCACGCTGTTTCCATATACAGACACACCGGTGATCAGGGTCGCCACTAAATCGCAACCCGTCAGATAACAAACATTGCATTATTTCCTCCACCTTTTCAAAGCCGCTATAAAGTCTGCTGCCATCAACCACGTTGCCCGCATAATAGAAGATTCATGGAATTTCGCTACTTCGCGTTATTATATCTAAGGAAAACATTTTATTTACAGATTCTGGTCTACTCTGTGTTAGCTGCTGAGAATTCTTCAGGGTTGTGTGGCCGTGGTCCATGTAACTCTTCTATCCCTGCCGTTTCGTCGAAGGCTACGTTGGACATCTTCGGAGGTGCTCCTGGTTGTGCTGAGTCCTGCCGACTGACGAGTCGGACGTCGAAGAGCGGCCTAAATACCGTGGAAAGTGGGAGCGGTCTGGATTTCACGTGATACCAGAGATAAACCTTGTCAAAGATAAAATATAACTATCGATCATAGTACGTCAAGGATAAAAATTTGTTATCGATTCTGTAGAGCCATTGTCCATATATCGCTGAGTATCATAGAAGAAGTCATGAAACTCAGCGATATATGGACAGTGGCTCTACAGAATCGATAACAAGTTTTAATCTTTGACGTACTATGATCGATAGTTATATTGACAAGGTTTATCTCTGCTATCACGTGAAATCGAGACTAGGCCCACTTTCCACGGTATTTAGGCCGCTCTTCGACGTCTGACTCGTCAGTCGTCAAGACTCAGCACAATCAGGAGCACCTCCGAAGATGTCCAACGTAGCCTTCGACGAAACGGCAGGGATAGAAGAGTTCCATGGACCACGGCCATACTGCCCGGAAGAATTCTCAGCAGCTGAAACATTCGGTCGTGAAAGCCTTTATTGTATGTTTACTTTGTGTTCATGACTTTGTGAAATCCTATAACAAGGATCGCCAGCGTTGCTCTGATTCACAAGAGAAGGTTAACTGGACGCATATCTCGTGCAGAATCATGCCTCGCTGTGACGTTCAGCATAGCCGTGTACTGCTCCATCTGCATACTTCTTGAATAATGTTAACAATCAAATAATTGTAAATTATAGCTAGGGTATGTAGGTGGCTTCTCTAAAATTTTCGTTGCAATACGTTTCTGATTCTCACTGATATTTTAGAAACAAACGCGTTGTTGGTGTCGTTTCTTCCTGTGCGCTTATATACAAACAGACTTCCGTACGGGATCCAATTCTCCTATTTCCTAACAGAAAGCAGCAATTCCAATCGCCAGCAATAAAACGTTCTCTACTGTTACCTTGTGAGAGCGGACACGCCCCCAGTTGATATGCTGTATCCTTATTGCTATCGTTCAATAAAATCATATAATATCAAAGTTGTGCTGAAATTATTACAGAAATAAATTTTTTAAATATTTGGCGTACCGGCAGTACCACTATTGTATTTTTATTTGGGAGGAACGGAGTTTAAGTTGTCATCCTGCCTTACTGTACAAGGTTCTCTTATGATCTCCTTAAATTAATTATAATAAACGTCAAAACGTTTGTTCAGAAAGGCTATTGCCAGTTTCCTTCAGCCTCTAACACTTCCGTCGACCGCCTTCCTTTTGTTTTGTTCTTGAATTCGCAGTGAGAGCTCCTGACTTCTCTCTCTCTCTCTCTCTCTCTCTTTCGGAGAGCTGATTTATGTCAGTACATTTTAGTATCTAGTTGAGCGGTGACACAATTTTCGTTTAACGCCCTGACTGCTCTTGCGAGCTACGCTGTAAGCGCTTTCCACGGGAAACAATTTTATGAAAATTAGTTTTCCTGACAGCAAATTTCTAGAGTCCACAGAGAACTTGAAACGACTGCTACATTGAAATACAAAGCTTACGAAGCTTACGCAGGTCCTTCTCCTGACTTGATGGACGTGAGCTTTGCTGCAGATGACGGCCTAGTTAAAAAGAACACCCCACAATTTTCTACTCCCTTTGTACCGCCTTCCCTATTTTCCTATCTGTCACAGCTCACTGTCTATTAACCTACAAGATTCTGCTTCATTTTGTTCTTTACAGGCTTTCTTCTTTTCTTTTCTAATGATTCTGTCGCTCACAGTGCATTAAGGTGCAGAGAGACTCTGTGTGATGACTTTCATCTTAATCTGACAGTTCAGATTAGATTGATAAATAAGAAGTAGTTCTGTTTCCAAAGACGGATTGTGGAGACTTGGTGAAACGGTGTTGTAATTAGATACAAGCTCATGTACCAAAACTGGTTCATTTTCCTTTGATGCAGGCTGCCGCTTATTGTTCTACATTTTCAGATATACAGTTGAAGCCATTGTAGAGTGCACAGATTATTGTCAGGCAATCTCTGTGTTATTCCACTGGTGTGTATAGCAAGAGAGAATGACTGCATGTACGTCGCTGTAGGCATTCCAATGTCCAGTATCTTATTCTCATGACCCTATGTGAGATATGTGATAAAGGCAACGGTATTGATAAAAATACACCGCGAATATCTATTCTCCACATTCCATTCACGAAATTACCGAAGACCAGGCACCCGAGCCACATTTCAGACGAAAGCTTTGTTTTAGTGTGGAATCAAAACATGCAATTAAAATCATTTTAAACTCACTACTGACAAGTCAGCTGGTGGAATTGTTATGCGTATTGACCCCTTCGTGCTGTCTATCCGAAGTATGCAATGTAGAAGTTGTCACCGTCGCAGGTTTTCTCATTTTCTTAATCATCAGTAACACAAGCACTACAGCTATATTTCAACATACTCCACAAACACCAACAGAAATGGGACACAGCATTCGGGTACGACCTGATGACAAAATTTATATAAACACATTACCTTTATTTGTGTCCAATTACATCAGCCCAGAGTAAACACTGAATCATTGTTTGTAATCTTATGGAACTCTCTCTCTGTTACAGTTTATTTGGACAGCAACTCATGCGTCCTTTGTAGATCTAATAGCCGCTATATATTTATTTCTGCTTTTAGGATTACATCTTTCGATTCAATAACAAACTGGCTGTGATTTACTAACTAGAAATTTTCTAGATAGATAGACTGACAGACAGATAGATAGATAGATATACAGATAGATAGTGAGTTAGTGAGAGAGAGAGAGAGAGAGAGAGAGAGAGAGAGAGAGAGAGAGAGAGAGAGAGACTCACGTTGCGATTGCGCGCTAAAGCTGAATCCTGAGAAAGAGCGGCTGGTGGTACCATGGGAGCTCACGACGGAATCAGACCTAATGCAGCATTTCTCTTGGATAAAAGGTCGCTTTTGTTTTTTGAAAGCAGTCGCGTAATGAGAAAGCGAGGGGAATGTTGCCTGTGCGCTCCTCTAATGTCTTACAAGGGAAGAGGCTACGCAGACACCAAGTGACGAGTACTAGAAGAGAACCAAAAGAACGGGCATCATCATTTCTTACCAGGATCGAGCTTGCAGTGTAAAAGCAGCTGCAACTCCTGAGTGTAGCAGACAATGTGTACCATGTATTCTTAGACTTAATATCTTAGGCTCAGAGATTATATTCACCGAAAAAATTACTCAAACTCTTGTACTTGTGTTTAGTGATATTTAATTAGGTACCTGACATCCCCAAACAAATTCCACTCTTACGCAGTTTCTTTAAGTCACTTTAGTTACAATGGCTCGAATTTCCTAAATCAAATCCTGTTTAGAAATTTCTTTCACGTCCTGTAACCTCACTGCCTTGGATAGTTAAATTCCGACACATAAATTAAGCAGATCACAGCTTCATTAGCCAGCCGGAGTGGCCGAGCGGTTTTAGGCGCTACAGTCCGGAACTGCGCGACCGCTACGGTCGCAGGTTCGAATCCTGCCTCGGGCATGGATGTGTGTGATGTCCTTAGATTAGTTAGGTTTAAGGAGTTCTAAGTTGTAGGGGACTGATGAACTCAGCTGTTAAGTCCCATAGTGCTCAGATCCATTTTGAACATCTTCATTATATAATTTCTGGCAACATATCATTCAAACTCTAGTAGCAATGTGTTTTTGATTGTACGCTAGAATATTGGGAACGTATGTTATCTGCATTTTCATCACACCTTTTGACTGATAGCGGCAATGGGCAAGTTAAATCTTTTTAACCCGTCTGTAGACTGTAAAGATAAAGAATGAGGAGATTCTCCGCAGAACTGGCGAGGAAAGAAACATGTGGAAAATACTGACGAGAAGAAGGGACAGGATGGTAGTACGTGTTTTAAGGCGACGAGGAATAAATTCCGTATTTGAGGATGTTGTAGAGGATGAAATTTGTAGGAGAAGATAGTGTGTGGAGTAATCCAATAAACCATTTTGAACGTTGGATGTACGTACAAATCTTGAGATGAAGAGACAGGCAGAGGAGAACGAAAATCATACTTTGTAAACACAACACGGAAGTATGAAATTCAGTACTTAAAATAATACTGAAAATGGCAGTGCCACCACCACCACCAACAAAAACAATAGCAACAGCAACAACAACAACAACAACAATAATAATAATAATTATAATTATTATTATTATTATTATTATTATTATTATTATTATTATTATTATTATATTATCATTATTATTATGGATACTGGAACGGCGGAACTAGTGGAAGAAGCAACAAGAAAAAATCCGCAATTCGTCTGACTTACAAAAAGCGGGAAAGTTTTCAGCGTTTGTTCACGAGAGGTGCTGCTGGAAACACACTCCTCAAACGTAACATACCAGAATGGTATATTTATGGGCCTTGTTCCCCTAACTCAGTAATCAATCAGATATAGAGATTCACTTTGAATAAATTTAACCCCAGGGAGCACCCAATTTCCCATTTACAAGAAATTGTAAAATAGGCATTTGGATCTGGGGGCCAACGACACCATGCAAAGACTGAGTCGAAGCGTTCTGAAATCTGCCTTGAACAACAAAGCCACAAAATCAAACACAGAAGCATAAACTACCTATCCACTTCAAATGTAAATTCACTCTTAACAACTCATTAAAATGTCAAAATGACAGATATGATAACAATACTGCAAGAAAGAAGACTCACATATAAACATCTTTTGCATTCAGAGGTATTGAGGATATTTAATGGAAAAACCAGGAAAAAGTTATGAAGAACGTAACACACTTTGGAATATGCTTAATTGCAAACAAATACATATTAAACACAGAAACAGAATTTAAATCAAATAATGAACAACTTTCCAGACAAACATTTAAATCATATGAAGTTTACACTATTTTAAATATTCATGCACGAACAAATAGGAAAACGGAACACAGAAAGAACAATCATTTCTTTTGGCAAAATGTGTCAAACACCTTAGACCACACTACTACTACTTGGAAACTTCAATGCATTCCCTGCACATAAAATCACCTACGCAAACGGAGAAAAACTAATTTTGCGCAGACAGCGTAACATAGTACTAAAATATTTTCTACAAAACGAACTACATCGGTATTAATAAATCCACTTTGTGCTGAAGAATGAGGATCACGTTGCTATAAGTAAGACACTCTCAGATGGAAGTACTCGCGAGCGCTGGTTTAGGTTGAGACCCCTATCTCTCTATCACTAGATTAATGGCTAGACCAATATCTAGAAAAAAGAGCCAATACCAACCCAAAAATCCTGACATAGAACAGTTGCCTAGAGAAAATGATTACAGAAAGCAGTTTGAAAAAAGAATATCTATATGTTGGGAACTACTTCAAAAGGACATCACTCAGACTGCAGAACAAAATATTCCTCTTAAAAATAAATGGAAACATACCAGGTGGAATGGTGTTTGTGACGAGTTAATTATAAAGAGATAACGAGATTGGAATATATGGAACGTAAATAAAAATGATAAGAACAGGAAACTTTTTATAGAAGCAAGGAAACGTGCCTCAGAACGTCTCAGGAAGACCGGTGTAAAACTTTTCAACGATCAGCTAACGTCAGTGTAGTCATATTTTAAGCAGAACGACACAAGGAGCTTCTATAAAACATTAAAAAATAGTTAAAAAGGTACACATTACCCAGTTTCCAGTTTACAGATGCAAAAACACAGAAGACTGCTTATATTTAGACCGAGAAGTGCAGAATACTTGCGGACTTGTTTAAAGAATGACATAAATGCGTTCCACCATAAGAATAATTTCGGTTTGATAACGTAATCGAATTACAATCAGAATCAAAGCTTCCAACACAAAAGGAAATCAGAGTAATCATAAAACAACTTAAAAATAACAAAGCGTCAGAGGTAGACAATATAGTTGCTGAAATGTGGAAACTCTAGTGACGACATTCTTCTATGTCTGACAGAAATCGTTAATGAAATTTGGGTAGCAAACAGCTTATCAGAATGGACATCGGCTTAACGCATCCACTAGATAAAAAAGGAAAGAGAACTGATTCTAACAGTTACTGAGAATCTCTCTCTTGGCAGTGACTTACAAGATCTTGTCCATGTCGCATTTATAAGCAGCAGAAGGAATACTCGGACCACAAATAAGAGAATATCAAGTAAGATTTAAGAAGCGAAGGTCTTGTTCAGAGTAAATAGTAAGTATAAAGGGAAATGGAAACGAGGAAAATCAGAAACTTGAAATATGTGTTAATTTTTGTAGATTTTAAAAAGGTGTGCAACTCAGTTTATATAAATGCATTAATAAACATTATAAAGGACTTCGAACTCGACAATAAAACAGCAGAAATAATTAAAGAAACTTTAACAAGCACAACATCGAAAGCCAAATTTATGTAGAACGGTCAAAACTTTTCGAAATAAAATTGTGAGTGTGTCAGGGAGATAGTTTATCAGCTCTAAATTTCAATTGAGCATTAGAACAAATCACAGAACTAATAAACCGGCAGACGTAAAAAGACTAAAAATATAATTTGAAAAAATGACAAATATCAATGATCTCCTCTTCCCCTCCCCCCCCCCCCCAAAAAAAAATCTTAAAATTAGTAAGTACACAATGTCTAAAACAAGCTGTTTCGAATATCTAGAAGAATGTATAAGAAGCAATACAAAAGAAAGGATGTTGTTGTTGTTGTTGTTGTTGTCTTCAGTCCTAAGACTGGTTTGATGCAGCTCTCCATGATACTCTATCCTGTGCAAGCTTCTTCATCTCCCAGTACTTACTGCAACCTACATCCTTCTGAATCTGCTTAGTGTATTCATCTCTTGGTCTCCCTCTACGATTTTTACCCTCTACGCTGCCCTCCAATGCTAAATTTGTGATCCCTTCGTGCCTCAGAACATGTCCTACCAACCGGTCCCTTCTTCTTTTCAAGTTGTGCCACAAACTCCTGTTCTCCCAAATTCTATTCAATACCTCCTCATTAGTTATGTGATCTACCCATCTAATCTTCAGCATTCTTCTGTAGCACCACATTTCATAAGTTTCTATTCTCTTCTTGTCCAAACCATTTATCGTCCATGTTTCACTTCCATACATGGCTACATTCCATACAAATACTTTCAGAAACGACTTCCTGTCACTTAAATCTATACTCGATGTTAACAAATTTCTCTCCTTCAGAAACGCTTTCCTTGCCATTGCCAGTCTACATTTTATATCCTCTCTACTTCGACCATCATCAGTTATTTTGCTCCCCAAATAGCAAAACTCCTTTACTACCTTAAGTGTCTCATTTCCTAATTTAGTTCCCTCAGCACCACCCGACTTAATTCGACGACATTCCATTATCCTCGTTTTGTTTTTGTTGATATTCATCTTATATCCTTATTTCATTTCTCTCCATCAATCCATATTCACCCACTATGTTTCCTGCTCTCCCTTTTCCTACTCTCGAATTCCAGTCACCCATGAGTATTAAATTTTCATCTCCCTTGATTACCTGAATAATTTCTTTTATCTCATCATACATTTCATCAATTTCTTCATCACTGCAGAGCTAGTTGGCATATAAACTTGTACTACTTTAGTAGGCATGGGCTTCGTGTCTATCTTGGCCACAATAATGCGATCACTTTGCTGTTGGTAGTAGCTTACCCGCACTCTTATTTTTTAAATTCATTATTAAACCTACTCCTGCATTACCCCTATTTGATTTTCTATTTATAATCCTGTATCCACCGCACTAAAAGTCTTCTTCCTCCTGCCACCGAACTTCTTCCTCCTGCCACCGAACTTCACTAATTCCCACTATATCTAACTTCAACCTATCCATTTCCCTTTTTAAATTTTCTAACCTACCTGCCCGATTAAGAGATCTGACATTCCACGCTCCGATCCGTAGACCGCCAATTTTCTTTCTCCTGATAACGACTTCCTCTTGAGTAGTCCCCGCCCGGAGATCCGAATGGGGGACTATTTTACCTCCGTAATATTTTACCCAAGAGGACGCCATCATCATTTAGTCATACAGTAAAGCTGCATGCCCTCGGGAAAAATTACGGCTGTAGTTTCCCCTTGCTTTCAGCCGTTCGCAGTACCAGAACAGCAAGGCAATTTTGGGTAGTGTTACAAGGCCAGATCAGTCCATCATCCAGACTGTTGCCCCTGCAACTACTGAAAAGGCTGCTGCCCCTCTTCAGGAACCACACGTTTGTCTGGCCTCTCAACAGCTACCCCTCCGTTGTGGTTGCACCTACAGTACCGCCATCTGTATCGCTGAAGCACGCAAGCCTCACCACCAACGGACAGAAACAATCCTCCCGAAGAACAAGGAAGTCAGGGAGCAACGAAAATTAAACACAAAGAAGCAGAGCCAAAGTTGACTCATCGTACCCCCCAAAGGGTTACTACAATAAATACTTCTACTACTACTACTACTACTACTACTACTAATAATAATAATAATAATAATAATAATAATAATAGTGATAAATGTAGGTTACAAGAAATTAATTGTACAAGCCATAATAGAAGAAATGGAACAATGAAAATGTCCGTCCAAGTCTTTGAGTGGTACCTATCCTAGCGTTCGTTTGGGATAATGTTGGTAAATTCATGAGAAACCTGAAGCAGATGGGCAATATCGGGTAGTCCTTTTCATCCTGTCCTCGTTATCAGAACAGTATTTTAGAGAACACAGATTATAACAACACGGTCAGTCGAAACGACAATGCGAATAATACTGCCTGTCTTGCGGAAAGCTACTACATATGCTCAATGGTGAAAATGTCACTCCCGAGCACACCTGTTGCTGTGTAGCGCTGTAAATGTTGTAGAACAGGTACCAACGGTCATGTGAGCTTCCACTACTGATGCAAGTCGTGACAGTGAACTGGTGTTCCTGTGTCAGCTGTACTGAATCAGCGCGGTAAAGAAATGGATACATGACAAATGACAAAGAAGTTGCCGTGTTTGGACATGCCCGTCACCACACTGTGAATGAAGTTGCCGAATTTGTTTGTGTATCGACGTCTGCTGTCCAACGTATTTACAAGGATTGATGTCGCGGCAGCGTAACATGCCGTAGGAACATATGTCGTTGAAATGCCGCCTGTCAGGGACCGGATACGTGTGTCATGCTTCGTCAACTATACTCTTTTAGAAACCCACGCAGGAGCTGCCCTCAGTAAATGCAGGTCCGCCTCAGCCAGTTTCCGAAAGGACGTTTTGAAGGGAACTGCATGTGAAGAATATTTTCAGCCGAGTATCTCATAAAGGTCATTTCTCAGAGTGGCACGAGGAATGGAACTTGGACCAGTGGCGTCTGTCTCTCTTCGCCGTCAATTTGTCTGACACCTGATAATTATCGTAGACGAATGCTCATCTCAGCCTTGCAGTTCCACGGGTTCAGCAGGAAAGAGCATGAGTAATGTTTTTGTCCGTTATCGTGTATTCTGACCGCTATTGGGGCTAATTTAGGGCTTTGAAGTGTCAATACAGGGTCCTCTAACCGACTGAAGTGCCCTACAGCCCACATTCCGACGATGGGTTCGCCTTTTAGAGACGATAATGCACGCACTCACTGCTCCCACCTCATGAAACCTTCTCCTTCGAGGCGGAATTCAGCTGAATGGAGAGGCCTCATGTATCACAGATGTATAAATAAATGCATTTCATTTGTTTCGTAAATAAAAACGCCTTCTCTTGCTGCACTGTATTTTACTTTCCCAGACGTGTTTCGCCTTTTTTCACTATAGGCATCATCAGTGGGCTCTACAATGATACAGTTATGATACACTTTTGTTTTGATATGTATTATTCGTAGATGATAAAACAGTTCACTTCTCGCTTTTTATGTAAATAACTGATTACTTACAGTTCTTCCTGTTGGCATCGGTGTTTCCTCTCATCGGGTCATATGAAGTTCGCACTACCGCTCTATTTACGAATCATAAGCATGTTTTTTGTGGTGATGGTTAGTGTTTAACGTCCCTCTGACAACGAGGTCATTAGAGACGGAGCGCAAGCTCGGATTACGCAAGGATTGGGAAGGAAATCGGCCGTGCCCTTTCAAAGGAACCATCCCGGCATTTGCCTGAAACGATTTAGGGAAATCACGGAAAACCTAAATAAGGATGGCTGGAGATGGGATTGAACCGTCGTTCTCCAGAGTGCGAGTCCAGTGTGCTAACCACTGCGCCACCTCGCTCGGTGTTTTTTGTGTTTCGAACATATTTCTTCGCACTTTTCAATTTGTTTTGCACTTGTTGTTTTGATGTCTTAAGTAATCAGTTATTTCCATAAAAAGTGAGAAGTGAACTGTTTTACAATCTGCGAATAATATATATCAGAACGATAGTGTATCAAAAACGTATCATTATGGATCCTACTGATGATGCCTTAAAGCGGTTGAAATGGTTCAAATTCCTCTGAGCACTATGGGACTTAACATCTGAGATCATCAGTCCCCTAGAACTTAGAACTACTTAAACCTAACTAACCTAAGGACATCACACACATCCATGCTCCAGGCAGGATTCGAACCTGCGACCGTAGTAGTCGCGCGGTTCCTGACTGAAGCACCGAGAACCGCTCGGCCACAGCGGTCGGCCCTTAAAGCGGAAAAAGGCGAAATGCGTCTGGGAAAATAAAATACTGTGCAGCAAGGATGGGGTGTTTGTTTACAAAACAAATATTTCTGTGCTTGCTGCGGAGGATGGCCACGCAAACAGACTCGTTCGGTGCGTTTCAATTTTCATTCGTCGCTTCAGTATGCATATGTACATCACAGATGTCTGATACTTGAAAAAGGATCTGGAACCGTATAGTTTCATTTGATTAAAGCACTTGCGACTGGGTTTCAGGCACCATCGCCAGATTCGTTCAATGCTGAGATACTATTTCAACACAGTTAGAGTGGTCCTACAATTCTGTTCGAGTGTGGGGAGACTACTAATTGGCCTGAGGCATACAAAGCCACGGTGCCAGGTTGGCATAGTGGTTAGGGCATCTACCTAGTGAGCAAGTTACCAGGGTTCGAATCGCAGCGCTGACAAAAAATTTCATTCGTCACTTCAGTCTGCATATATAATTTTAATTTTGGATTTGGTGAAATATTGGGCCGTGTCACTAGTAAAGCACAGATCTGCTTGGTAGTGATTCTAAGCATTTCATTTGTGGTGATGTCAGCGATTGCATAATCTCAAATAAAAATATGTCAAAACTCTCAGTTACTTAAAAACTTTTTAGTCAACAACGCCGTTTACAACTCTTGCAAATTTTTAACTTTCTGCAGCTTTTACTTCCTTTTTAACTAGGCTTCGTTAGCCCTTTTTATTTATTGTCGTATGTCTGGGGGGGGGGGGGGCGGTGAAGGTTGTGCTGATGGACGCTTCTCTGGCTCGACTTGCAACGTAAAGCCATGCTCACATAGCACAGGAATGCAATTTGATGTAAAAACTCCTAAATGGATACTGCTTCTACCCCTTCCGCTACTACTCCATCTCTCATCACCCCTCACCAACATTCAAGGGTATGAATTTGATATTAAGACTGTGGTTCGCGTCTTGCCACATCAAAAATTTTTTCCTATCTTTCGCGTTTTTTATAGGTTCTGATGCTTTATTATTAGTTTAATGTAAGTATATACTATAATACTTGATGCTATGTAAAAATAAGTTCACGTATTTACTTGATGCTATGTAAAAATAAGTTCACGTATTTTTGAGGAGTGAGTTTGTTCGTTTGGCTTAATCTACAAGACAGCTTGCGCAATTTGTAAGAGAAAAAGGAGCAAAATATCTTTATACGTTTGTAATTCACATGTTGCAAAGATTCTGCTACTGGGTAGGAACAGTGATCAAGTAAGAATGACCTTGGGGTTTTACTAAAATGTGGCAATAATGAAATAATGTTTATCTTATGTGGATAACTATTGCAAATTTGTATCGCACTGTTTGTAATGGAACTTTTACAGGCCTGTGTCCTTACTGATTGAACATGGCACTTTCCTTTTCGTCTGAAAACAAGTGCATCGATATTGAAGTTCTTATTTGTTTATCTTACATATAGAACAACGTGACTAGCATATGGACAATAGAGGAATTGTGCGTTGTAATAGAGCTAACGTAGGGATTTTACGCGCGCCCCTTTAGTAAACAGGGTGATTTACGAACTAGAAACACCCCGCAACTGCCGCCGAAGTGCGTTGTGATAGTGTATACCACGTTGGGTCCTACGTACCGTATGCCCAAGTCGCATCGTTTGTGAGCGTTCAGCAGCACTTTGAAGTCAGCACGCTCACTGTTGTTCGACAGGACGGTCCGTGTGCCGACGGCTTATTACTGCGGGAAAGCGTGTCGTTCCTGCATCAGCGCGGTTGACAACTGCTCGTGCATGCGGACGTGCTGTCCCGTCTCACGAATACACCTACACCTGCTCCATGGAATTAAAGACGGGGGAACGGCGGGCTAGTCCATTCGCCTAATGTTCTCCAGTTCCAAGTGCTTCTCCAACTGCACAGATCTACATCTACACACATACTGTACAAGCCGCCATGTTGTGTTTGGTAAAGGGCACCTTGTATCATTAGCAGTATTTTCTTTCTCATTGTAGTCAACAATTACAGCGAGGAAAAAACGACTGCCTAGGTATATCCGTACGAGGCCTAATTATCTTATCTTCTTGGTTCTTACGCTTTATATGCGTTGGTGGTAGCAGAGTCGTTCTGCAGTCAACTTAAAACGCCGGTTCTCTAAATATTTTCAGTAGTGTTTCGCAAAATATCGTTAGCTTTCCTACAGGGATTCCTCCCATTTGAGTTCACGACGCATTGGCGTAATAGTTGGGTGTCGATCGAAACTAACGGTAACAAATCTAGCTGCGCACCTCTGAATTGCTTCGTAGTCTTCCATCAATACCATCTGGTGGGAATACCGAACACTCAAACTATACTCATGAATGGGTCGCGTTAGTGTTCTATACGTAATCTCCTTTATAAATAAGCTAGACTTCCCCAAAATCCTCCCAATAAGCCGTAGCCGACCGTTCGCCATTCGTACTACCATCATTATATGCTCGTTGCATTTCATATTGCATTGCAACGTTGCATCTAGATATTTTATCGACTTGGCTGTGTCAGACAGAACACTGCTAATTCTGTAATCGATTGTTCTTCTACTCATCCGCATTAACGTACGTTGTTCTACATCTGCAGTAGGCTGCCATTCATCACACCAACTAGAAATTTTGTCATTTTGTATCCTCCTATAATCACTCAGTGACGAACCCTCTCCTAACAACACAGCGCCATCAACAAAGAGTCGCAGAAATGAAGTCAGGGTAAATGCTCTACGGAAAAGACTCCCGTGGGGAAGGAGTGTAGTACCACAGTAATCGTTAAGTGGACAATGTTCAAATATTTGAGATTGAGTACCCGATGCAACATAATGCCGCCTCACACCGTAACACCTGCAGCACAAAACTGTTCTGTTCGACAGTGCTCTCTTACCCCATATGTTGGAAACGTAATGCACCTAGGAACATTGTTGACCATGAGCGTTTTGGTGGTCCAGGTGTTATGTTGTAGGGCGGTATAATGACGCATTGGGTATGGACCCCCAAATCTTTGAACACGGTACACTCACCAGTCAAGATTACTGTTATACTGTACTCCTTCTTTACGTGCGTCTTTTCAGTTGTTCACTCGTCCTGACTTCATTTTTATGAAAGACAGAGCGCGACAGCACGGAACTACGTTGGAAGAGGATTTCTGGGAACGAGCAGATATTCCGAAAATGTGCCGGCATTCCCGTTCCTCCGTCATACATCCCATCGGGCACAAGTGGGAAGACGTATTGTAGCGCGTCCACTGCACAAACGACCATCGATCTGTTGTCAACAGCGCTGGTACAGGACGAGAACGCCATTCCACAAGAACTCCGTGCTAGCCTAGTGGCCAACATTGAAGCACGTTCCAGAGCATACATTGCCGTCGCTAGTGACCACAAGCCCGTTAAGTACCATGTCCCACCTTTTTTAGTGGCCAGGGACCATTATAAATAGGGATTGAGACACGCGCACTTCCCTCCAATATGTCAACAAAGGCTTAATCAGTCTTATATCAAGCAATCAAATATTATTATATGCGGAGATAGGAAAGCAAGCTAACAACTGAAATAGCGCATCACTTTACAGCAATTTGCATTTATTGTAACATTTGATAAAAGACCAAGAAAATGTCGCATGTTACACTTGACAGATAATAGAACTAGAACACTAATAAACTCCTGACTCAGTTTTCTAAACTTTAGTTTAAGTTCAACAGGCGAACACAATTTAAGCTATCCCATAAATATAATATGCGCGTAGGTGCGTTAAAGAACTGTTTATGAAACATTTACTTATAACATCAAGGCAGGCACCCTCCATTTAAAGGAAAAATAATTAGCAAGTTTACACATTGACTAGAACATTAAGGGGAATAACAGGAAAGTGCACCGTCCGCAACACCTTACGGTGACAGTTAACCTCCAGTAAGTTCTTTTCTTTATAATATGACATTAAATACAGCTCAATAGTAATATAAAATTGATTCCACCCATATATGTAAGTACATATACGTGCATAAGCATAATTAAAAAACTGGTGGAAAAACAATAAATTGGAAATTGAGAAATCTGTACTCAAAGGAGCCACGCTTCATCCAAAGACCCCAAAAATGGCAACTTAATGGCTGCCTAGAGCAACAAAATTAAGAATAGCATGCTTATAGATTGACTAGAATAAAGGAATATATAACACATACACGGCTTCTGACGGCCGACAAACTGTATTGGGCTACTGAGCCACGATTAATTTAAGCTAGCCACAACAGACGCTAACCAGGTTAGCAGCGTATTTAAAGACAAGCGTCGAGAAAGAACCCTGGTCGGAAGGTAATGGAACCACAACTAATTTACAACTAACTACAGCATTGAAATCAACTGATGACAGGTTGACCATTACCGATGTGGCGTACGATGGATAGTCAATAGACTGAACACTCTGCTGAGAGTCGAAACGCCCAGCCCAAAGCATGTTTAGCGTGAACACCTAGTTGAGAATAAAATAACCATGAAACAACAGGATGATATTGCAGCTTGCAGTACAAATGCCAGAGCCCGAATATAGCCTTAACAGAAGGCAGGACTAAACTGCATTAGTTTCTCTCTCAATTAAAGTTCCAAAACAATCAAAACTAGCAGGATTCCCTTACACGGCAGACGTGCCAACACTTCCGTTCATACCCCAGAATCAACTAGCGCAACATAAATTATTGACATTTCAGATAATATTTTAAAACAACATACTTAAATACCTTTGTTTACCACAAGCCCTAATTAGTTAACATGTTAGGCTCTGTTATTGATGCCACGCAAACGAGGTAGCAAGTTAAGGTCTACAATTCTACTTTGCCATTTAACACGCGTGATGACGAGAAAAGAAAGAATCCAGCTAATTAATTGAAAGCCACTACTTGGATTCAACATTTGACGAGGCGCTTAAAGTCAACAGACAGAGGTGAGAGTCAAGTCCACACTCGCAAGCAGCACACACACAGAAAATGACCCTATGGTGAACATAAAATAAACTGCTCCATTTTCAGCCGGCCGGAGTGGCCTAGTGGTTCTAGGCGCTACAGTCTGGAACCGCGCGACGCTGCGGTCGCAGGTTCGAATCTTCCCTCGGGAATGGATGTGTGTGATGTCCTTAGGTTAGTTAGGTTTAAGTAGTTCTAAGTTCTAGAGGACTGATGACCTCAGAAGTTAAGTTCCATAGCGCTCAGAGCCATTTGAACCATTTGCTCCTTGTTCAGTCATTTGCACACCGACGTAACAAATAATCTTCACCGAAATACTGCAGACGCCGGAAACCTCAGTTGCTTCCAGATGACGCAAATAATGGTCAAAACGTCTTACTTTAAGTCCGATGACATCCGTCGGATACAGAGCGAGGTGGCGCAGTGGTTAGCACACTGGACTCGCATTCGGGAGGACGACGGTTCAATCCCGTCTCCGGCCATACTGATTTAGGTTTTCCGTGATTTCCCTAAATCGTTTCAGGCAAAATGCCGAGATGGTTCCTTTGAAAGGGCACGGCCGATTTCCTTCCCAATCCTTCCCTAACCCGAGCTTGCGCTCCGACTCTAATGACCTCGTTGTCGACGGGACGTTAAACACTAACGACCACCACCACATCCGTCGGATAGGAGTTTCAATGGACAACCAGGCCTCATCCCCTTGGATCAACCTGCAGCCGAGACAGTAACATTGGCTGCTATCACGGCTTTAACGATGAATCACACCTGACACGAGTCACGCCAAACCATCAACAAAACGCCGTGGCCTCCTGTATGCTCCCAGACGTTCGCAATGAGCGTCCCTCCTCCCGACCGACACTCACCCGCAAACACGGCAGGCAGCCGGTCGCAGAAACGCCACAGCGCCCCCTGGCTAGGGTAAGAAAACAGCAGAACGCGAAGCGGGAATTTCAAAAGGAACGCGCTACAGACAAGGAGAAAAGGCAGAGAACCAACCGTGACACTTCGTCACGGTTCAGGGATGAATTCAGTGTAATTATTGTATATGAATAAATGTGTCGTCTCTGTTCGTTTCATTCACTGCGTATTTCTTTCCGTAACTTTCTGTACTACACTCTAGCAGTTCTTTCTACGAATGGTCCAAGTTTCATCGATATTTCTTACTTCGCACTGACACATCATGCGAAAGTTACTTTCGCCCTTAAGTTTAGCACACCAGTTTACTTTCACTAAGTAAGCCTGACAGATAGACAATTTGCTATTGTGTCGTCCGATATTCAGCCCGCAATAACACCACAATGAAACATGCTGTCTTGCTTATCAGAGCCGTTTCCTTCCCGGCGCAATAACAGATGGTAACCTGATACTGACGCTACATGTCAGCGATAGGGTAACTGTAGCAAAGTTGCTTACCACTGAACTGATACGGTACAACTTCTTCCTTGTGGATACACTGTAGGTAACTACGTTGTACCAAGTGCCACGAGCGAAGATAGGTAGAAGAAGGTGACAGACATTTTACGGTCTTTATAACAATGGACGAAGTGAAATCTGAGTATTACTAGGAGCGGTGTTCGAGAAAAAAACAATGAAATGCAGATGAAAGCAGTAGATCGGTGAGTACTAATTGACCGAATTGTTCCATGTCTTTGTAATAATTGACGACCTACCTCTGAAGGTGTTAACTGCCAATGGCTGCCAGCATACAGTTACATACGTGATTATTTACGTACAAATACTTAAAGTTTCTTCAAAATGTACTTATTTTATTTGCGCAGTGTAACTTTAATATAGTGAACATTGGTGCATCAGTTAGTTGTCCTGTGGTAAGTGGGGGAGGGATGATGGACATTCACAAATGCTTGCTTATTTCGGTCCGAGGCAGCAAGGCCAGAGTTCGTCCGATAGGCAATAGGGTGAATGCTCTTGAGACTGGATGGGTACTGTTGTGCTTCTGATAGTCAGCCAGACTGACCTGAGTGCCTCTGTTGACGTTAATGAATAGGATATGTCCTCTGTGTACGTTCATGAAGTCCATTTAAGACAGTATGTTTCCAAGTCTGTTGAGATATATGCAAAATGTGAGACGGACTCAGTTGCAGATACAAGGTGGCTCAGGTAACTTGCAGTATACTATCGTATTAAACGCAGAGGGGAAGAGCATTCTTCATTGGTGGTGGTGGATACATTTCAGTGCTGGCTTGGAGAGGCCAGAATTGAAAGCAGGCATACAGTCATGAAACAAAGGCTTGGTGATGCACATAAGCTCTACCGATTATCGTTAGTGGTGGGAAAACGTCGTTCCGAGACATTTTGATAGTTTGATTGTATACTTTCAGGGGCAATCATATATTCAGGGGCCAACTTGATTGATTTATGACCCACTCGCTCTCCCTTTAACTTATCGTTCTGATAAGTGATTTATGACCCCTTGAAGTTGAGCTATGACCCCCTGGTGATAATCTGTAATTATGAGATACCCCTCCGCCTCCCCACCCCTTTATCCTCAACGCCCCCACCATTCTGAGAACTCCCCTCGCCAGTAAAGTACACTTTCAGGCCTGAGTTATTCGAACAGCCCCCTCCCACTCTATCATCCTGATTGAATAATTAATTAAATCGATAAATTAATTAACCCTCTCCCCTCTGGTAAATCCCACGTCCCTCCCCTCCCACCCCTCACCTGGAAAGTGGCAGGTCTTTGCTTGAGAGGAGGGCTCTCTGGATATGAAATTCGATTATATAGCAAAGGATATATTGTTTATTTGCAAAATTCAATTCGCAGCACTTGGATATCTCTTGCTCATCATTCTCTGCTGTACTGGAAGGTGCAGGTCTTGTGAAAGAAGTAATTAAATAGATCGCTTTTTTATTATCGTACAAGGTTCAAAAATGGTTCAAATGGTTCTGAGCACTATGGGACTTAACTTATGAGGTCAATAGTCCCCTAGAACTTAGACCTACTTAAACCTAACTAACCGAAGGACATCACACACATCCATGCCTGAGGCAGGATTCGAAACTGCGACTGTAGCGGTCGCGCAGTTCCAGACTGTAGCGCCTAGAACCGCTCGGTCACTCTCGCCGGCCGATCGTGCAAGGAATACCGTCAACATAACTCACCAAATGTAATTACACTGTCAAAGATCTTCCGCGCCGACCACATGGCATTGCACTCCCATGCCCCGACCGCTTTGCCGGACCAGCCGCTTCGCGTATCCCCGCACATGCAGGGGCAATATGCCCGCTCGGGCCGCGCAACTGCTGTCGGCCACACCACGCAATAACCGGCTCGTGCGGAGCACACACACGATGTAGCGCTAACCCCGAACAAAGCGTCACGTGGCGGTAACCCTTTGATATTGATACCTAAGGAATGCCCATTAAAACGCATGCACTCCCCCCCCCCCCTCTCTCAGGTGGCTACTTGAGGCCCAGTGAGCTCTGTCATGTGCCACACTAACACCTATTTTGTTCTGAATTAAGTAGTGGGTACCTGGTAAATCACCAGCTGCATATGCCTTGGAAATATTCCCTCAGTCTATCAGAGTGATTGACTAATGAATTAATTTAATCGATACCATCTGTGTTGGATAGTTTTTCCTGGTATATTTTGTGGATTTGATCCCGCAACTACACAGTTTCCAAACCTTTCCGAATTTTTCCCTCTTAACTCCCTTTAGCGGATAATCGCACAGTTACGTACTTTGGTAGGAAGTTGACTACGTTGGAGGTAGCTGAGAATATCAAATTTCACCCCAGTTGCATGCTGTGTTATTAAACAATCTGCAGATGGGTTGTACTGATGTGTGTGCACGCAGTACCACTGTTAGTAACAATAAATTGATCTATCGGGAGTTTGACGTCTCGATTGGAAGTGGTGCTGTATAAAATGATAGTTGGAATTTCAAATTTCGGCGTATGTGGAATTCCCAACCACCATAGGTCTACAAAATATATTTTATAAGGGGCTATAGAATTCCTAAGTTTGTTCTCTCGGCTACACCAGGACGTAGAAGGAGGAGGATGATGAAAGGATCTACTGCTTCATAGCATATTAACAACAACAAATACCACTACAAGCAGAGTGAACTGTAATTGATTGAGAACATAAACCACGATCCTAGTAGTTGTGGTGGCTAGATACCTGAGATCAATGAAAACACTAGTACATACAACCCATTCAGGTCCAGGACGTCCCCACGCAGCACGCCCTTCTCCTCATAAACCGCCATCGCCAACATTCAGAGGGCGGACAAAATTGCCGCCCTTACCGTGTGTGTATGCCAGAGTGCACCATCCCGGCCTTGGATGGCATCCAGAAATAATTGGAGTGGTAGGAATTAGGATGCTATCAATACGTCCAGCGCCAACACTTCTCAGTGGTTGATACTGAACTGCTCAGTTTTCCATTGAGAATACATGTAACACACACGATCGCGGAGATAGCCCAACACATACTGAGCGTTAGCGTTGTTTTAAGCGATCCCTCACATAGTGTACCGTCTACTCTATGTGATCGCTCTCAATCAGTCATCGTCTTCCCTCTCCTATAACGACATGGATAGATCGCAGAACCGTTGCTACACCGGCGCTGACACACAATGCATTACATATATTGTTTGTTAGCGTAGGAAATATTTAGCAGCAGCATGATGGAATTGCAAATATTGGCTTAATACCAAGTTCCTTAGCCGAATCACTTCCTAAATTTGGCGAGAAGGGTGATTTTCTTACGAGCTTACACCGATGGCCACGTGCACCTGCACTTTCTGTCTGTTAAAAAACAGTACCACGATCATCGTGTATATTCATTGTCGCAGTATTAGTGTGAAAGACCACTTCATTGAGGATCAATACCATAGTTCAATTTATAAAGCTTGTATAGCTTTGAACATGGATATCGTTGCCGACACCTGTGTGCCTGTAGAACCAGGACCACAATTTTGTATGAGGTGACAGTAGCATGGTAGTTGTGATTGTGTTTTTAGTAATTGGTCGCTTATTAGATGGTTATGTCTCTCTTCCTACGACACACTGGTACCACTCGCAAGAAAAACAAATGGAGCATGTCCATAGATCACAATTTCTCTCAGTATTGTATGGTGTCACCAGCATTCACATATTGGCGAAATATTATACTTAATAGGGGATGTGTGATAGATTCGCTGTGATCAGCAGGCTTATTAAGCATGTGTTGGGGTGTAAGCGTACTGTTGTTATTCCTACACGTGGAAAGAAAATGACTATGTGTAGTCGTAAGGGAGGTATGGATTTGATGGGGAAAATTGTAAATATCCACCCTTTGATAGATGTAACGTGTATGAAAGGCTTTACATGGAAGATTATGATCAGCCATAAGAAGGATACAGACAATGACATTTCAATGTTATATTCGTCGCAGAGCTGCAGGCATCAGGAGGAGATATTTCAGATACTTCGCTCATTGTCCAATGGCACCAAATTGGGGCTGAAATCATAATATTTAACTGTAATTAGAGTAATAAATATCTAGTGATCAGAATAAATTGACATTTCCAGCTTAAGTCATGAGCCACTGCTGAGCCTAACAAACTGGACAGGTGGAGTACAAGTGTCCAGCTGACCTAACTATGTTGGGTGAATAGGGTATTAATATCCAGTATGCATTGGGCTGTCTCTGCGATTGCCTGTGTTGCATGTATTCTCCATGGAATACTGAATGGTTCAACATCGATCACTGACAAGTGCTGGCACTGGGACATATCGATAACATCTGAATCCGTACCACACCAATCATTCTCAGATGCCATCGAAGGTCGCTGTGGTGCACTCTGGCATACACACGTGTCCACGAATGTGGCTGCGGTCACAGCAGCAGTTTTCTCCGGCCTCTGAGCGTTGGGGCTGGTGATTTACGAGGGGATGGGCGCACGGCTGGTAGACATCAGGGAGGTTAGTGGACTACATTTACAAGTGTGTAAATTTAGACCCAAATTTGAAATTCCAACTATCATTTTATTCAGGACCACTTCCAATGAAGAAGCCAACATTCTGATTGTTTCCAATAGTCGTATTGCCAGCACACACATAAATAAAATCCCTCTCAGATTGTTTAAGGGCACAGCATGCAACTGACAAGGGGAGGCCACGTTTGGAACGCGGACTTACTGCAACCTTCGTACACACGTAGTACTCCATGAGGACAACGAAATGTGTTAAACAGTAGCGCGTACTTCTCAAGCGTTATTGAGAAAATTGCAAGATAATTTCGGTTGTCGACTATATATCTGTGCGTGGCCATTTTAACAATGAGACGACTGCGGCCGGTTGTGCCGACGCGGTAGCTCAGCCAGCCGGCACGGTAGCTCAGCGTGTTCGGTGGGAGGGTTGCGTACCCTCTATAATAAAAAAACTGAGTTAATCGATCATCAACGAACTTAATCGGATGTCTTAGGACGTCCGCCCCGAGCTTGTACAACGAACAAAAAGCGAACAAAATGAGATTAAAAGTAAGCGTGTTCGGTCAGAGCATTAGCTACCCTTTATAATAAAAACTGGGCGAACGGATGAAGGAACAAACTCACGGTTGTCATCGGACGTCCGCCCTGAACAAATTCGGCGAACAATACAGAACAAAAGGCTTTTTTTTAAAAAAAAAAATTGTTTGGCGTTCAAGCTACTGGATCGTTGGATCGAGGTACGTTCTTCAGGTTTTTTTATTTTCAACACTATCATTTTCTTTACTATTTATATTACAATTGATGTAATGGGAAAAATACGTGTAATCGGATGAACTTCTATTAAATTTAAAATGTTATTTGTCAGTCTACTAATTTTTATTATCACGAACAATGTAATATTCAAAGCTATCGACTAGTAACCGACCAAACGCATAAAGTGATACTGAAAATGTATGCTTGTCCGTGTCTTCAAAACTGTTCGTATTTAATCGAAAGAGAAGGAGAAATTGCTTCTCGGAAGACGCTATTAAAATTCGCTCGATACTGCATAACCAATTATCAGCGCCGATTTTTAAGGAAATACTGCGTTACGCATGGTTTGCTTCCAAACCATCGTCTGAAAGAGAGGTTTTTGAAAATGTTAATAAAGTTTGTTTTTCCACGGAAAACGTCAAAAGACCTTGCGTATGAGGAAACATAGAATTTATACAATGGAGACTGCAAATAACATTGTAAATTTAATAAAAATTTATCCGATTACACGTATTTTCCCCATTATATCAATTGTAATATAAATAATAAAGAAAATGACTGTATTGAAAATTTAAAAAAAACTGACGAACGGCACTCGATTCAGTGATCCAGCAGCTTGAACGCCAAACACTTAAAAAAATTTGTTCTATATTGTTCGTTGAATTTGTTCAGGTCGGACGCCCGGTGACACCCGTGCAGTTTGTTCGTTCATCCGTTTGCCCAGTTTTTTTTATTATTATTATAAAAGGTAACTAACGCTCTGACCGGACACGCTGAGCTACCGTACCAGCACCAGTGGGCCGCAGCCGCTTCATGGTTAAAATGGCCACGCCCTGACATATATTCGACGATCGAAATTATCTTGCGATTTTCTCAATAACGCTTGAGAAGTAAGTGCTACTGCTTACACATATTGCTGTCCTCATGGAGTACTACGAGTGTACGAAGTTTGCAGTAAATCCGCGTTCCAAACGTCGTGGCCTCCGTTTGTGAGATGAAATTTGAAATTCTTGGCTATCTCCAACGTAATCAACTTCCTACCAAAGTATGTAAATGCCATTATCTGCCAACAGGAAGCAAGTGGAAAAAATCGAAAGGGTTTGGAAATTGTGTAGTTGAGGAATCAAATCCACCGAATATGCCAGGAAAAACGGTTGAACGCAGACGGTATCGATTAAATTAATTAATTATTCAATCACTCTGAGGGAATATTTCCAAGACATACACAGCTGGTGATTTACCAGGTACCAAGTACTTTATTCAGGGCTAAATAGGGGTTAGTGTGGCATATGACAACGTTTGCTGGGAATGAAGTAGCCATGTGAGAAGGATAGGGAGAGCATGTGTTTCAACAGGAATTTCTGAGGTTTCAATATCAAAGGGTTACCATCACCTGACACTGTCTTCAGGGATTAGCGCTACTTCACGTTTGTGCCCCGCATGATGTTGCTGGCACGTGGTGTGACCAACAGCAGTTGCATGGCCTGAGTGGGCATAGTGTGGCCTGTTCATTTGGGAATATGTGAAGCCGCCAACCCAGTGAAGCTGATGGAGTGCAGATGCAAATTGCCCTGTGCAATGCGTTTCCTTTCGCAGAAGGACAGATTATCCCCAGAGGGTCATATAAGTCAACCATAGGGGTCAAAGCCACTTAGCAGAACAACTGGCAAAGTATAGGGGGAGAGGGCCGTAAGTTAAGCAATTTCGCCTCTGATTGTATGCTTGCTCCTGAACGTACGCAACCCACCCTAACAATCAGTCTCAGAACGAGGTTTGTCCTACTATTATAGTTGGCCAAGGACAATAACAATAGGGACTGTAGAAATGTAATATGTTCGAGCTGATCAGTATTGTCCTTGGAGTGTGATGTCAGTGCAAATATACAGATTGCAAAGTGTCCGGTTTGACTCTAAATCTATTAGCAAGGCATCTCACAGAGGCCTGTCTCTCTGAAAGTTTCGAATGGGATGTATTCCTGTAGATAGCGAATGATATAAAGGAAATATCGTTGGCTTGATGATACTCAATATAGCCATAATGTAAGTAATATTATAATTCCATCTGTGAGACAACTCTACATGGAGTGCTTGCTAAGCTTCTCTCATGCCCGTACAAGGGAAGGGGCAAGAATGATTTGCTGAACAGAATGAAATTCCTCTTCACGATGATCTTCCCCTGCAGAAGATTTCAGGACCATTGAGAATGCATGAGCAAAAAATAAATAAAAAAAGAGCGGGTGGGAAAACTGGCCTGACTCCAAGCTAAGAATACTTGAGGACTTTTTCAATTTTGCAATCTAGGTACCTGTGAAAACGTGGCAAAAAACGAGAGATTTACTGCCCATATTCTAGACTCTCACCCTTGCAGATTTCAGGTGATCATTGAGGCATCTGGACGAGACATCATGTGGTAAAGGAACTACATATTGTGCACTTTGGAGTGCCAATAATGTCTTTTAATCACACTGGTCTAAAAATTTGTCATGCCAAAGAAACATCGCGCTACTACTGTATGGCAATATCTATAGCTTCATAATAGTCTCAGTTCGACGAAGAAGGGAGTGTAGACGTTTCTTCAGATATACCATACCCAGCTGAAGCTGTATAAAGTCAATTACACCCCGTGGAGCTCGGTAGACCACACTACATACTTACAGACGCATACTATCAAGTTTCCGTGCCGTCTGGTCCGTTGAAGATGTGCTTTTTGACGTGCCGCTGTGATCAGTTAACTTTTCTCGAGTACCTGATTCCGTATGTCAACGACATGCAGTTCTCTTCTCAATATTCACTTGGAAACTGGCTGAAATGAACCTGCAGTCACTGACAGCAGCAATTCATGTCGAGTTTCGAAACCAGTTGTCACTGACAAAGCGTAACACTCGTGTCTGATCCGTGTCAGTTATCACTTCTTACAATCACTGATCTCATGTTGCGTGGTTGCGACTGGTTAAGGTTGCACTCTACGAAAACTATTATTTTGTGGTTCTTAAAAAATATAAATTGCATACAATAAGTAATAAAAGTTAATTGTTCGCGTATGTTCTGCACTTTAATGTAACCAAAGTAATTACTACTGATCCTGATATTGTTTACATGCAAAAACATGAAAAAATCTATTTAATTATTGTTACGACTTTGCACTCAATAGAATTTTCTTCATCACAATCAAAGGCAAGAATTTACTGTTATTATTGAAAATGCGGAAGTTGTTTATAAATACCAGAAACATATTTTACATAAGCTCATGAAGTACTGAATTGATGTTCGATATGTTCTTTGTTTTGCGTCTTTTCTAAGTTTTACCTATTTTGCCTGCGGTTGCGCTCTCCAGCGCTATATGGTAAATTTGTATTTTTTATATTTAATACATATTTTTGTTGCACGTTAAAAATCACCAATTTTCGAATAAAGCCCAAATTAAACACTGACAGTTTCAATTTTGCCATTAATAATTTTATTTTTGAGTAACAGACCTGAGGATAACTATGTACAACAAACATGTTCCGTCGGTTCTGCGGCCCTTTATGTATCCTTTTCTAGGCGGTTCACCGATTCCGGTTTCTTGGGGAATCTAGTTAGACACTGATCACATACACAAAAAAGAAAAAGAAAACGATCGAAATGCAGTAACGCCTGATAGATATGCAACACACCTAACGGCCAAGGGTACTAGGAAAACTACCGCAGTCTACACCTACTTACGATAGTCTGTGGTAGCCTATGGTAGTCTCACAACTCAAAGAGTGGTGCAATATTCGTTGTAGGCAGCTCGACGGTCCGCGTCGCTACACCAACAAATATATCAATTTCATTCGTGGTGCTGTCGTGGGTAGGTCCAAATATGATAACTGTTTTGTGTCATTCGGTCACGTCTGTACGTTGATCGACCTCAGTGCACTAATTCCCTATGACCGACAGCGATGGCGGTCACATGACTGCCTTGTATTAGGTTTGCACCAGCTATTGAATTCTAAAGTGACAAGTGTGCTCTTTTCACGGGGCTTAGTAAACTTTCCTTAAAGTTCATTCGGAGTGAATCCCGTAGTCCGTCACACGTTTGCTTCCCAACCTGTCGAATATGCCACTGAAATACGAACACACAGCAGAATGTGCTCTGAAATCGAGTCATTTCGTAGTGCAGACCCGCCGTTGATTCAGCCTCACAACGACGACGTTTGCCCGATGTCTAATGCAACGAATGACGCGATTCAGTTTATTGTTTATTTTGGAGGGTGTATCCTTGCTCTGAACGTCAACATGATTTTTAACCCTCCAGTTAATTTTACAATTACAAGTGTTAATTTACGTTTGTCGGAGATTTTGTGCTCCCTGGTACGTGGTTGTCTACTGCATAATTTAGTGGTTGGTTCATTTATTATTTTCTGTCATTTTTTGTGCTTTGACATAAGCAGCAACTCGGTGATCCACGATACTACTCCACTGCGCAAGGATACGTGCTTGTACAGCTTTTGGCAGTACCCAACTTTCTGTTCCCGTAACCATGCACAAGCATAACCCTCTACTACATAGTAACCTAATCGCAGTAGCAGGTGTATCATAGACTGTCACTTTGATCAAAAACGTGTTCGTGTTTTCTGTCATTCAGTTATCTCAGTTTGGCACGGGGGAATAACGTAGTAATTCGTGGTGTTTCACACATAATGCTTGCAGCTTTTCGCTTTGTCCTATGTTTTTAGGTATTCATAGTATTAGCAACGGATGTCAAAGAGCTTATGTTGAACACCTTCTTTTAGTTTGATAATTACTTACTGAATTCTCCTAGTGGGGTTGAAATAATCTTTTTCACCGCTTGAGGGAAGAAGAAACTCTTCCGCTAATTAACTTCCTCTCGTGATCAAGTGGAATCCTCGAGATCCCGCTATGCTACACAATCACCTGTGTACAGTGAAAAGAATTTGTCTGATGAAACATCTTCATTACTAAGTTAAATAAGATTGCTTTTAATGTGAATAACGAGCTCCACGATGTTTCTCATAAATAGCTTAATGAAATGCAATTCTCCCATCACCACTTAACGCTATTTTTCTGTTTTTGACGCTATTTTTCTGTTATTAGATACCTGTTTAGAAGGACGGCAGTCCAAATCCAAACTTTGGTTTTCAATGAGTTACCGAAGTCGATTTTAGTAAATGCCGGGATTGTTGCTGTGAATAGGCGTGGCGCATTTCCTTCCACATTTCGAACTAGTGCTCCATATGTAATGATCTAATCTTGCTTTTGCCGCACTCAAACAAACTGGTATGGAAGTGGAAATTAATCACCGATCTGTCTCTAATCAGTCAATCACGGGAATTAAACAAAACGGCCTTGGGTGTCTGGGGCTAAAAATCTCAAGGTAATGATTAGCAGGAGGGGAGAGAACAATATTCAAACGTAAATAGGTTAGTTTACACAGAAAACTTATACAGGGCAGCAGTCAGAAACTCTCGTGTCCTTAGTCCAAAACGAAATTCTCGATCCTCACCGTCCATCCGAGAAAAAAATCGTTGTTTCTCTTCAGTTCCCCTATAAAAATCACAAGGTCGCCAGTCCCGTACTCGATCCCAGCTTTCTCTTGTAGAGCGTATATCATGCATTTTTAGCTTATCAGAACTATGGTTCATGGATGACTGGTTTTTACATAAAAAAAGAAGAGACTCCTTTCACTGTCACTTCGTCTTTCTTTAGCTGCAAATGAAATCTACTGCCTCATGGAAGCAATAGCAGTTACTATTATTAGCATATCGGCCGCTGGAATAGTCCTCCTGACGCAATGGGGGTAACCTCTGACACTTACGTCAGCCGAAAAAATCAGACCTGGGCATTCATACGGCGAGCCAACCGGGACAACCGCTCTTCTGCTAGTATTAACGATCAAAGGAAACCATCGAGCTGTATATTTTAGCGAGTTCTCTTTCCCACCATGCCCAGCAGACATCTTCGTGAAAGAATCTACGCCACTGCTGTGCCGTGCACTCACATGCCTCACCTAATAAATGTGAAATCACTTCCTGAATCAAAACATGGAGCAAATTATTTTTTGCCCCTTACGGTTTATTTCACTGTTCTAATGAAGAAACCAAAAGATGTATCTGGGTTTTCTTCATCATTTGGATGCATCAGTCTCGCTTTATATAATACTTTGTGCTAGCGCCATTCTTTTCGAGGATACAGCCATTCCCTTTCTTCGTAGATTTCCTGTAGCAGCGAGGCGAATTATATTAAAAATTACTCGAGTGGGCAGTGTCCAGGCAGAGCGGTGTGAACATTGCTGGGTGTCTGCAGGGCTAGTGGGGGCGGCAACGGCAGCTCGATAGTCAGGCAATGTGTTTCCGCCAGCTGTCGCGATACCTACTCGCTGCTGCTCCTATCAGGACAGTGGTCCTCGCCGTCAGACTAGGTGCTCTCATGTTACGCCAGTCAGTTTTCCTATAACTTTAAACGGTTGAAATAACCTTCCATATCACCGGAATTCTCCTACCAGACAATAGCTAGTTTCAGCTTGAACTCCTTGCTGCACAGGTTCCGAGGGCTGGTTTGCTAGTAATGTTTAGTCCCTATTCAGGTGTGTTAATACAGGGGAACTTGAAAAACGTGCAGTTTTGTGAGCTGTGTGGAGATGAACATGGAGTGACAAAACTGAGGTGTAACTCTGATGGATTTCCAGCATTGTGGGTTCTATGTTTGTCTTTCGACTATTCGTAGAAGAACTTGACTTTAATACACGTCTGTATACATCCTTAATATTATCATTAATTCAATAATTTAAAAAGCTGTACCTTGTAATTAGGTTGTTCTTATATCAAACTGTATAACTTTGAATTTATAGAGGTCTGTGCAAGCAAACTAGTGCGTGTGAATAAACTGAACAGCACACAGTTTCTCTCCTTGGTGCCGGCCGCTGTGGCTGAGTGGCTCTAGGCCCTTCAGTCCGGAACCGCGCTGTTGTTACGGTCGCAGGTTCGAATCCTGCCACGGGCATGGATGTGTGTGATGTCCTTAGGTTAGTTAGTTTTAAGTCTAGGGGACTGATGACCTCAGATGTTAAATCCCATAGTGCTTAGAGCCATTTGAAACATTTCTCTCCTTGGTACTGGTATCGGTGTAGCATATTGTTCCATGAGATGTTTCAACTTTCGTTTCAATTTCGATAATATCTTTGTTGTGTGTGATCGATCCTCGTCAGAGATGAAATTTGTTCAGTTTTGTAGGAGCTTTTTATGCTTGTGGCGAAGAGAATCAAAAGATTAAACTGATGTAATAAAAAGACGAAGCATGGAAAAAATGGACACGCCGTTTTATGACAAATACGTTCATTAAAATTTCTGTATCGTAAAGAGTAGAGCAATCTAAATAGATATGTTCATTTAACTGCCGGGGACGGTGGTGTTAGTAAACCAATTGTATGTTGATATTAATTGTTTGGATTTTTAAATTACCAAGAACGAACAAGGAAACTGACAAATACGTTGAAGTGCTGATCATACCTTCATGTACTCCTTTACATGAAGACTGTAAATATATCTTCTGGTAAACCTTCCGGGATGTAAGGTCGTGGTCCATGAAACTCTTCAGTTCCTAATGTTTCATGGACCACGACCTTACATCCCGGAAGGTTTACCAGAAGATATGTCATCCGGTCGTGAAAGCCTTCGTACTATGAACACTGTACATAGCTTTACAAGTGTTCAATATGTTTTCACTTACAGGTTGCGTCATTTATTTTTATTGAGAATACTAAGACCTTATAGCTTCAAGTTCTTAGTATTTATGAAATCGCTATTGGACCGTCATCTGGTTAAATGTTTTCCTGGTACAAGTGTTCGATAGCATTGTGCGAAGTGTTACCAGTATCAGGAAATATTTATATATTTCACTGCTTCTACGTAGGTAATTTTGCCAATATTCTGATTCATTTAACATCTAACCAAGTTACTCAATTTGAAAATAGTAATACCACTGTGAAACCTCTGTCTTCCACGTGTTGAATATCGATAGCAAACATTTCGTTTCTGTTCTTTCAACAAGAGAAACTGTAAAAAAATTGATCGTAGCAGGAGATGTTCAACAACGAATTAACTAGTGTAAATGCACAGACCGGAACTTCGTATAGACACGTAATAAAATTTGTAGGTTCACAATGTTTCGCTTCCTCTGTTGAGACTGCACAAGAGAAAGTAGCGTGTAGACCGCTCTTTAACGTTGATTGATTCTGGAGTCAAGCATTGTCCCTTGTAACTTACACACCAATATTCCACTTGTAGTTTTCGGAATGGGAAGCATGCCATGTCATGCCGTGGACACACCATAGGTATTTGGACGACGGTGGCATCACATGTAACTCGATTCTAAGACACGATCTTCAATTAATTTGTTCTTGTCACTGTGACTTACGGTGACAAATATTTATTTTCTTCCTTCCTAATCTTAATTTTACGTCTCTCGTTCTCTGCGAAAAATTGTGGAAGTTGTATGAGTAGCTAATACATTTCCCAGGAACATCCTTCCGCGAAATCACACGTCATCTAGAAGTGAAACGTTAATTACACATTAGAGGGGACAAGCAATAAAACTTTACGCTGTGAAGTAATAAAGGGTACAAATAGATGTTATGAAAATATCTATTATCAACTTGAATCATCAGTAACACTGTAAACACCATTAAAGAAGGAGAATGTAAGTTTCTTCTCGCTATTTCTTTAGTAAAATGGATGTCATGATGGACAAGGGAATTGGTGGTGCCACCTACTTTATAAACATAGTTCTCCTCCACACTTATGATTTTCAAGACAGAGTATCAGATCCTATACTTTTCTCCTTTTCCAGTTCCATGAAAGATGTAGAATAAGAGCCTTGTCGTGAACATCCACTGCGAATTTTGTTTCGTCTTTTAAAGTGTAACGAGCAAAGTGGCGCATTGATAAAGCGATGGTCAAATTATTCTTTGGATCGGGAGCTGGCTGACACCCGAAACGGAAAGCTCTGAGGTATTTATCGAGTCGTGGAACGTATATGGAAAACAATGATTACAGGCCATAGAAGGGGGAGTATTGATTACAGTTGATAAAAATATTGTCTCTATTGAGGTCGAAGTTGCGTGTGCCGGTGTGGTCATCTGGTCTCGTACAATAGATTTAGGCGACATCAAGTTAATTGTTGGATGTTTTACCGGCCACCCGATTCTGCTGTGACAGTTAAAGAGTCATTCAAAGAAAGTCTACAGTCAACAGCCCATAAATACCCAGGTCACGCAATACTGGTTGGAGGGTTGGAGGTGACTTTATTCTGTCGAGTATAGATTGGGGTATATATGGAGTCATTGCGGGGGTACAGACAGAGAGTGATGGGAAGTTCTTTTGAACTCGTTTTCTGAAAATAGTCGTGAGCAGTTAGCTCGCAGCCCACACGCAACGGAATTATCTTAGACCTTTTAGCTATAAATAGGCCTGACCTTATCGACATTGTCAATATAGAAAATGGGATTAGCGATCACGATGTCATTACAGCAACTATGATTAGGAAAGTTAATAAATCAATCAAGAAGGCTAGGAGAGTGTTTCTGCTAGATACAGCAAATAAGCAGTTATTAACATCTCATAAAAATGGTTCAAATGGCTCTGAGCCCTATGGAACTTAACATCTATGGTCATCAGTCCCCTAGAACTTAGAGCTACTTAAACATAACTAACCTAAGGACATCACACAACACCCAGCCATCACGAGGCAGAGAAAATCCCTGACCCCGCAGGGAATCGAACCCGGGAATCCGGGCGTGGGAAGCGAGAACGCTACCGCACGACCACGAGATGCGGCCTATTAACATCTCACTTAGACAGTGAATTGGCTTCACTTAGCACCAGTAAGATGCATGTAGAGGAGTTATGGGCAAAGTTTAACCAGATTTTAAACCGTGGTCTGCAGAGTTCTGTGCATAGTAAGTGGATGGAAAAGACCAGCCATAGTTTAATAACGAAATTCGGCGGGTGATGAGGAAGCAGATGCTTTTGTACTCTCGGTACAAAAGGGAACGTATAAATGACGACAAGCAAAGGTTAGTAGAAATTCTTGTGTCTGTGAAAAGATCTATGCGCGAAGCATACGACTACCACCGTCACGCTTTAGCAAGACATCTGCAGAAATCCCGATAAATTTTCTGATCGTATATAAAATCACTAAGCTTCCATTCAGTTTCTTGTTGACCTATTGGATGTAGCATCTACATCTACATCTACACCCATACTCCGCAAACCACCTAACGGTGTGTAGCGGAGGGTACCTTGAGTACCTCTACCGGTTCTCCCTTCTATTACAGTCTCGTATTGTTCGTCGAAAGAAGGATTGTCGGTATGCTTCTGTGTGGGCTCTAATCTCTCTGATTTTATCCTCATGGTCTCTTCGCGAGATATACGTAGGAGGGAGCAATATACTGCTTGACTCTTCGGTGAAGGTATGTTCTCGAAACTTTAACAAAAGCCTGTATCGAGCTTCTGAGCGTCTCTCCTGCAGTCTTCCACTGGAGTTTATCTATCATCTCCGTAACGCTTTCGCGATTACTAAATGATCCTGTAACGAAGCGCGCTGCTCTCCGTTGGATCTTCTCTATCTCTTCTATCAACCCTATCTGGTACGAATCCCACACTGCTGAGAAGTATTCAAGCAGTGGGCGAACAAGCGTACTGTAACCTACTTGCTTTGTTTTCGGATTGCATTTCCTTAGGATTCTTACAATGAATCTCAGTCTGGCATCTGCTTTACCAACGATCAACTTTATATGATCATTCCATTTTCAATCACTCCTAATGCGTACTCCCAGATAATTTATGAAATTAAATTAACTGCTTCCAGTTGCTGACCTGCTATTTTGTAGCTAAATGATAAGGGCTCTATATTTCTATGTATTCATAGCGCATTACACTTGTCTACATTGAGATTAAATTGCCATTCCCTGCACCATGCGTCAATTCGCTGCAGTTCCTCCTGCATTTCAGTACAATTTTCCATTGTTACAACCTCTCGATACACCACAGCACCATCTGCAAAAAGCCTTTGTGAACTTCCGATGTCATCCACAAGGTCATTTATGTATATTGTGAATAGCAACGGTTGTATGACACTCCCCTACGGCACACCTGAAATCACTCTTACTTCGGAAGACTTCTCTTAATTGAGAATGACATGCTGCGTTCTGTTATCTAGGTACCCTTCAATCCAATCACACAATTGGTCTGATAGTCCATGCTCTTACTTTGTTCATTAAGCGACTGTGGGGAACTGTATCGAACGCCTTGCGGAAGTCAAGAAACACGGCATCTACCTGTGAACCCGTGTCTATGGCCCTCTGCGTCTCGTGGACGAATAGCGCGAGCTGGGCTTCACACGACCGTCTTTTTCGAAACCCATGCTAATTTCTACAGAGTAGATTTCTAGTCTCCAGAAAAGTCATTATACTCGAACATAATACGTGTTGCAAAATTCTACAACTGATGGACGCTAGATATATAGGTCTATACTTTTGCACATCTGCTCAACGTCCATTCTTGAAAACGGGGATGATCTGTGCCCTTTTCCAATCATTTGGGACGCTACCCTCTTCTCGAGACCTACGGTACACCTCTGCAAGAAGGGGGTCAAGTTCCTTCGCGTACTCTGTGTAAAATCGAACTTATATCCCATCAGGTCCAGCGGCCTTTCCTCTTCTGAGCGGTTTTAATTGTTTGTCTATCCTCTGTCGTCTATTTCGATATCTACCATTTTGTCATCTGTACGACAATCTAGAGAAGGAACTACAGTGCAGTCTTCCTCTGTGAAACAGCTTTGGAAAAAGACATTTAGTATTTCGGCCTTTAGTCTGTCATCCTCTGTTTCAGTACCATTTTGGTCACAGTGTGTCTGGATATTTTGTTTTGATCCACCTACCGCTTTGACATAAGACCATAATTTCTTAGGATTTTCTGCCAAGTCAGTACATAGAACTTTACTTTCGAAATCATTGAACCCCTCTCACATAGCCCTCCTCACACTACATTTCGCTTCGCGTAATTTTTGTTTGTCTGCAAGGCTTTGGCTATGTTTATGTTTGCTGTGAAGTTCCCTTTGCTTCCGTAGCAGTTTTCTAACTCGGTTGTTGTACCATGGTGGCTCTTTTCCATCTCTTACGATCTTGCTTGGCACATACTCATCTAACGCATATTGTACGATGGTTTTGAACTTTGTCCATTGATCCGCAACACTATCTGTACTTGAGACAAAACTTTTGTGTTGAGCCGTCAGGTACTCTGTAATCTGCTTTTTGTCACTTTTGCTAAACAGAAAAATCTTCCAACCTTTTTTAATATTTGTATTTACTGCTGAAATCGTCGAAGATTGCGAAACGGAAGCTGAAGCTTTAAAGTTTAACGTTCAAGAAATCGATCACACAGGATAATCGTACAAACAACTGTCATTCGACCATCGGACAGGCTCCCGTATGGACGACATAGTAATAAGCATATCTGGCGTTGAGGAACAACTGAAAGTCTTGAAAGCAAGTAAATATACAGGTCCTGATGGGATCCCGTTTCGATTTTACAAGATTAGCCCCTTATCTAGTTTACTTTAGTCGTGAATCTGTCGCCAAGCACGAAGTCCCAAGCGACTGGAAAAAGCGCAGGTGACTCCAGTATATAAGAAAGGTAAAAGAACGGACGCGCAAAGCTACAGACCAATATCCGTAACGTCTGTTTGTTGCAGAATCCTTGAACATATTCTCAGTTCGAATAAAATAAACTTTTTTGAGACTAGAAGCATATGTGTACTAATCACCATGGCTTTAGAAAGAATTGCTCGTGTGAAATTCAGCTTGCCCTTTTCTCACATGACATACGGAGTACTATGGAAGAAGGGCAACGGGCAGGTTGCATATTTCTAGATTTCCGTAAAGCATTTGACACGGGCCCCATCGCAGGCTGTTAACGAAGGTACGAGCATGTGGAATAAGTTCACAGAAATGCGAGTGGCTCGAAGACTTCTTAAGTAACACAACCCAGTAGGTTGTCCTCGACGGCGAGTGTTCATCAGAGACTATGATATCGTTAGGAGTGCCCCAGGGGGGTGTGCTAGGACCGCTGTTGTTCTCTATATACATAAATCATTTGGCGCACAAGGTGCGCGATCATGGGGTCCCGGGTTCGATTCCCGGCCAGGTAGGGGATTTTTCTCTGTCCAGGGCCTGGGTGTTTGTGTTGTCCTCATCATTTCATCACCATCATCATCATAATTTGTGACTGTGGCTAGATTGGACAGTATAAAAGAATTAGACTGTGTAAAAATTGGGCCTTTTTACGGGCGCTGCTGACCGAGCAGTTGGGCACCCCACAAACCAATCATCACCACCATCATCATCATCATCATCACAAGGTGACCAGCAGTCTGCGGTTGTTTGCTGATGATGCCGTGTTGTACGGTAAGGGTCGAAGTTGAGTGACTGTAGGAAGATATAAGACGACTTAGAAAAAATTTCCAATTGGTGTGAAGAATGGCTAATAGCCCTAAATGTAGAAAAATGTAAGTTAATGCTGATGAGTAGGAAGATCAAACTTGTAGGGTTCGAATACAGTGTTACTAATGCCCTTCTTGACACAGTCAAGTAGTTTAAATATCTGGGCGTAGCGCTGCAAAGTGATATGAGGTGGAACGAGCATGTGAGGACTGCGGTAGGAAAGGCAAATAGTCGACTTCGGTTTATTGAGAGCATTTTCGGAAAGAGTAGTTCACCTGCAAAGGAGACCACATATAGGACGCTGGTGTGACCTGTTCGTAAGTATTGCTCGAATGTTTGGGATCCGTACCAGGTCTGATTGAAGGAAGACATCGAAGCAGTGCAGAGGCCTGCTGCTAGATTTGTTAGCGTTAGGTTCGAGCAACACGTAAGTGTTACGGAGATGCTTCGGGAACTCAAATGGGAATCGTTGGAGGGGAAGGCGACGTTGTTTTGGTGGAACACTATTGAGAAAGTTTAGGTAACCGGCATTTAAAGCTGACTGCCGAACGATTCTGCTGCCACCAACACACATTGCGCGTAAGGACCACGAAGATAAGATACGGGAAATTAGGGCTTATACGGAGGCATAAAGACAGTCGTTGTTCCCTCGCTCTATTTGCGAGTGGAACAGGAGAGTATATGACAAGTGGCGGTACACGGTACCCTCCGCCGCTCACAGAACGGTGGCTTGCAGAGAATACGTGTAGATGTTGATCTAGCAAGTCAAATTTAATTTTCCTGGGGATTCCCTAAACCGGTTAAGACAGTAGTTGAGACTATATACTTACATGGATATGGTGTCTGTTCTTTGGGACCGTTCATGACCTGCAGCTACCTAGAACGAAATTAGAATTATACATTAATACCTTCAGCTGCAGACGGGCGTTGATATATATCAACGGGGACAGGTAAAAATGTGTGCTCCGACCGGGACTCGAAACCGGGATCTCCTACTTACATGGCAGACGCTCTCTCCATCTGAGCCACCGAGGGCACAGAGGAGAGTGTGACTGCAGGGACTGTCTCGCTTACGCCTTCCGCGAGACCCTCATTCTCACCTTATATGTCCACACACTACATTCGTAGTGTCCCTACCCAACACATTCATTACTCGTGGACGACATCCTTACCAAGTCCGGTAAGAGATCGGGTAATATATGTGCATCCGCACAGAAGAGGAAGGTCATAGCCGATATTGACAGAATTATATACTTATATGGATGTGGTGTCTGTTCTTTCGGACATGTCCGAAAGAACAGACGCCATTGATGACCTGCAGCCACCTGGAACGAAATTAGAATTATATATTAATACCTTCAGCTGCTGACATATACCCATGAATGAGACTGAGGACTGTGTGAAACATTTGCGTGGTACTCTACGTTCCATACAGGGCCAAGACCTTTTGGGGGACATCAGTGCGCTGTCGTTATATAACTTTAGAAATGATCCAAAAAAGAATAATTGGGAAGTTAAAATTTAACGTGGAGGTCAGTAGAGAAGTAGAAATTCATTCCGCAACACAGTTAATGATCACTTATTCGAAACCATGTAATTGTCTTCCATTGCTACATGTAAGTTTGAAATTTGGCTCAAAGGTAGTTACAACCCTACCCTGCGACATCACCCACGGGCTGGACGACGCTTCAGATACCAACATTTCGACACTTGCGAAAAGTTGACGTGACGTTTAAAGTGTGTCACTGATGTCATATTGGCTCCAAATTTCACCAAAATTCTGCCCAACGCCACAGTGAACGTGCGACAAGATGAGAAGGTCATCAACGCCCTCTAACATTTTCCTCGCCCCGATGTAAAGCATGTTCCAGGAGGAATAGTCAGTATTCGGAGATATTATAGGAATGATCATTTTAAGCAAAAAACTCACTATGGGCATACACCTCTTTCCAATGGTTTCCGAGATAAAATACATTTAATGCACATTGTTATTTATTTTCTCTATTGTTCAATATATTGTCAGGTTTACACGTGTACTCACGTACAGCAGTTTGTAAACGTTACGACATGCCATTTACAAAGCAGCGACTACAAAATACGTATTTTAACCACATTCACCTCTTAGTATTCCAATGCAGATCACATTACAGATGTGGTATACCTCACGATAAATGCTCCAATATATCACAATCACCTTCAATGCGTTTGAGCACTCTTGAGAAAACACGTTGTGCTGCTTGTCTGACAAGGGGACCCTCCCTACTGTAAATCACGGATTTTGATGTGCTTCAAATACATTGTAGAGGCACTTATCCTGGTATCTCGCTATTCGTTTTTTTTAGCGGCAGGCCTTGGTTGTTGAGAAAATCGATTTTGAAGTTCATGCGCGCTGTGTATGCCCGTAACGTTATATATCTCCCGAGCGAGTCAGCGTAGCGCAGCGGTAAAGGTTCGTGGCTACCGCGCTAGAGGTACCATGTTAGAATCCTGCTCCCCTATGTTTTTTTTTTATTTATGCAAGAACCGCCCGGAAAAAAACGAGTAGACGAATTAATTGGGAAATATAGAAATGTAGTCGTTTTCTGCACGAAATTCGGGCAGTTCTAGAAACTGGTGTACGACGAATTTTTGCGTTCTGTAATTCTTCCGTATGTGGGACAGAAAAATTGTTTCTACGTTATCGATTCGTGGGGACGACAAACCGATTAAACTTTATACGATCATCAATTCACTGATGAAAGAAAAGCGAGCACCTGCGCCCTAAAAGTGGTTCCACCAAAGTTCACTCCTTATTGCTTGCCCTGCGATATTCATTTTTACCGACAGGGAAAATCTTCATATGCTGCCGACTTGATGAAAGACAATAGAGAGATCGCTTCTAGGGAAGATTCGATAAAATTACATTCGCTAATCCGACATCAATTCAGCGCACCTAATTGTGAGAGCATGATTAGATGCGCATGTTTCGCATCGGAATTAGCGGATGAAAGAGAAATCTTTTTGAATGCAAAAGTATTGTATTCCCCAGTATCGGTCGTCAAGAAACCGTGCGTCTGCAAGAAGGTTGCTTTCAAAAAATGCGCGTGCTGTGAAAATTTCTGCTTCGGTTGTTTCTGCGATACGTGTCACCCACAATATTGTTCTGACACATCAAGCAATGTGGACGATGAAAAATAAGATATTGTAATAATGTATGACAGAAAAAATTAATAATTGAATATATGTTTATAATTTCGCACACTGTTTGTTGATATTCTCTGAAATGAAATTGAAAAATTCGGCTGATTTTGAAAAAAAGGAACACGAGAAGGATTTGAACACACTATCTCCAGCACGGTAGCCGTGAACCTTAACCGCTGCGCTACGCTGACTTCTTCGGAATAAATCTGATGATACGGGTATACAAACCACACAATGAATTTCAGAATCGTTCCTCTCAAAAACCAAAGCCGGATAGCCAGGTACTCAGGATAAGTGCCTCCACGACATATTTGAAGCACATCAAAATCCGTTATTTAGAGTATGGAGGGTCCCCTTTTGAGTACCTATGAGAGCTGCAGCGTCCATGATGCGACTAATCACTACATGCTGGATACTCACCTTCCGTTTGCACGCCTCATACTTCAACCAAACCAACAAATAAAAATCTAGTGGCGTACGGTCTGGCGATCTGTGAGGCCAGGTAATTGTACTATCACATCCAATCCAGCGATTAGGGTAAGCGCAGTTGGGATGTTTCCTCACGCGTCTGGTAAAATCTGGAGAGGCTCCGTCAGTCTGCAAGTAGATTCGAACTACCTCAAGGTAATGAAGAAACGAATTTTCAAAAAAATTCACGTGGTTCTGTCCCGTCATTCGCGCTTCTAAAATAACTGGACCTATCAACGTATTACCGATAATGTCGCTCCAAACAGTGATCGAAAAAACTAGGAAAATGGTTCTCAACTTCGCGTATGGGTTTTCCTATGATCATCGATGTTTGTTATGTGTGTTGAATACATTCCGCGTAATCGTCGCTTCATGTGCGACTAGTGTTAATTGAAGCAAGTGACGATGTCATTTACCCAGCGGTAAAATTCAAGTCTTGTAGCATTGTCACCATTGTGAAAATTGTAGACACGCAGTATGTCAAATGGGTCTAAGTTCACCGCATGTAATGTTCACGATAAAAAAATGGCTCTGAGCACCATGGGACTTAACATCTGAGGTCATCAGTCCCCTACAACTTAGAACTACTTAAACCTAACCAACCTAAGGACAGCACACACATCCATGCCCGAGGCAGGATTCGAACCTGCGACCGTAGCGATGGCGCGGTTCCAGACTGAAGCGCCTAGAACCGCTCGGTCACTCCGGCCGGCATGTTTACGATACATGTATTCGTAGGTCATAAATACGCCCAGACAGTCGCTGTGTGCAGGTAGTAGGTCTACGCTGCACCTTTTCAACAGCGTGTTACTCTTTCTGCACAAGCTGTTGAACTACACATTCAGAAGAAGAATGGGAACCTGGGAGAATACCTGTTTCATATGAAAACTTTGGTGAGCACTCCACCACCATAAATTCGACGTGTTGGAAAGCGTCGACTGTAGGGGAGGTCGGGGAAATACCGTATACTTAATATTTTTTTAAATATTTCTTGTTTTTCGAACTCAGCTGAAATGGGGAACATATTATTTTGTCGAGCAATCAAAACTTAACACGTTTTTGGCTCCATATCTGGTATATGAAATCTATTTACATTTCTATAAGTGTTTTACAAAAACTTTACGTTGCACGGTATTACCCCAAGGGGTGAGGTATTACCGTGTAGTGTAATGAAAAATAAAATATAACAGTGGACGGAACATAAAACAGTGGAACAATTAGAGCTTAAGAATTTATTTACAGTTAACAACCTATTAAAGTTTCGACGGAGACCAAACACAAAAAAATCATTTTACTGGTAAAATAACAGTATAACATAATGGACACAACTTTACATTCAGCCCCTATTTCAACGGCAATAGTCGTAATCATACTTTTCAGCAGTGTCACATCCACTACACTCTGAATGAACCCATCCACAGCAAATCACGCCTCGAAACAAAAGCTCCCTGTTTTCCTCAAACGCTCCACTGTGTAGATAAATGGAATCGTTGTCGGTAAATGTTCCTATGTTTCTTGTAACAGAAGTTTCTTCTGAAGGGTCAGTGTCATCCATATCACCGTTGCTACAGAGCTTGTACAACGGTGGATATAAATCATCATCTTATGAACACTCAAAAGTAATGTTCTGTCGATATTTCATTATGGCAGATTGCTGAGGTCTTATCTTTGATTCAAACTTTCAGAGCTTGCTTTTTTCCCTTAGGCTTCAACTTTGATATTCCTAAAGTTGATTCACATTTTTTTCTTTGGTCCTTTCTTAGTCTGGCTTCTCTATTCTCTGTATCAATTCTGAACTAACTCTCTCAGGAATGCTGTTGTCTGGCGCTTTTATTCAATTTTAGATGGCCTCGTAATGGAGAAATATTTTTGAATTGTAGCCCAACTGCAGGCTGAACTTGTAAATCTTTGTCTACATCATCGAGGACACACCTCGCTGTCTCTGAAGAACAAAGCACCACCATCTCATTACTTTCCTCAGTTTTAGTGTTACCATACTCAACAACTGTTGGCCATAAAGCTGTCTCATGCAATAACATCAAGTCGTCGTCACTAAATTTAGTAGGATCTATACGAAAAATACCCGGTTCGTTGAAGCCAGAGATACCCTTTTCAATATTTTCAATCCTCGTGAAGGCTTTGCTAAAGACAGGACAAATGTCATGGAATGTTATTGTAATAAAACTGTAACATTCTTGATTAAATGAAGCCTTCAAGATGCTGAAAAAGGTCACATCTAAAGGTTGTAACCTGTGAGGTCAGTGAGGTGGTAGTGTTACCTCTACTGCTCCATTGTCCTTGCAGAATTTATAGGCTTCTAGGGACGCATGGCTAGTGTGATTGTCTAAAATCAAAAGAATGGTATGATGCTTCAGCCACTTTGGAGAGAGCCCTTGGTCATCCAACCATTCTTGCTACATCATTTATTTAATTTGGTGTATTCCACCTCCGCCCCGCCCCACGTCTTCAGGGTTCATCCCAAGCAGAGGAAAAATTAACATGGGAAACGCATATGCCTCATTGTCATCGCTGCATAACGGACTGTAATGTTATTCCCACGCACTGAGCTTGTTGTTGAGCCATCTTCTTTAGCTCTTATGCGTGCTAATATTTTTTCTAGTTTTTGTACTGTTGATATCCTCGTTTCATCAAAATTGTAAAATCTAGAGGCATCAAACTTATATACGACCATTACAGCGGTTCAAAATGGTTCAAATGGCTCTCAGCACTCTGGGACCTAACATCTAAAGTCATCAGTCCCCTAGAACTTAGAACTACTTAAACCTAACTAACCTAAGGACATCACACACATCTATGCCCGAGGCAGGATTCGAACCTGCGACCGTAGCGGTCGCGCGGTTCCAGAATGTAACGCCTAGAACCGCACGGCCACACCGGCTGGCCATTACAGCGGTAAGGTTCGAGAAAAAGAGTTTAACTTCACTTGTGCTGAAAGCTGAGATCCTGTCAAAAGTGGTAGCCTCTGGTTTCCTAATGCTCTCTGACGGATTTCTTGAAAGAAATTCAGTGAGCCTATCCTTTCCGGCAATTTTAGATAATTTATTAAAATTACGCTGAATATTATTTGCCTCCGCATATCATATTCTCAACTCCAATGAAGATATTCCATAAAATGAGTTTGCTACAATAGCACATGCTTAGCTATGTCATCTTTCTTTCCTTTAGAAATTGTAGGTATTCTTCCTAAGCTTACCTTAGAACGGTCTCCAGTTTTTAACCTCTCTCTTACGTTATAGTAGAAAAAGGTATTTCACACAGTCACGCAGATCCTTTCTGTGGGTTTCTATTTTCTATAACATCGTGGAATACGCAATTCATTTTATGTTCCGTCCACCCTTTCTCTCTTCCAGTCATTCTGACTTTTTTCTCACCACACTTCCAAAAAATACTAAAACCGATTACAATATAGAGCAATGGCGTTCAACATGGGGCAATACCGTGCATCCTGTAATTGAATCAAGCTACTTTAAATATTGTTACTATTAATGTACTTCATTTACCTCTCATTAGCGTGATCTGCTCACTTTATAACAAAACAGTCGAAATCAGATGAAACCAACTGTCAAAAACGGCTCTGCCGTTAAAAGTTTCCGACCTTTATGGATCGGATTGTAGTTCCTATTCGGAATAGGGTATATATCCATATGACGTATATTGCTGTCACACCCCTGAATGTTGGTCATTCCTCCTGGGACACACTGTATTTACTCGTTTAGGTTATATTTGCGGAAGCCTGTCTGAGCTTCCTGAAGTGCCAAGGAAACTGGGACATCTGCCTAATGTCGTGTATTGCACCTGCGAATACGCAGAAGTGCCGCAACACGACATAGCATGGATTCGGCTAACGTCTGAAGTAGTGTTGAGAGGAACTGACACCATGTCTGCTGCCGGGCTGTCCATAAATCCGCAAGAGTACGAGCGGGTAGAGATCTCTTCCCAGATATGCTCAATAATGTTCATGTCTGGGGAGTTTAGTGACCAACGGAAGTGTTTAAACATAGAAGAGTGTTCCTGGAGCCATTCTGTAGCAATTCTGAACGTGTGGTGTGTCGCATTGTCCTGGTGGAATTGTCAAGGTCGTCGGAATGCACAATGGACGTGAATGGATGCAGGTGATCACACAGGACGCTTACATTCATGTCACCTGTCACAATCGTATCTAGACGTATCAGGATCCCCATATCACTCCAATTGCATACGCCCCACTACATTACAGAGCCTCCACCAGCTTGAACAGTCATCTGCTGACATGCAGGGTACATCTATTCATGAGGCTGTCCCCATATCCCGTGCACGTCCAATCGTCCATCCGCTCGATACAATTTGAAACGAGACTCGTCCCGCCAGGCAAGATGTCTCAAGTCATCAACAGTCCAATGTCGGCGTTGACGGGTCCAGGTGAGGCGTAAGGCTTTGTGTCGTGCAGTCATCAAGGGTACACAAGTTGGTCTGCGGTCCCTAAGCCCATACCCATTATGTTTCGTTGAATGGTACGCTTGACACTTGTTGTTGGCCCAGCATTGAAATGTGCAGCAGTCTGCGGAAGGGTTGCACTTCTGTCATGTTGAACGATTCTCTTCAGTCGTCGTTGGTCCCTTTCTTGCAGGATCTTTTTCCTGCCGCAGCTATGTAGGAGATTTAATGTTTTACCGGATTCCTGATGTTGTCGGTACGCTCGTGAAATGATCGTACTGAAAAATCCCCACTTTATCGCTACCTCGGAGATCTTGTGTCCCATTGCTCGTGCACCGACTATAACACCATGTTCAAACTCACTTAAATCTTGATAACCACCCATTGAAGCCCCAGTAACCGATCTAACAACTGCGCCAGACACTTGTTTTATACAGGCGTTGTCGACCGCAGCACCGTATTCCGGCTGTTTACATATCTCTGTATTTGAATACGCATGCCTATACCAGTTTCTTTGGCTTCATTGTATTACAATAACATATGAGGAAAAACGCACGAAATATACAAATGAATGCTATAACTTTGACTGTAGAGTTTGTAACACAGTATGCTGACCGACTTTCAGATGATTTTGAAGAAAATAATACACGTTAGATACTTCTTGCAAATATCCACTGACAAAATTTTCTTGGTTTTGCATTTCAGAGTGTTCACAGAGTACCAGTCAGGAATGCTTCTCCGCCGATTCACGTTTGCCTTCCACTGCATCAGTTATGTCATCAATTCGTTTAATGACATGCACACCCTAGACGGTAAGCTGCGGTCAGCAGTGAGTTTCTGTTTAACTTTCTCTAATAGGCCGCCAGATACAATACTTTTCCCGATCTGATATTAGGTGGGATGTAGGAAATTGTTGGAATAGTCCATTCGTTCAAAAGTCATTCTTAACTGAGCATAGGTGGTTGTACTTATGATCGAAGTAGGTGTTGGCGTAACGGGATTCTTTTATTGCATTGATCTGTTTCGTCTGGCCCGAGAATCGACGATTCCTCGAAGCATATTTCATCACGTTCTGTATTTTGAAATGGAACTAATATTAAGCGAATTCTGAAAATCTGTTTCGAGTCACTACTCCTTATGTTTACTATCAGTTAGGGAGCTATTTCCTGAAGTGTATCGTAACATTTTAGGTAGCCCCCGGGCTTTATCAGCCGAATATTTAGCTAGGTAGCATAAATGCTATAGTTATAATTCGTTTACCCTTTAGGAATACTGAAGTAAGAGAGTCTACGTGACTTGGGAGCGTTTTATCGACGAAATTCTTAATGCACAGAGATTTGAAACTGTGAACCGTAAACGTCTACGTGATGTCGTTCGTGCCGTACCCATGTCGGTAATGGACGTTGCCAGCGATTTTGAGCCATCGATTTTGCGGCGAGAGCTGTGTAGCGTGCCAACGTTGCTGTGCCACTGTGTTTGGCAACCTCGTAAAGCCAGCACACCCGAGAAGCCACTCTCTGTGTACTCGGTCAACAGCTGTAGCACCTGCCCCTGCTAACGGCTACCGCGTCATGGTGGTAGCATTGGCTGTAAAAGATTTGATGTGCACGATTCATTGGACGGTGTGAAAATAAAATGGTTTGATTATTTGGACGGCACCTTAACATTTTTCTAGACTTTTTACAAACTAATTAATAAAGTGAGATGTTTAAGATCGATGATCGCCTTGGGTTGATACTACCTTTCAAAGATAAGATGTTTTCGGAATGCGTCTCATAAAACTGGGGGTGTAATTAGAACGAAGCACTCATCTTGATCCAGAGGACACGTGTTGCAAATCGCCGACGAACTGTATTTCATTTTTACATAGTTGGCTACACATTAGAATTCTAGAATAGCGAGGACTTTCAGCAGTACTATATTCTAATCGCTCTATAGAATGAGTATGCACAGAGAGTATCATAAAAATGCAACGGGTGAAAGTATACAATGACACAAGCAAAAACTTCCCAGTAACATGGATATGCAAAGCAACTGTTTGTGATGTGATATCGAATGTCCAGTTACGAGCTGTTGATGATACACTATTATAAATTGTCGTACAGGGTATAATCGTATTTGAAACGTAATCTTTTGTTTTATGTCACCACGTAATTGGGCTGTGATTTCTTCCAAGGCCTACCTTAACAAGAAATACTATACTGAGACAGTGCGTTTCGTGTTGCAATTTATTTTCTTACTTGCTTGTTTACTTATTTAATGCAATTATTAAAGATGTTCCATGTGTCGTACACACACTTGAACGCAATGGTGACCTTGTCTCTGTGGTACATTAGCAAGTCTTTCAGACATCACCAGAATACCACGAAAAATTGGTTCGTTGCTTCAGCTCCTCAACCGTATCAACAGAAGTGCGACACAATTCACTTTGAGGAACCCCAGAAAGAAAAATCCAGAAGACTGAGGTCGGGTAATATTGGAGGTTAAAGTAAAGTCGTTGCTCGACTTACCTAACTTTGAAGACATTGACTTGTTAAATGCCGTCTCACATCAGCAATAAAGCGTTTCCTATTATACGTGTACCACATTTCCCGTCAGTGGGACATGACTGAAGTTTGAGTATTATTTCACCCTTCTGCGAGTTGACAGGTGGAATAGCTGAGACGTGACCCCGAAGAAGTAAGGACGACACAGTCTTACATAGTGTTCATTAAGGACGGTTCACAAGCGCTTTTCAAGTGGGATGATGAAGGAATTCAGACGACGCGTCGTTGAAGAAACCACCGGAGCATCTCAAGAAGTTATTTAGAGAATCTCCATCAGATTTCGTGCGTTAGCAAGCCGAACAGTAGGGCAGAGAGAGAGAGAGAGAGAGAGAGAGAGAGAAAACGAGGAGGGGGAGGGAGGGGACCAGTGTGCCATTTGTCTGTTCTCCACAATCCTTCATTTTTCTGTCGATGCCCGATAGAAGCGGTGTAACCAAGAAAACACCACAACACTGTTTTGATGGTCGTGTACATACAGGGTGATTATTATTAACGTTTAAAAATCCCCAACGCGACTTAGGGGACGCTGAGACACGAGGGGTCGAAAATGTCTGGAAATATCTCAAAAATGGACGAGAAATGTTAAACATGTGACGTCACCAGATAATGTACCTCCCCACACATGCAGTAGTTGGGCTTGGGCGTGAAGGGATGATTGAGCAATGCAATACTTCCATTCAAGCAGAGGTTCCAAATTTCGAACACTATTTGTTAATGTGATCTATTGTAAACGCAGAAGTCACAAAATCATTGTCCTAGCTAAAACCAAGTAAAATCTGTTCTTATTTTGTATTTCCTTTCTGTTGTTTCCTTATAGATGATATTTAGTGAAGAGATCGTTGATCATTGACTGTAAACGAAGCAATTCGGCAATTCGGAAGCTTACACCCCTGTACTCTTACTTGAAAGCAATACTGTAGGTATTTGTTGTCCTTTACTTTGCTATAAACCAGCGGAGACCGCGAGACAGGTAAATAAAAGAATAAATCTTACCTAAGTGTAAACACACAACTATCTAACGCAGCGGAAAAAATACTGCCTGCCAGACACAACACTCGAACCCTGAGTTCCGCGCGCGCGCACGTGGGCCCAGAACCACACCGACGTGAATACTTGACTTCGGTTGGAACAATCAGGTGCGACAGACCGATACGTTCATCCGTTGCACGTGCGGCGAGGTACGTCATCCGATGACGTCCCATATTCGGTATGTGTCATCCACTTTTGGATTATTTACCGACATTTGCGACCGAATGTGTTTTCTACATCTAAATGTATACTCTGCAAATCACATTTAAGTGCCTAACAGAGGGTCATCGAACCACCATCACATTTCTCTATTATTCCAATCTCGTATAGCGCGCGGAAAGAAGGATCACCTATTGTTACCGTACGATTTCGCTTATTTTATCGTGGTGATCGTTTCTCCCTATGTAGGTCGGTGTCAACAAAATATTTTCGCGTTCGGAGAAGAAAGTTGGTGATTGAAATTTCGTGAGAAGATTCCGTCGCGACCAAAAACGCCTTTCCTTTAATGATGTCCAGCCCAAATACTGTATCATTTCAGTAACACTCTCTTCCATATTTCGCGATAATGCAAAACGTGCTGCCCTTCTTTGAACTTTTTCGATGTACTCCTTCAATCCTATCTGGTAAGGATCCCACACAGCGCAGTAGTATTTTAAATGAGGACGGACAAGCCAATAAAACGCAGTCTTTGGTATGACTTCCCCACAACATTTTCTATCTATCCCTTCCAATTTAAGTTGTTCGTAATTGTAATTCAAATGTATTTACTTCAGTTTACGGCTTTCATATTTGATTGATTTATCGTGTAACTTAAGTTCAACGGATTCCTTTTAGCTCTCATGTGGATGACCTCACACTTTTCGTTATGTAGGGACAACTGCCAATTTTTGCACCATCCAGATGTATTTTCTAAATTGTTTTGCAGTTTGTTTTGATCTCGTGATGGCTTTATTAGTCGATAAACGACAGCGTCATCTGCAAACAACCTAAGACGGCTGCTCAGATTGTCTCCCAAATCGTTTATATAGATAAGGAACAGCAAAGAGCGTATGACACTACCTTGGGGAACGCCAGAAATCTCTTCTGTTTTACACGATGACTTTCCGTCAATTACTAAGAAACCGTGACCTCTCTGACCGGAAGTCACAAATCCAGTCACATAACTGAGATGATATTCGATAAGCACGCAGTTTCACTATAAGCTGCTTGTGCGGTACAGTGTCAAAAGCCTTCTGGAAATGCAGAAGTACGGAATCGATCTGAAATCCCTTGTCAATAGCACTCAACACTTCATGCGAATAAAGAGCTAGTTGTGTTTCACAGGAACGATATTTTCTAAATCCATGTTGACTATATGTCAGTAGACTGTGTTCTTCGAAGTGATTCATAATGTTCGATCACAATATATGTTCCAGAGTCTTGTTACATACCGACGTTAATGATATGGGCGTCTAATTAAGTGGATTACTCCTACTCTGAAAGGAACCTAATTGTTGTACAGTTTGGACCAAAAGACTTGCTTTTATTAAGTGATTTAGCTTGCTTCACTACTCCGAGGATATTTAATTCTACGTTACTCATGTTGGCAGCTGTCCATCTCTTCTTTTGTGAAGGCATTTATATTACATTACTTGCATCAGTGTCATCTGCGTCGCTTAAGAGGTTCTTTAACATTCATGAGTATCACCCTGCATAACACAGTACACTGTAGTTCGCGGTATTGTCACTGTGAACCAGACAATATATAGTCATGTATTTTATAGGCCTATCACAGCACAACAGTCCGTCAGTAATAACTCCTGAAATTTCAACACCAAATAGACGGATATAAGACATAAATTGCGTTTCAAAAGTAAAGGGGATAGTTTCAGCTATGTATTCCCCATACACAGACAGCAAAAAATGCATTAAAACATATGCTCGGCGCTTCAGTCCGGAACCGCGCTTCTGCTACGATCGCAGGTTCGAATACTGCCTCGGGCATCGATGTGTGTGATGTCCTTAGGTTAGTTTGGTTTAAATAGTTCTAAGTTCTAGGGGAGTTATGACCTCAGATGTTATGTCCCATAGTGCTCAGAGCCATTTGAACCATGTGCCAGGTATTGTTTGGTTTCCTTCTTAAGAGTGATACTCACCGGAACGTTTCACTTCCCAAATGTATCAGTAGTTGACATTACTAAGGAAGCTCATAATTCCGTCTCGCCTGAAGTGTACTTCATCTATGAATAACTCTAAAGCAGGAAAATTCATATTTGTAGCACACGGTTGGAAGTACCACATGCAGAACACAAGTCGTGCAAGGCCTGTACGCTTTGAAAGCACTCTCCAGACAGTCATATGAGGAACATTCATTTGCAACGCAAACCTTCGTGTGCTGATAAATGGAGCCGTGTGCACGGAATCCGGACTCATCCCCTTTTCATCTGGATTTGGAATTCGCAGTTGTCCTCTCTCATTTGTCCTCCAAACCAGGAGATGTAAACATCACATGAGCGCACCGACGGCTAAGAGACTTTATAATTGCTTCCGATCTGGACATAGTCGCTGTGTGTGCGTCTCCTAGTATTAACGACGAGTCAGCGCAGCATTGCCAGCCGCATTCCATTACATGAAGTGCACTTCTGCTAGCTCCTTATTTGATACATGTCGGAAGTCAAACACAACTCTCAATGTACCCTTCGCGGCATCGGGTTTAATTGTACTGATAATCTCTTCTGTTACGGCAAGAACCATCGGTAATAAAAACGTTCCGGTGAATATCAGTCCTCTGAAAGCAGCAAGCCGGAGACAAAGCATTTGCAGACATATACTGTAGTAAAATGTTTAATTGTCTACATATGAGAAATACATACTGAAATTTTTGAGACACCACGTACAAGAGATAAAAGGTTGAATTTGTGACGCAATCCCGTGTCTGGGATTCTGATCTGACTGTGGGTTGAGTACAGCCTTACTCCGCCTCGGGAAAGATCCCCAGTGCTCATCTGATGGCAGGCTGAGTTGACCTGGGGCTGTACTGCAGGAACTGAACAAGCAAAAGATCCCCGCCCATACGCCGATTTGAATCGGAGACCTCCAGCACTAATTGCTAAGAATTCTATGACGGACTAACATCACATCTGAAAAATTATTGTACCTGAAAACAAATAAATTTGAGCGTAAGTGAAATTATATTTTAAATAGTTTCTTCTTCAGGAAACTCCATCCAAGAACGTGGCCATAAACACAGGCAAAGCTGCCAAGAAAAAGTTCTTCTTACATAGGATGAACATTAGTAGAACGGACAAACTTCAGTGACGGATTCCTGACTGGAAATGGGGGAAAAATGGGAAATAAACATGTGCCCGTAAATGAACGGTATGCGTGCAACGACAACAAATCGTGCCGGAACCCAGTACAGAGCCGCATCACATCCACGTCACAACAGATGTTGAAAGTGGCCTCCATGGGATTGTAGGTGGTAGGGGTAGTTAGCGGCTATCATGCAGGATACATATAATCATTTGGATTACACCATGTTGTTGGCCACTTGCTGGAGATTGTATTAAGGTTCGTCTCAGTATCCTGTAGAACCCGGTTCTCCATATCTAGTGTACGCACGGTCCGCCACCTCCCTGCACGCTCGTCTGACTGAACTGGCCCATGATCACACCAACGCCCGCAAAAAGCTTGAAATGTAGTGTCATGTGTTGGTGTCTGTGAGGGTACTTGTTCTGGAATAGCCATGCTGCTTCTCGACCGTTTCCATCTGCTTGGCAGTGCACAAACACCATCTCGGCTTCTTCCCGACATGAATTCCGTACCAGTCTACTACTTACAGCACGCTGCGTCAATCACACAGCCTGCAACGCTCGGGAAACACACGCCATGTGATCAGAGGAACTTTTCATTGCTCAGCGCCCCCTACTGTGCCAACGATGCATTTTAGGACGCTCTGTAGTTGTAGTTACTACTGATGTTCACCCTGTATAAATAAAACGGTGTAGCTACGATCGTAAATTTTTAAATGAAACAGTTGTTGGGCTTAAAAAGATCAATCGGTTGCTGTTGTCTTCTTAAGTTTCGAAATATAACGAAAAAACTGTTAAAATTGGTTTGTCGATAACTTGCTAACAGTCACGTTTCCATACGTGCTATTTATTGTTGGTACAGTCAAAATTGTCCATGTTTAAAAGTTAAAAAAAATATTAATTATTTTTCGGGATATATAGATTTCTTGATGAAAAACGCACGCTCGATAACTACTAGATCTTCTCAGCGGATGGCACTACAATTACGGCTGTAGCTTATCTTCTTCGCGAACAGTTGTTCTACCATACTGTTAAATAATTATTTTCTAATTTATTAATATTAAGGAAAAAAAAATTCGAGAAACTGGCCGTAGGTTGGGTGTGTTTTTGTAAGCATCTATCTCAATTTTTTTATGAAAATAACTTTGACAGACAAATTTCACATTTTTTTACCAATTTTAAAAACAATTTCTTTTCTACGAACTTCTGGAGCCGAGGATACTCTCTTTACAAAAAAATAGTGGACAGAATTAACATTTTACAGCAATGTGCTTGATGGAGGTTAATACTGAATACTTCTACTCTTTTGATTCATTCAAAATATTTCTTCGTGAAAATGTGGAGGAGGAAGAACAAGAAAATGAATCAGAAGACTGTCCAACAAAGAAACTAAAGATTTCACTGGATACGTAATTTTATCAATATACGACACGTTGTAACATGGTTTTCATTATAACGATGTTATACAAATTTTATAGACATTATATTATTAAATATTTGTATAAATAAGTACAGTTCTTTAAACTTGTCCAGATATTTCACATTTATTTAATTTTGCACCGGAAATACTTAAATATGGAAGTAATGATGTTATCGTTAGAGAAACCACTAACAATTATAATGTTAAGTATCATTAATAATATAATATACTATATAATATACATGAATAATATCGGGTATTAAATTAAAAATAGTTTTGTAACAATAGAAAATTATTAAAATAACTATAAACATAAATGAAATGCAAATTAAATAAAAATTAAATATTTTGCTTCTAAAGCGAAGATGACTACAACATTCGTGTTTATGTACTGAAGCAACCCCAGAGTAAGTACAACAGGGTTTCTATAAGTAGTCCAGAATCCTAAATATCAAAGTTTATGTAAGTGTGGGCTGTTTAGTATCAGTTTTCAGAGGGAGCCCACGTCGGTTGCTCTCACTCCGCAGCCCAGTCCAACTGACGCTCTCCGCGCTTACACGCTCCACTTTACTCCACAATTGGCTTATCGCCCACTGTATCTCTCGCAATCACCGTGTGGCGTATGGTCTGCCGGAATTCTTTTGTTTTTCTTCAGTCGAACTGTTATGTTGTTGACAAATTGAAACATTTATGAAGTTTTCACGCTACTTAAGGCCGTAGAAGCGATTCTGACGACAAAGTGATTCTGGTAGCTGGAGTCAGAGGCCTTTCGTAATCCTGCATTTTCAGTTCTTGTGGTAGTATTTTCAAAGAAACTTTCATCCCCTAACACATATTTCTTTGCAAATCAAATAACAATTTTCATAGATTTAGGTTTAGTATTGTTTTAATATGACAAAATAGTTTCAAAAAGTTTTCATCACCTAATTCACCCCTATCGGAAACACACATTTTTTATTGCTAACGAATAATTCAAATACAAATTTTCTGATATTTATTTTCCAAAATGTTTACGTAATGAAATATTTCCAGGGAACTTTCACCAACTATTTTATCCACTTAGGGATTCCATTTCCAAACACACTCAAACACGCATTATTTTTTTAATTTCCAACAGAGAACCCCAGCACAAATTTTTCTATTTCATGCCCGTTGAATTTTCAAGAACACTGGCAACTTATTTTTGCAAATTTCTAAATGAGAAGTAAAGCATCAGTTTTCATAGACAAATCTTCAGAAATACTTGGTTGTACTTTAACAATGCACTAGCGACTGAATTTCTAAAAATGCTTAAGCACTTTTCTTTGCTTCTGACCAATAAACCAAATCCCAGTTTTCGTAGTTCTAGCTTCAAAACTTCCTTAAAAACTTCTTATCGCGTACTTCACTGCCTTAGGGATGTAATTTCGAACTAACCTTTACTGAAGTACGCCTACAGTATAAGATCAACTCCCTCTGGACATTCCAAGCGTCTATTGTTAGCGGTTTAGGGTGGGCGATGATGAGTCAGTGAATCTGTCAGCCCATATTTCACCCCGTTGGTGATTGAATTTATAAAAACATTGAAACACGTAAGTTTCTCTTTCCCGTCGAGAAGCCCTATTAAAATTTTCATAGATTTAGCTTTAAAATGTATGCTAAATGAAGTATTTTCGTTAAAAAAATGTCATCACCTGTTTCATCCCCTTAGGTGTTTACATTCCAAAAACACTGAATCACGACTTTTTAAATTTCTAATCAAGACGTTAAATACCAATTTTCATACATATAGCTTTAAAAATGCTTTATTAATTCTTCAGTAATAATTTATTTAAAAATGTCACTCGCTATTTCACTCTAATTATATTTATTAATTTGGAATTTTTATTAAATTTTCAAAACTTCTGAAGCACCCTGAGAAACTAAGTACCAAATTTTGTAGTTCCACATTCACATTTGCCATAATAGTGACTTATTTCCAGAAAACTTTCCGTTCCCTGTTTCTCTTCCATATGAGCGGAACTCCGAAAAACCGTTCTTAAACAGTGGCTACAGTGCAAAATCACATTCTCTCCAAATTTCAAGTTTCCTATCCTTTGCAGTTTGGATGCTGGTGGGGGGGGGGGGGGGGGGGGGGGATGAGTCAGTCAAGGAAGAGAGAGATAACTGGATTCCTAATACTAAAATTCAATGAAACATGTCCTGGTGCTTTTTCTCTAAAATATACAGGGTGAACATTAATAAAACCGACAAACTGCAGGGACGGATTGTTGACTGGAAATAGAGGAAAAGAACATGTGTCCGGAAATGAATCGTTACCACGGTAGATGGCGCTGACGAATGGCAGTTCCTCTGACCACGTGCCGTGTTTTCCTTATCTGCTGCAGGTTGTATAATTGACGAAGCGTAATATAAGCAGCAGAATGCTCCGTATTCATGTCGGGAAGAAGCCGAGATGGCGTTTGTGTACGGCCAGGCAGATGGAAACGGTCGAGAGGCAGCATGGCTGTATCAGAACTGTTACCCTTACAGACGCTCGTCACATCACACAACATTTCAAGCCTTTTTTGGGCGTTTGTGTGGCCAAGGGTCATTTCGACAGACGATCGTGCAAGAAGGCGACGTACTGTGCGTACAACAAATATGTAGAACGGGGCTCTACAGGATATTGAGACGAATTTAGTGCAATCTCCAGGCAAGTGTCCCGACAACATGGTATAAGCCAAAGCACGACTATGTCTATCTTGCATGACAACCGCTACTATCCCAGTCATCTACAACCCCATGGAGGCCACTTTGAACATCTTTTGTGACGTGGAGGCGATGCAGCTCTGTAGTGGGTTCCGGAACATGTAGCTCGCATGTTTTCTGTATGTATTCTTTGATTTCATTATAGAGGATTCACTGGTGCTACAGGATTTTCAATTTGAATTAGAGTCGATACAATTACATGATGAAAGAATGTGAAATCAGAGACGATACAATGACGTGAAATGTCGTCACTAAAAGGCGCAGCCGGCCAGAGTGGCCGTGCGGTTCTAGGCGCTACAGTCTGGAACCGAGCGACCGCTACGGTCGCAGGTTCGAATCCTGCCTCGCGCATGGATGTGTGTGATGTCCTTAGGTCGGTTACGTTTAATTAGTTCTAAGTTGTAGGCGACTGATGACCTCAGAAGTTATGTCGCATTGTTCTGAGAGCTATTTTTAAAAGGCGGACAGATGGATATACTGTGAATCGAATGCAGATTGTCTGCATAAACAATTACGTTATCGGAGCATGCCTCCAAGCCTGAGTGTCACTGATAATTCAACCAATGATATCTGTCAAAAGGTGCTATTCATCTCGTTTATTAAACACAGCAAAAGTCCAATGCACAGAACCAAATCCTGTAGTCAGTGAATAGCAAATGATAATACTCTTATTACAGCAAACAGCAGCCAGCCCTTGTGCACAGCAACAGTCTTCGAGTTCGGAGAATCTGCAGGATGGAAACGGATGAAGATAATGATAGCAGGTACACATATTTCTTGGAACTACCTGTGCTTGCTTTGTAATCCGGACCCCACAGGTAACGGATTCGAACCACGTGAATGTATAGTGCCGTAGGTTTCTTACTGCATGGTGCAATATATTCGGTGCAAATATGTGGGAATATGTGCTGCAAAGGGTGTAATCTGGCACCGTCGATGGCGTAAACGGTTGATACAGCCTCCCATCCCCCTCCCCCTGAGACAGCACAGAGGAGCAGAATCGGCCTTACTTAGGCTGGCTCTGACGTGAAGAAAGGGATGCCTCCTCAGATGCCTAGCATTGATATTCATCGGTCTCTACGTTCTTCTAAGCTGAGCCAGGACACAGCGGAGTGACAGTTGCATTTGCCTCGCGACTCGACTATGGTATCTCTGTAAACGGTGGGGTCTCGTCGCTGTGACCCTCATGACAGCTGGATAGAGCCAATTTGTCGACTGACGCTGGTGTTGCCTGATGTCGGGGTTGTGCTGGAAGCCTATCCATCGCACATGCAGATCACTGACAGTAATGAAGGTTTCGCATCAGCTGGTGGTTCTGGCAAGGGCAGGTGGTGGTTGTTGTAGGCGAGTGGAGTAGAAAAGAGTTTGTCACCTGCAATAATGTAATTTGATAGGAATTAATTTGATAAAGGAAAGTTTCATTAAGTAGTGAGAAATGAAAGAGTTGCTTTACCGATCCACAGAATGAAAGTGCTGTCCAAAATAACAATTTGATTTATTATGACTAAACTCAAAATAATAAACACAACACATGAAACATTTACAATTCGTCAAATTGGATACTCAAATAAATTCTGTGAAGGTGAAGTTGTCCATAAACTAGCTTGTGACGTTTATGACCAAGTGGTATGTGGAGCCAATTCCTTGCAACACCCAGCCAACCCAACATTAATTGCTGCTACAGTAGTGAGAATTCAGACAATGAACATCCAAGACAGAACCACGTAAGAAAAGACGGGAACAGGCGCGCTCTGCTGAGCTCTGATTATCACATAGCAAAATTCCCTAATCTGGCGGTGCTGCGTACATACATTACCAAGCTGTCTACAAGGACACGATCTGGCGTACCGTTGGCGATGGCTGGTTGCTTCGACGTCCCGTCTTGGTGATGATAATGTCGCGAGTATAGCTCGAAAGAAATTATCCTAGTCTGGTTGCTCCAGACTAAAGACTTCCTATCAATACAAATGCGCCCCTGAGGAAGACGAAGAAGGCTCGCCACCAATCACTGACGGTACAGGGATTGATTTTAACAAGCGAAGTCACACAATAACTCCCATACAGTCAACTTTATCCAAAACTGCTCAAGACGGACAACATAGGCCACTTGTACGCAGAATGCTCAATTGCCAACTGTACTCGCAAAGGTACGTTGAAGTCGAAACTTCAGCAACTTCGTCAAACAGTTACAATTAAATGAAAGTCTATTAGCCAACGGAAGGCAGGCTGTCCAGAGCAGCGAGAGCTCAGTCTTTTAACCTACCCCGACCGAAAGACGACAGCTGACTTTCTCAAGAGCACCCGTACAAGGCGAACACAAAACATTCCCGCCCCCACGATAGTGGCCGTGGTTAAACGTTCCAATCAGCCATTCGAAAACCGGCGGAAAATTCCACTCTATTACCGACGCACTACTATTCCCCCAATGGAGATACTAGGCGCCAGTTTCTACGTTAGGGAGGTATCCTTTAAGCAAGCCAATCACAGTTATGATTTTGCAGAAAACGCAGGAATTTGCCCGCCAAGAGTGCTGGGAACACAAGTCATTCCCACGCCTCACTGGTAGCCCGCCAGAAAGTGTTTTCACTAAGTTTCTGCAAAGCAACAGAATCTCTAGCCCTGCCGCTCAGTCAGGCCCATGTGGGAGTGTCGCCCCCGCTCTTACAACAATGTCGGCGTCTGGAAAGCATCCACTCGACTCCCTCGCACCCGTCGGCTTAACCCTTTCAAGATCAGCAGAACCCGCCTGTCACCGGACCACCCGGGTGACGAGAGACGCTGCGTGGGAAGTCCGCGTGTGAAGGAATAGCAACTTTTCACCGCATGCAATGAGAGAGGAAAATCGAATTACTCAGAGTAAGATAGAAATATGAGAGGAGGCTCATGCCACCTCTCACGTTAATGCCTCCTATGGTCTCTGGCGTTGTAGAATCAATATGCGGGCTACTACCGTTCAACAGATTTGGTGGCAGGCTAGGGTCTTCTTTCAAGTGGTGCTCCAATGATTGCGTGTAGCAGTGGATGCTCCTTAGTGTGGAGGGTGGGTGGAAGCACGACTCTGCGAAACTCAATTTACGTGTCAAGTAGTAATACTCTATCTGGTATTTTTAAGCAGCACCTTGAAGCAAAGTAGTGTTTCAGCATCACATCAGCCAACTGTAACAGATTTTTGTGGGTGCAAATTTTTGGACGTGTTCTGAGGATTGTATGGAATTTGCCTTCATTCGAAATGCATTGAGTATGAGTGAGACCTATTTTACAGCGACTATGAACCTACCGTATTTGTTTACTGTTCTTATGAAGTATTATAGTCCTTAACGCTACGAGGAAGTGGCATTCTTTCAGTATTCTGTACCTGCTCTCAAGTGGGAAGAGTACCTGCTTGCATATTATGAAACATAGGTATTCCACAGATTGTTGAATATAATAACATTTTTTTAAAATTTCGTTTCATGCTCCGCGTTCTTAAAAGCAGTTAACAGCATGTGAGCGTTCTCCAAATGTCACATGGATTAGCACTTGAACGTTATGTCAAGACAATAGCAGTACGGTGAAATATTATAAAACAACTTTTCTATATGGAAGTGGAAAACGGCTTGCACAGTAACTTCCAGTGGGGCATATTTGATACTGATGCACTCATTAGCCAAAAAATTGTGACTTTTCGACCTACTATCGATATCAACCCGCCCAGGCAATAGCAACGTCACCTGGCGACGAATGGCTGTTATAGTATCAGTGAGCGCGCTGTCTGTGTTTAGAATGGGGAAGGCCAGCGATCTATCTGAGTGACTGAGGGCAGATTGTGATGGGCCAGAGGCTCAGAGCGAACATTTCGGAAACTGCACGACTTGGGTGTTCGAAGAGTGCAGTGGTGCGTATCTTTAACACGTGGCAAAACCAAGGTAAAACCATGTTCACATGTCGTGGGGTTGGGTAACCATCCTTCATTACAGATGTCGGACGTCGCATGCTTGGCAGAAAGGTAAAACAGGACAGGCGGCTAATTGTGGTGGAACTAAACTCAGACTGTAATGCTGGTCAGAGTAAAAGTGTGTCGCAACACACAGTGCACCAAACACTCCAATTGGTGGGCTTCCGCGGATAACGACTAATGTATGTGCCAATATTAGCACCACTACATTGAAAACTACTACTGAAAGCGGCCCCATCGGCAATGGACGTTCCCACATTCTTCATCATGCCGATGGAAGGGCGCGAATCCGTCGTCTTCCAGGGGTACAGCTCCTTGAAACCTGTACTGTGAGACGGAGACAAGCTGGCGGCGGCTCCATTATGCTCTGGGGAACATTCAAATGGACATCAGTGGGTCCAGTAGAGCGCGTGAAAGCCACCATGATGGCCAAGGAGTATCGTACACTGGTCGTTGACCTCGTACACCTACCTCCTCAAGATGATCATGTTTTGCGACGGCAGTTGCAATTTCCAGCAAGATAATACACCATGTCACAAGACCAGGAGTGTGATGGAGTGGTTAAAGGAACACAGTGGCGAGTTCCAGTTGTTGTGCTGGCCCCCGAACTCGACAAATCTGAACCCGATAGAACACATCTGGGATGTGACTGAATGTGGCGTCAGAGCTCATCGCCCTCCTCCTCGGAATTCACAAGAATTAGTTGACTTGTGGGTGCAGATGTTGTGCCAGCTCCGTCCAGCGACCTACCAAGGCCCGATTGCTTCCACGCCACGACGCATCGCCGCTGTTATCCGTGACAAAGGTGGACATACTGGCTATTAGGTAGGTGGTCATAATGTTCTGGCTGATCAATGGTATAAGTCAGCGTCTAATTCTGAAATTTGCTGGGACCCCAGATGTAAATATGTGTCCTTCAGATTCACCTTGTTACAGCATTCGTCCCCCTTTTAACTTGGAAACTATATCTTTGGTGTGAGGGACCAGAGATTTGTCTATATCAACTTTAGAGCTTACTGATTTGAATCATAAAAATCTAAGGGAGCCTTTCTGCCTTGTAATGAGTTATTAACGGAGTCATCCAAATACTAGATGAGAAGGGCGTTCTTGAAGGAGATCCAGTTTTTTTTCTTAACCACATCACTGAGGACTGCTTGAAGTGAATCGGAGCCTGTACCTCTTCAGAACAGCTAAATCCAGGAGGAAAACGGTCTGTAATAATTGTGCGAAATTCAGCAACTGCTTGAAAAGGAACCTCATTGGACATTTGGTCTGTCTCCTCGTTAATCAATAAGATAGACTGATGGAAAGTATCTAGAGGATAATTTCAATATTGAGTTAAATAATGATCAGAGGGAAACTTGGTCTTGCTACGCATTTAGGTAATACTTCTGTTGGATACGAATTTGTGCACAACGGAGTGGTGGGCTACAGAGTGCTGTGGCAACTGTCATCGTACACAAGCTGGAAAGGAGCAGAAATGACAACGGTAAAGTTAACACTGCAAACAGAACATATATTTAACTTATATTTCTCCAAGCAAACAAAGACGTATTACAAATGTTGCAGCAACAAGTAAGTCTAGTGATTACAACAGCAACAACTAAGATGCTCTCTGAAATAAGTATTCATGATGGTGCCGAAGCGAAGAGGCTGTAAGTGCGAGTGGGCTGTGTAGCTCTCGCTGGCCGTTCTTTATTGGGGCGGCAGAGGGCGCTCATGGTACCGACCCATTGGAGGTGTAGTTCAGTGGATCCTGCGTAGCCGCTATCTGTGTCCGACGGACTCTTTCGATTGCTAAATTCACGACGCCCACGGATGGGTATTGAAACGTGATACCGCATCCTCCGCCTCAAACTTCCACACGAGCTCCCACCAGCGCCCCATCATACACCCTGAGTTTGCCCGGGAACACTAAAGTTGGAGCCACGAACGATGGCTGCCGAGTTTAGACTTGTCCTGCACACCTACATCATGCTTTCTCCATCAGCCAATGAGCATGCAGTAATATTCTGAGTGCTCTCCTCTGAACTCCATAGCTAATGCGAGCATTAAACCTGATCATAGCGAGTTGTTTAGTGAAGTTTTATTCCATATGTTGCGAGTTGTCATCGCTCTTGGTGGTGGTAAGTGATACATTCCGCATTAGTAAGAGAGTGATATAATTTGCAGGATATACACTTTCTTCAAGCTGACTGGACGCGCATGCGCGTACCGCAGCTGTCGCTTGGAATCGTCAACAACGCAATCTTCGTCTGTGCCTCGACATGCGCGAAGCGCCATCGTCTGTGAATCGGGCTATAGCTTAAAAACAGCGCAGAAGGCACGCACCCACATCCAAAAGTGAAGCAGCTAACGATGGTGGAGTCATCATCACGCATGCAGAGGGACCCGAGGCGGCACGTGGGCAATCGCCAGGAAGAGGGGTCCATCCCAAAACGACGGTGGCTGTCGAGAAAGCAACAGCCGTGGCAGCGCGTCGACTTCTCTTGTCTCTAAGACTGGCCCCGAAAGCGCAGTTCCTGCAGGAGCCAGATGGAAGGAGGGCTGCTGCGTCCAGGCCGGCATGCAATCCGAAAGCACGGTAGCCCGGCGTGTTCGGTCAGAGGGTATAGCTACCCTCTGTAATTAAAAGCTGAGTGGACGGCTCAACGAACAACCTGAATGAGTGTCCTCGGACGTCCTCAAAAACCAAACACAACGATCAACAACGAACGAAATGAAAGAAAGCCTGTGGCAAGCTCACACAAATCACTCAAGCGCCAAACAAACTGGTATTCATATTCAAATACAGAGATACGTAAATAAGCAGAATACGGCGCTGCGGTCGGCAACGTCTGTATAAGAGAACTAGAGTCTGGCGCAGTTGTTAGACCGGTTACGGCTGCTACATTACCAGGTTATCAAGATTTAAGTGAGTATGAACGTGATGTTATAGTCGGCGTACGAGCGATGGGACACAGCATCTCCGAGGTAGCGATGAAGTGGGGTTTTCCTGTACGACCATTTCACGATTGTGCCGTGAATATCAGGAATCCGGTAAAACATCATATCTCCGACATCGCTGCGGCCGTAAAAAGACGAACAACTACTGAAGAGAAACGTTCAACGTGACTGAAGTGGAACCCTTCCGAAAATTGCTGCAGATTTCGGTGCTGGGCTATCAACAAGTGTCAGCGTGCGAACCATTCAACGAAACATCATCGATATAGGCTTTTGGAGCTGAAGGCCCACTAGTGTAACTTTGATGAGTGCACTGCACAAGGCTTTACGCTTCGCCTCGGTCCGTCAACACTGACAATGATCTGTTGACGACTGGAAACGTGTTGTCTGGTCGGACGAGTGTCGTGTCAAATCGTATTGAGTGGATGAACGTGTACGGGTATGGAGACAATCTCATGAATCCATGGATCCAGCATCTCAACAGGGGCCTATTCCAGTTGGTGGAGTCTCTGTGATGACGTAGGGCATGTGCTGTTGGAGTGACACGGGACCTCTGATACGTCTAGATACGATTCTGACAGGTGTCACGTACGTAAGCATTCTGTCTGATCCGTTCACGTCCTTTGTACATTCAGACGGACTTGGGCAATTCCAGCAGGACACCCCACTTGTCCAGAATTGCTACAGAGTGGCTCCAGGAACACTCTTCTGCGTTTAAACAATTCCTCTCGCCACCAGACTCCTTACACAAGAACATTATTGAGCATACCAGGAGTGCCTTTCAACATGCTGTTCAGAAGAGATCTTCACCCCACGTACTCTTACGAATTTATGGGCAGTCCTGCAGGATTTATGGTGTCAGTTCCCTCCAGCACTACTTCAGACATTAGTCGAAACCATGATACGTCGCTCTGTGACACGTTTCCATGCTCGTGGGAGCCCTGCACGATATTAGGCAGATGTACCACTTTCTTTGACTCTTCAATGTATATAAACTTCACTAGCCCCGCCAGCCGACGGGATGGCGTGCGTAGCGCAGCGGTATAGAGCTGAAACCTGGCATGGAGAATTCTCGGTCTCTTAGGCAAGCAAGATAATTGGGGATATGATTGTCAGGTTATGTTCTGATCACGAGGTTCAGATTAGGGCGGTGACTTTATACTACCGTTCTTTAGTCGTCGTTGCACAAATTTTGGAAACGCGTGAGTTTACAGAGGCGGAAAATGATATCTTATTCGGTAGTTTGCTGGCTGTTCAGTTGGGTGTGGTTCGTAAACAGGTAAACGGTCCCTGTGCACCAAATGATACCCCACGTGGCCTCGCCTTCCGCCGAGTCACTGTGTGTTGTCGCCGCCGTTGACGATTCCTGTGCAACGGCGTAACTCGTGACGTGAGCCAGTCTCCAGTTTCGGCGATCCCTGCAAGAAACTAGTGCTCAGAGTGCACCTTGAAGTGTTTTGCAGTGACAGCGCCAACAGTGGTTTGGTTTGGGGGGGGGGGGGGGGAGGGGCATAGGGGGAAGATTGTGAGATGGATGACAGACAAATGTTATCGATGTGGTCGACCATGATGTTTCCCAGCCAGGATGAATCCACGCTGTGAAGAGGAGCAGTAGAAGGCAAGAAATAAATCGAGTGCTCGATCGAAATCATGATGTCATTGCAACTTCGACATCTGAGCTGGTGAGGACGAACGTCTCTGAAAGTCCACTGGAAGCAGGGTGGAACACTACTCTATACATCAAAGTTATGTCATTCTCTTCACAAAAACTTAAAATTCTGCTGATGTGAACTGAGAGACATTATCCACCCCAATGGTATTTAGGATACCTTCAAGTCAGAAGATGTGGAATAAGGCCTGGATGATTATTGGTGATGATGCTGAGTGAATCCGTGAAACAAGTGGGAAACTACTGCCGGTACCTATCATGTTCAACCATGTGTCACCCAGAAAGGGCCCTCCGAAATATAGATAAAAGCAAGAGCATAGGGATGTCATGTCAGGCCAAGGGAAATACTGAAGGGATGGTGTCCTGCTTGCTTCGAGATGTCGTGTATGCTACAAACATGTGTTCAATACTGTGTGATCAGAAGTATACGGACACCCGCCAAAACATAACTTTTTCATATGTGGGGCATTTTGCTACCACCTACTGCCAGGAACTCCATATCAGCTACCTCAGTAGTCATTAGACATTGTGATAGAGCAGATGGGGAGCCCCGAAGAACTCACGGACTTCGGACGTGGTCAGGTGATTGGTTGCCACTTGTTTCATACGTCTGTACACGAGATTTCCACACTCCTAAACATCTGTAGGTCCACTGTTTCCGAAGTGATAGTGAAGTGGAAACGTGAAGGGTCACGTACAGCAGAAAATCGTACAGGCCGACCTCGTCTGTTGACTGACAGAGACCGCAGACAGTTGAAGAGCCTCGCAATATGTAATAGGCAGACATCTGTCCAGACCATCACACAGGAATTCCATATTGCATCAGGATCCACTTCAAGTACTATGGCAGTTAGGCGGGAGGTGAGAAAACATGGATTTTATGGTCGAGCGGTTGCTCATAAGCCACACATCACTCCGGTAAATGCCAAACGACGCCTCGCTTGGTGTAAGGAGCGTAAACATTGGACAACAGAACAGTGGAAAAACGTTGAGTGGAAAGACGAATTACGGTACGTAATGTAGCGATCCGATAGTAGGGTGTGGGTATGGCTTTGCCTGGTGAACGCCGTCTGCCTGCGTGTGTAGTGCCAACAGTAAAATTAGAGAGCGGTGGTGTTATGATGTACTCGTGTTTTTCATGGAGGGAGCTAGCACCCGTTGTTGTTTTGCGTGGCACTGTCACAGCACAGGCCTACATTGATGTTTTAAAGCTCCTTCTTGCCTCCCAATGTTGAAGAGCAATTCGGAGATGGCAATTGCATCTTTCAACACGATCGAGCACCTGTTCATAATGCACGGCCTGTGTTAGAGCAGTTACACGACATCCCTATAATGGACTGGCCTGCACAGAGTCCTGACCTGAATACTGTAGAACACCTTTGGGATGTTTTGGAACGCCGACTTCGAGTCAGGCCTCACCGATCAACGTCGATACCTCTCCTCAGTGCACTACCTGAAGAATGGGTTGCCATTCCCCAAGAAACCTTCCAGCACCTGACTGAACGTTATTTTCAGCCAGGTGTACGAATACGTTTGATCACATAGGCCGGCCGGTGTGGCCGTGCGGTTCTAGGCGCTTCAGTCTGGAGCCGCGTGACCGCTACGGTCGCAGGTTCGAATCCTGCCTCGGGCTTTGATGTGTGTTATGTCTTTAGGTTAGTTATGTTTAAGTAGTTCTAAGTTCTAGGGGACTGATGTCCACAGATGTTAAGTCCCATAGTGCTCAGAGCCATTGGAACCATTTTTGATCACATAGCGTATGTATTTATTGATGCTCCTCCGGAAAACATGTTGATGAGCCATCCGTTTGGTTATGACCATTTTCCAATGACCTTTGTGAAATCATGTCAGCATGCGGTGTTAGAGTGCTTGTGGAATGACCATGCCAGATTGGCTGTATCTCCTTCGATCAAAAGGACCCTACTAAAGTGGGCACCTCATGTCAGCGGCACCAACAGGCCCGAACGTATGTATGTTGAAGTGTGTTGCGATATTCTGGCGAACCACTCTTCATCAAGTGCATGACGTCTGCATCAGAATGAAAGCAGACTTCAGAAACTACTTCTAACTTTTAAAAGCTCAGATTAGGGAAGAACGGGGAAGGAAATCGGTCGTGCGCTTTCAAAGGAACCTTCCCGGAATTTGCCTGAAACGATTTAGGGAAATCACGGAAAACCTATATCAGGATGGCCGGTCGTGTGTCTGAACTCCCGAATAGCTGATTCAGTGGTATGGTAACAGCTGTCATGTCAGGAATGAATTTTTTTTATTGTTCAGCTGACTTAAACCGGGGTTTTAGTTGTCTGGCATCGCTTGAGGCCAGTAGCTTTTTGTATGTCCACGACGTGATGTGAAGTATGGCATATCCTGATGCTTTTATAACACGTCCCAGATATTCAATTTGCAGGATGAAGAAATAGCATTTGTCCTTATAGGATTTCAAATCATCCCTCTGGATAACGTTGAACAAGAAGACAAAATTGGTTTCCAGATCCTGTGAATTTCTGCCAGTTACAGTGATGACGCCAAAATAATTTGACTTCCTCGCAGTGTTCTGAGTTAGACGTTCCAAATATTGTTGGAATACAGACGGTTCACTGGCGATGCCGAAGAGCAGATGATAATACCGAAGAAGAGCAAACTGCGTGTTGATAACCAGGGTACTTTTGTAGACTTTGTTCAACGGGAGCTGCAAGTAAACGCCCTCTAAGTTCATTTTTGCAAAATCTTTTCTTCGAGGAACATGTGCCACTATATTTTCCACTTTAGGAATAGGATATAAGTCGATGATAGATTGGGAACTAATAACTGACCTAAAATCCCCACTTCTCCTCAATGATCCATTCGGATTTTCAACGATCTCAGTAGGCGTGGCACGGTGTAACAGGGCTCCGAATTCCTTCTCCCTGTAGCCACTGCAGCTAGAAACGAAGGTTGTCTCTCAGAGAAAAACGAACATTCCATGCATTATAAAACCTGGGAATCGCCGAAGGCAGTAAAGGGATGTGTGTCCGGAATTCAGTGACACCGGATTATGGACGAGAGAAAATCGAGTCTTATTTTCAATAAAGATTCTGCAGATAAGAATTTTGGACGACTAGTTGGATGTAATTCGTTGCATTGACAACTTCTAAATCAGGGGTAATGAACAGATCCAAGCACAAAACATTCGTAGCCCCTGTCACGTCGATCATTAACATACAGGCTGATAGGTACGCTGCTTGGTATTGAATCTGAGCACTTTTCCACGATGGTATCGTTACTATAGAGTTTCAACTACTCGGAAAAGGTTATAGTATAGGAGAGGCCATGAGGTGATAAGTCACCCAGTCGACAATAGTGATGAAGATCATTATCAATTTTTAATGATATGGGATGGCGTTTTAGTCCATTTCCATTGTTAATATCCTATCGGAAATGGGGAGGGTCTGGATATGGAGGCCATGAAGTCACCGCCGCATGAATCAGAATCCCTGGAGTCCAGTTTGGCTCAATCGACATGGACAAAGGTAAATTTCAGGCTTGACTCTATTGAAACTGATGTGTTTAAAAATAATTACTGACTGAGGGTAATCTATGGGTGTTGAATCCACCTGCGCTGTCTATTATTAAGGAGGACTTGGCCAAAGAATCATGGCAGTTTTATGTATGGAGCTGAATCTGGGTCTGGAGAGGTGGGCGGGCGCCAAACACCTCGATGGGTCCTGAAGAGATGCCAAGGACTTCATGGACTGCCGAAAGCCCGGGTGAGAGACAGATATTTAGTTGAAGAGGGTTCACTGAGCTTGAAAAGGTCGTTCTAGAGTCCTTCATCTGCAGAGTGAACCAAGATTGCATTCCCAACCAGTAATTCCAGGTAAGACTGTTTGCACTGAGGATGAGAAGATTCGTGCGGTTCTGGGCGCTACAGTCCGGAACCGAGCGACCGCTACGGTAGCGGGTTCAAATCCTGCCTCGGGCATTGATGTCTGTGATGTCCTTAGGTTAGTTAGGTTCAATTAGTTCTACATTCTAGGCGACTGATGACCTCACAAGTTAAGTCGCATAGTGCTCAGAGCCGTTTGAACCATTTGATGAGAAGATTGGAAAGGCCCATGACACTTTTGGCATAGACCATCTGTGGTGTACCACTATTACGCTGGAGAGCTATTAGCCCCGACATAGCATAATTATTTCGATATCTGACAATGGGGACAGTTAAACACAGGGGAGTGTACCACGCTTGCCGACTGTCCCCCCACGTTACAGAAGCTTTTCTCCCTGCACGTGAACAGGTGCGACGGTAGTCAAGTGCTCGTACGAGTTCATCATTTTTTGCTGAAGATGGCTGAATGATTTGTAGAAGTAGCGACATTAAGAACGTCGTGTAGTGACAACAGATGGAGATCTGTGTAGGCCTCAATGGTCCATATGTCAACACGTCTTTGTTCGCTGACAAACTTTTATAGGACTTTTATAGTTTCACCAGAACCACCTCCTGTGAAAACACAGAGCACATAGTCGGCAGTCACTGTTGAGCAGAATGGATAACCACATCAGACTGTTTGAGTCGCCGTTGAGGAAAACATACTATCTCCACTCCAGTGTATTCTGGAGAACCTGATTAGTTAAACTGTCCTGATGTAGCGATGCACACGTGGTCCCGATCACCCCTCCAGATATTCCACAACATTATTAAACACGACAGTGCTTTGACATGTGTGAGAAGGATTGTGGAAAACACCTACGTAGAATACCGGAGAGAGTACGTTCGCCTATGTCCCATGCTTTGCAATAAGGTTGGTCGGTATCTTGTTCGAAACAGTCTTCCTGCAACCATTTATTGATGCTCTGTCTTCCTGCATATAAACCGCGAGAACGGACAATTTTTATTCCACACCCCAACATGTAGTTGATCTAATACATGCAAGTTGGAGCTTCACATCATAAAGAAACCACAAAGTCAGTGAACATAGATAACTTTTTTATGTTAATAATTTGTGTATTATTGTATATAATCAGTTGTTTACAGTTTACTGTAGACATTAGTAGCACGCGTATTTCTTGGTGTTGCTATTTTCATTGAAGTTAGTGTTAGCCACGAGGGACACGGCATCAGCTTCTGTTTTTCGTGCGGAACTCTGTCGCCATGTCTGGCTCTAGTACATCAGGATTCCATGTGACACATTCAAGGAAATAACCGTTGCGTAGCACTAGCAAGAAGCACTGGTTGTACAAAAATGTGGAAACAGCCGGAAAATAGCATGCTCGAACACAGACAGATGCAGATGGTAGCCAAGCCTGGAGTTAGCGACGTTGTGTTTGACCACGAACGGCTCCTGTTCAGTCTACACAGTACGAGGTCGGAAAACTGTTCTGCGTAGTCGTGCGCCCATTATGTCGGAACTAAGTGAATTCGATAGTGGGCAAATTCTTGGTGCTCGAATGGTGGCTGCTTCCACAACGAAGGTAGCCGAACTGTAGGATTTTCAAGAGGCAACGTAAAGAAGATTTATTCCGCATACAGGGAGAGGAGAAACATACGCTATGTGATAAAAAGTATCCGGACACCTGGCTGAAAATGACATACAAATTCGTGGCGCCCTCCATCGGTAATGCTGGAATTCAATATGGCGACCCCCGACCCGCCCCCCCCCCCCCTCCATAGCCTTGATGACAGCTTCCACTGTCACGGTCATACGTTCAGTCAGGTGTTGGAATGTTTCTTGGGGAATAGCAGACGATTCTTCACGGAGTGCTGCACTGAGGAGCGATATAAACGTTGATCGGTGAGACCTGACACGAAATCGGCGTTCCAAACCATCCCAAAAGTGTTCTATAGGACTCAGGTCAGGACTTTATGCAGGCCAGTCCATTACAGGGACGTTATTGTCGTGTAACCATTGCGTCACAGACCGTGTATTGTGAAAAGTTGCTCGATCTTGTTGAAAGATGCAATCGCCATCCCCGAATTGCTCTTCAACAGTGTGAAGCAAGAAGGTGCTTAAAACATCGGTGTAGGCCTCTACTGTGATAGTTCTACGCAAAACAACCTGGAGTGCTAGACCCCTCCATGAAAAACATGACCACACCATAACACCACCGCTTTCGAATATTACTGTTGGCACAACAGACGCTGGCAGAAGACGTTCACCGGGCATCGCCATATCCATACTCTTCCATCGGATCGCTACATTATGTACCGTGATTCGTCATTCTACTCAACGTTTTTCCACTGTTTAGTCGTCCAATGTTTACGTTCCTTACACCAACCGAGGCGACGTTTGGCATTTACCGGGGTGATGTGTGGCTTATGAGCAACCGCTCGACCATGAAATCCATGTTTTCTCACCTCCCGCCTAACTGCCATAGCAGATGCAATGGATTCTGATGAAGTGTGGAATTCCTGTGTGAATGTCTGGACAGATGTCTGCCTTTTATACCTTACGAGCCTCTTCAATAGTCGGCGGTCTCTGTTAGTCAACATACGAGGTCGGCCTGTACGCTTTTGTGCTGCACGTGTCCCTTCACGTTCCCACTTCACTAGCGCATCGGAAACAGTGTACCTAGGGATGTTTAGGAGTGTGGAAGTCTCGCGTACAGACGTATGATACAATGACACCCAATCATCTGACAACGTTCGAAGTCCGTAAGTGCCGCAGAGCACCCCATTCTTCTCTCTCACGATATCTAACGACTACTGAGGTGGTTGATATGGAGTACCTGGCAGTAGGTGGCAGTTCAATGCACCTATTAGGTGAAAAAGTATGTTTTTCGGCGTGCCCGGGTACTTTTGGTCACATAGTGTACCATACGCTAAATTACAACGTGGACGAAAGTCCGTGGTGAGTGATCGTGGCCAACGGCCGTTAAATAGGACTGTGTTGAAAAATGAAAGGACGACAGCTGCAAAAATAACTGCAGAATTGAATGTCGCACACGCGAATGCTGTAAAAAAAAAAAAAAAGAAAAGAAAAAAAAATGTAGGGATCTCCAGAAGCAGCTAATTGTAGGGCGAGTTGGAATTTAAAAAAAAATCATTGTTGGTGCAAATTCCCGTAACGAGGAAACATCGTGTCGAAGCCGTATAACCTGGACTATGTAGCAGTGGAAGGAAGTAATTTGGTCGGCTGAGTACTGTATGACACTGTTTCCATCTTCTGGTTGAGCATGCGTCCCTACAGTGAAACATGGCGCGGGTTCGGTTGTGATTGGGCAGCAATAACGTGCATCGTATTCCATTGCCCGCATGGTTACTTTGCAAGGTCGATTTATTGCTAAGGAGTGTGAGACCATTTTGGTTGATAAGGTCTATCCAGATGTACGATGTTTGTTCCCCATTGGTGACGCTGTGTTCCAAGAGGATAGGACCTCTGCTCACACAGCTCGCATCGTCCAGGACTGCTTTCGTGAGCATGAGTATGAATTTGTCATATTTCCCCTGACCACCACAGTCACCAGATCCCAATCTTATTGAGCTTTTGTCGTCTGTTTTGTAGTGAAGGGTGCATGATCGTGAACCACATCCATCATCGTTACTGGAACTTGCCATTAATTTATAGGAAGCATGATATAAGATTTCGTAGGAAACCATACAGGACCCATACTTGTTTACACTGATATGACTGGAAGGTGTTTCGATTGCCAACGGTTTTCCTACGCCGCATTAGGCATGGTAATGTTTAATGTTTTTAATGTCTCCATATTTTTATCCATCCAATGTATTTATTTAAAAATGACTTTCTGTTGTTTGTGGTGTGTGCTGAACGACGCACCAGCCGAAAATTACGCCACACTTAAGGTGCTTCGCCAATACTGGAAATTCTGGGTACGTTGTCTGCCGGAGAGTGAGTGAGAAATTTTTGTACAACTGATAGTAGAATAGATTGCTGAAATGTATACAGATTTTTTAATAATTTCTTCTAAGTACGTTGTTAAAAATATGGTTCCTCAGAAGAAAACCAACACATTTCTCCTCAGCAGAATTCGATTAAGTTAGTCATATTCATAGCTAGGCGCTCTGCCCTCTTGATGCCATCAGTGTGTGAAGTTCTTGGATAAGCTGTATAATCAGGTACCAGTACAGTAAGCATCGTAATATACCCATTTAAGGTAGGACCCGTAGTATGGAGTTACGCTTCTTCCATTTTCCATGTTCTTTGAAGAGAAATTAGATCACATTACGAACAGCTAGTTGTGGTATTACGCAATGTGTGACGTTCACATGTCAGGATAATTTGGTTGTTACATGAGATACAGCTAAAGCCAACATATACCTCAACAATATGGTAGGAAGTAATTGCAGGCTGGGAAAGGCATTTGTAGCAGGAGAATTTTCTATACCTGACCAACATTCGATATTCTGGTCACACATACACGAAAATATCAAGGGCAGCGTAAAATATTTTTACCTGTTGCAGAGAAAGTTTCGATATGAGTGACGTGTTGTTGCCGGCCGCGGTGGTCTAGCGGTTCTAGGCGCTCAGTCCGGAACCGCGCGACTGCTACGGTCGCAGGTTCGAATTCTGCCTCGGGCATGGATGTGTGTGATGTCCTTAGGTTAGTTAGGTTTAAGAAGTTCTAAGTTCTAGGGGACTTATAACCACAGCAGTTGAGTCCCATAGTGCTCAGAACCATTTGAACCATTTTTTGACGTTTTGTTTTTTGGTAGATGTTGCGCACTTAACCTAATTCTAGTGTCAATTCGATCTACAATGTTATTGGACACTTTTAAAGACGTCGTGTTGTTTGTGGTGGTTGTGAAAATGTTTTGAGTCTTCTCAGTTTCAGTGGTTAAAATTGAAACATAGCTGTACACCTTTTGCAGTAAAGCAACACAACCATCATTTAATACTGTAATCACGTATGAGAACAGTGAAAAAGATCACAACATGAATGAGCAACGATTAAGAGTTTGTCACATTGCTGACGCCATACTAAAATCGGAATAAAGGGAACAGAATCCAGACAGTTTAAGGGTTCCCTACACCGAAGTACCAGGAACAGCGTGATGACCACCACACTAAATAAAATCGTCCTTTTTTTTAATATGGCTGGTAGCGTGTAATGAGGTGTCAGACACTAAATGGGATATGTTTTTAATTTTCTTTATTTATTTATGGGCGCGAAGAGTAAGGAATTTTCCGGCGCCAGATATTTTTCAGTTTGTAAATAATAGACAAACCAAACCACACACACACACACACACACACACACACACACACACAGACACACAGAGGAGTGCGTGCCTGCACACAAACACACAAACATTCGAATCATATGACAGAGTTCTTAACCAAACGCCGCGAAATTCGGAAGTAAACAGACGCGGATGTTCGCTAAGCGGTACAGTTTTTCCTGCCGCCGTACTTGCGCGCACAACCTTTTTATCCGAGCTGTATTAATGATGTCCACGTTGGAACTAAGCATTCCTCAAGCAAGCGTGAGGAAAATATTCGTTTTCAGAAATGTATGATATCACGTCTTACAGTATCACAACGCTACTTGATAATCGATTGGTGAATCCACAGCTTCGCCGCTCTAGCGCCACCGGCGTTTCTTTCGCTAAGGAAAAAAGACGTTATTTTGTGTCACCTTGTTATTTTAGATGAGATACAGGTGCAGCACTTCACTCTACAAACTAAGTTAGCAAACAGAGCAACTGAAGAGAGCCGGTGGCCCAGCAGCAGAACGCCAATGTTGATTTCATAATGACCACTGTTTTCTGGTATACGAATAAACCATGCAAGTTCTTTAGACTAACTGGGTGAAAATTGTTTGAGAAATCATCTGTGATTCTAAAAAGAAATATGTCAGTTTTAATCAGGGCAATTCTTATTAATCAATTGAGGTTTGAAAATAATGGAGGATTAGAAACAAAAATTTTAAGATATCCCGATGCAGCGCCTATCATGTACGTAAAAAATGTGCACCTGGAAAGCGTATTGGGGCCAAATTAGGATATGAGGCACCCGTAGTTCATATTAAGCAAACTGACAATAAACTAGACTTCATCCACATATAAACGCATTTGAAAGTAAAAATCGACACTTTTCATTATTGGGGTTGGATAGCGTGTGTATTGTTTGCAGGAACGGCTTAGGGGTGCTGGAGCCGTTGGGTGAACGCTGCATATTGATTGAGCAGGAATCCGCGCTAGGCGTTAACAGCTCTCGTGTCTGGCGGGCACGACGCCACGACGACCTGGCACACACCGTCGCCCACCCTCGCATACCTCTCACCACACAAAGGAGACAGTAGGGCTTTCGTTGGGTGGGGGGGAACGGAACCGACTAGCAGTCCTAAACTTGCTCTGTAATTCACGTGAACCAAATTCCATATGTGGTGTAACTGTTTCGTGTGCCCCTGCTCCTGATTTAAGTGGCAAATTACTTCGAATAATATGACAGAAATCATTTTAAGCGTTAAAGAAAGCATCAACGTCATGAAACGAAACTCAGTTATACAGTTATTAAAAAATGCAGGAAACCTGTTAGATTAACAGAGTTTGGTGCAGAGAGAGCCGGCAATTTACGCTCAGCATAAATGAAATTAATTTTATGTGCATAAACAAACGAAACGATTCAATGCTGTTTGGCTGCATGGTCTAGGATCATGCACTGACATCAGTCAGATTGACACACATCAGAACGTACATAAGGAAGTGTATGTCAATCACGAAGGATAAGAGAGCCTTGTCTGACCAGTTCCTGACCACTGATATGTTACTAACTGTTCATCTTCTTGCTTGGTTATGAACACTAAGATAATCCATATATCAAGATATATAGTTAGTGATATGTCATGGGGCAGGAAGTGGTCCAGTTGTTCTTCTTATGTAAATAATCTGGTCACTTTTCCACTTCCCATTACGTAAAGAAACTGATCACGTAGCTAAGGCCGTTATGTAAACAAAAAGACCACCAGATGCTTTTAGCCTTATGCAGACAAAACTGCACACTTCTTTTCTTAAGTTTATGTGAGTGTAAGTTATGATTCTTATGTAAACAAACTGGATACATAAGTTCTTAATTAATGTTTACATAAGTCTTATTTATGACCATATGCTCAAAGCCTAATCTTAATGATCACAACTTATGACCCGAACTTGCCTTCATTCCCTCTCCCCAACGCTACTCCTGTAAGTTGAGTCGGTGATGTATTATTGCTGCATTGGGCTGAATTATCTTAATATAATTTATGGCCCAAAAATGACGTCATGACCGCCCAAAAGCTGTGGAATTGCAGTGTATGTGAGAAACGAAAAGGGGTGTTATATGACTGCCTGAATTACTATACCTAAACGATGCAATGGCTGCCCAAACACTTTTACATTTACACTCCAATGTATGTCGACAGTCCTTTGTTCTTTACAGCTTTAGGTCAATCCACTACAGTTTTTGGGCACTTCGTTAAAATTTTTTGTCGATTTTCTCCCATAACTCCAAATATGCGTTTGAAATGCATTTCAAGACCGCAAGAGTTTCGTGTAGACGGCTATTAGCGTATGGATATGGATATAAAGCAAGATTTTGCTAGGACGTTTAATAAAACGGAGATTTGTGACTAACATTGAACCACGACTTCTGTGTGCAAGAAGAAGATTACCAGCGGAATAGTAATGTTGTTTTGAATCGCGATAACGCTGTTTAATGTGGATGAGCTCCAACTGTCGAGGAAAGGTATCTAAGAAACTTATATATCAAATCACAATCCCAAGAATGAACGAAGTTATAAAGTTAGTAATCATGTTATCAAATTTTTTTATGTTCCTTGCTGCAAGTCTAAGAGGAGCTTCTACATCTTCCTTGGCTATGGGACATTGTTTGAAGCTACTGATTATAGCTGTAAAATGGACTGTTCGTGTTTGATCCTGTGACGGACAGTCTAAATGTATTAAATGCTTGCTATACGGAAGTGTTGCATTAAGTAGGAGAAACATATTTTTCGCAATCCAGAACATTGTTCGCCACAATACAGTCAATACTATGAGTACAGCTTGTCACCCTGGGACCGTTACATGGTTTAGGTAATAGAAGAGCCAACGAGCAGTGGGACGCATGAGGTGTACAGTCACAACGGAGTGATGAATAGGCTGTTGTGGCGGTCGCTACAAGAGAGGCATTGCTTATCACAGAAAGTTTTGCTGTTGACAACCCAAGGAGTATGTTGCGGGCAATATGTTGCTTCCTCCAGTACGCTTCCCTCGAACTGATCACAATAAGTAATAAAATTAGAGCTAATACATGGTTTTTACCAACAATTACTCTTTACCCGCGAAAGGAGCATGCACGTGGCTTAAATGCCAGACGTACTCACTACCACACACCACAAGGTGCTATTCGGGTGTTACTCATCTGAGTTTCTATACAGACACTAGAATTCTCTTTTTATTTTATTTTCGCCTTTATCCCGTATTTACGTGGGGTCGGAATGATTATTATCGGACCTGGCATTGTTAAAGTTAGAGCTTGTCCGGATACCCTTCCTGTCGCCACTCCATTACTCTACCAGGACGGAATTTGTGCACCCCAAATGTTTGCGTGCAGCGTTATCTATGTGAGCCGTGAAAATGAGGCAGGAATTGGTACGAGCCACATATTGACTTAGTCTTGATAATAACTCCAGAAAGATTTCCACTTTTCGTTATTTGACTTTCTCAATCTGGAAACATTTTTACATCTACTTTAAGCAGAATTTTACTAAATACTAAGTTTCTCAATCATTCATTCAAGGAATATTACTGATATAAAGTGATATTCATAAACGACTTTTGAGGCATACAGTAAAAAAAATATTACGAAGGCCAAGAAAGATAGTCTCAGCCTCACAGAGGGAAACAGTTTTTTTTTTAAATATAAAATGGTACTGATTTTAAATTTACTCCCGTTGAGGGCAATTTACATAGTCTAATGTTCATTCAGTGACTTCACTTTTCCCTTAGATGTGTTTCTAGTAGTGTTTCTAGAAGTTCGGCTAAATAAGGATCAGCAACTGCGATACCTGCTACACTGGATTCGAGACGTTTCCCAGACACAAATGGCTTTAGTTGTTAGATTATGTCTTTATATGTGGAACTCACAAGGTATCTTATCTATTAAGTAGTGTGGGTGTTTGTACTCCAGATTTCTCAGTTTTAATGGACACAGTGCATTCGTAGCTGCATGAATTACTTAGTAAAAAAATAACTTCCTTTTCTGGAGTAGTCTAGGCTCAATTATGCGTATTTTGTTGGAATTGCATTCACAGCAACAAGCCAGTGGTCATGCAGAGTTTATACTATTTTTAAAAAGGTAATGGAATGCTTTTAAAATTGCTTTCAGTTTGAACCCAGCATTCACCAAATGCTGCACCTCTCCGATGCATAGCTCTCTCATAGTTAACTCGCAAGGGGAAATTTCATGTGCCTGCTGATGTCTTATATGTCATTCGCCCTTCTTTGCTGCACGTCGAATACCATCTTTTTTTTCTGGTTTTCACAGTCTGTGCATTGGTCGGGAGGAGAACTCGTTCTCCTTTTTCCTGTCTTCCCCATTTCTCTTCATTTCAGAGTGTGTTGTCAGTTTCAGATCTTGGTTTATCAGCTCTATATAATGAAATTTAGATCGTTTTTATGCGTTTTCCGAAAGAATTTTGGCAGCGTACTAATTTCACAATGAAGGGACATTGTCTCAACTCATCAGTCACTGCGTTCCTTGATAGTGTTTCACAAAGATCTTTACTCTCCTATGTTGTTGAAGTTTTCTCGTAATGAAGAAGTCTTCATGAAAATACTATCGTTATGAAGCCCTATCAAGGAATACCTACAATATCCTTAGGACCCTTCTCCGACATCATACGTCAGAAGCATCTCGTTTTTTTACGTTCTGTTTCTCCTATCTCTATCAGACCAACATATGGCAATGCTCCCAACAGTTTTTTTACATACTGTTTTCTAACGTTTATATTAATACTTATGGACGTTAGTATCTTCTACTTCTTATAGAATGCTGTTATAGTTTTAGCAATATAGCAGCATTACATCTTCTGGTCTGATTCACCATCCTCTGTTATTCCAGTACCCAGGTTGTTAAAGCTGGTGACTTGCAACTGATTCTCCCAATTAAGAAGCAGATTTGATACTATTGAGACCTTACTAGATAAAAGTATTTCGATTTCCTTTTTATTTATTTTCATATTAATTTTTTAAGATACCTTGACCATGACTTCCATGGTTTTCGGGCTCTGCTTTAAGATTCGGCTGAAACTATTATTTCGTCTGCAAAAGTCTACGTATGATTACACCTTCAATAAATGTACCTTTATATTTGTTTATCACATGCTCAGTGTGTACGAGCATTTTGAAGAGCAACGGAGAAATACTCTCCGGACACCTGTATTTACTCATGCAAATTTTGTGTTAGTGCTCTTCATTTTGGCAACTGCTGTCTGATTCCTGTAAAGCTCCTGTATGGTTTTTCTGTCTCGGTTATATAACTTAATCCTCATTAAAATTTGCATCAGTTTTGACCATTTTACATTGCCGAAAGCCTTTCCCAATTTAATAACGCCTGCAAACAGTGACTTATTAATTTTGAGCCTATTTTTCATACGGAATTCTTGAGCTAATTATTGCTTTTGTAGTTCCTCCATTTTTCTTCGAATCCATATTGATCTGCAGCGAGGTTTTGATTAGTGTTCTGCTGCTTATGACCTTTTTCGGTATCTTGGATGCATCAGCTAAGACACGTAGTGTGCAATACTCTTCGCGCTTGTTTGATGTGGTTTTCTTAGGCGTTATTCAAATGAGTCGTTCTGCAGTCAGCTTTAAAAGTGGGTACTCTAAATTTTCTCAGTAGTGTTTCACGAAAAGATTATCTTCTTCCTTTCTGGGTTTTCCAAGTGACTTCACGACGCATCTCCACAACACTTGCGTGCTGATCGACCCTAACGGTAACAAATTTACCAGCACGCCTCTGAATTGCTTCAGTATCTACATTGAATCCTACCTGCTGCGGATCCTAAACACCCAGTAGTACTCAAGAATGGTTTGAACTAATGTTCTGATGAGCTTTACGTACCAAAAATTCTCCCGATGAAACGAAGTCGACCATTCGCCTTCCCTATCAGTTCATAGTTCGATTCATTGAGACTTCACATAGTTCCCATGTAACTATGCAGTACTATGAGACAGTAGCTACATTGTATTGAGATATGAAACTTGAAATGCACTCACAAGGCCCTAGTGAGTGTCTGGTCTATTTTGAATTTTTAATTATATTTTAGACTTGCTATGTTCTGTTATATTGTGAATGATATAAGACTGACATAAAATTAACAGCTAATACTGTCAGATTTTACATGTGCATAATATTTGTCAGTATAATGTTTTGAAATCGTAGAGAAATAACAATTAATTGAGACGAAGCCCTTTTAATATCGTGTCCATGATTGTCGCAATATCGAGAAACAACGTTTCAGTTTAGCGAGAATTACATTCTGTTGTAGATTCTACTCGATTCCCAGAAAAGCGCACGCACAACGATAGAGTCAGTAATGACATTTTGGAACTAGCAATGTTTTTTCTTTCGTTTTTGTGTAAAATATGCTATTTGTGCTAACGATAAAATCATTATCGAACTGACACACATTATAAGTAAAATTTGAGAAGTCAAGCAACTTTCAGAAAGGTGCACGTAGTTTCAAGAAATGAGATAAAATTGAGACTGGAAACTACAGAGGAATATTGATAATACGAACATATGTAACATATTCCCAAAAATACCGCTGAACAAAGTGTAAAAGCAACTAAATCTAAAAATTAATAAGCATCTAGGTGGCTTCAGAAACGGCAGATCATACGCAGAGCAAATCATTAATTTGAAAGAGGTAGTCGCGTATCCAAAACAGAGAAGCAAGAATTTGTGCTTACATTCTTAAACTTCAAGAAAACCTAAGTCAATGAATAGACGAGCACTGTTCCAAATTGTGAGGAAATGAATTTAGATAGAAAATCCAGTGACGTGGTTAGGCAGACCTTAACAGAGGGATGATTTCACAGTTCTTGAAGCTCAGATCGGAGTCATTGAGACGTAGTCTTCCGGTTGCTCTTTCAACTGTGTCCTTGATGACATGATGGCGACAAGAAATGGAAAGAGTGAGTGGAACATCATTGGGATGCAAGTACAAAAGGAATACAGGTATTCTCTCTGGTATTCAGAGACAGACATTGTGGTATTGTCGGAAACATGAGAAGAGCCATCTAATCAAACCACCCAACTACAGAGACAAAGAGGCTAAAGAAGGTTTACGAAACTACATGGAGAAGACACGTCATGTCATCTCCTAGATGGATGACAATGGGAGAAGGAAAATTCAGAAGGTAGAGAGATTTAAATATCCAGGAAAATGGATATAAACTGATCTGACAGAAAACGAAGCTATGGGAGCAAGAATAAAACAGACGAACACGCCACTCACATTCACTATGCACATCCGCAAGCATATTTCAATAAATGCGAAATTCAGATTTACCAAGCGGTGACCAGCTCTGGAGCCTAGTGCCTAGTGCGAAGTCTGTCTTTCAATAAATGCGAAATTCAGATTTACCAAGCGGTGACCAGCTCTGAAGCCTAGTGCCTAGTGCGAAGTCTGACTTTCGTAAGAACAGGATCTTAAAGAGGATAGAACTTGTGGAAGGAAGGAATCTTAGGAGGATATTGGGACTTAAAGAGCAGCAGAAAGTCAGTATAGAACACGCGTGAACAAAGAACTCTATGCCCAGATAGAGAAACTATCGGACATAGTTCGGGAAAAGGAGGACCATCTTCTTAGGAACTATAGTTATAATTGACGACAGGTGGTTGACACATCGTACAATACAGTTTTTTTTTCTGAACAAAAGGACTGAAGGAAGCTAAATCCAAGACGTATAACGGGAATTGAAAGAAATGGGAACATAGGAAACAGAGATTTACAATAACGTGACTTTCAAATAAACGCTTCAGTAGCCATAAGTTTTCAAGGCAGAATCAGGGCCAGGGCAAAATCATCACGGATAGATGTGCGAAAAACGTTGTAAAGTATGAGAATTAAAAATATTGGACAAGGATGAAAAACAAAAGGGAGAAAACATCATCCGACTTAACATGGTCCTCAGGTGGCCAAAACGAAACGGAGGAGGAATATTATTTACTTATTGCAGTCCATTAAATACTTATACCCCTCGTTTGCTTCTTGATTCTTTAACTAAATGACTGCATATACTTAAAAATACAAGAAATACAAGGTAGATAGCTTGTTTCTTCAAAATTACCCATCTAACGTATTTTTTCTCTTTTTCAGGTAAGTGTTCTGCGAGAAGCAAGCCAGTCTGCTACGCGTAAGTACCATTCTATGGATATTGCGCAGCACAAAACGTCATTAACATGCGCTTCACTACTCGATCTGCAAAGTCCACAACGGTATCTTACATATTTCGCTGTTATAAAGACTAATATTTTCATTTCATTTATAATGGAGATAGTAACACACATTTTCTGAATATGCAGAACTGCAATCTTTATTTTAACTACGTAAGACCATTGTGAAGACTAACGAAGAATAGGGTGTTATAGAACGTGGATCATTTGTCAAAGTACTGCATATATTAAATGAAAATTTAAGAGTTGTAATTATTTCTTCGGTTAACTTCGCAGTTAGACCACAAGCCTGTTCTTTGATATTAACATTTAAGCCGTCTCATATTTAATAATATACCACGCCCGCCGCAAGGCTTAGCAGACAACTGTGACAGAAACTGGCCTCCTTGACACTTATTTAACAGCCAGTGAGTGGTATTACGTCCGAACTGTGATATACCCACGAATTCATACTAGAAATAGCTGAAACCGAGAACATAGGTCGACGACTGTTTCAATTTTACACAACATAAGATTTGACAAAGAAGTTTATTTTTTATGAGTGGAGTCAGCAGTCTAACATCTTTTGAGTGAATATAACGGATTTGAAAATTAAAGACAGAGTAACGCATTGAGAAAGCTCCCCGATTTCTGATAAACTACAGTAGAACGAATCATATGTTTGAGCTTTCGTGTTTGTTATTGAATGCATTTGGAATTACTTTGTTCAAACTTACGTACAAGAACACTGATTTCATTTGGAGGCCACTGCTATAATTCGTATTAGTGATGGTTACACGAGCAGCCAACCATAAGGTTTGTAAATAGTTCTCCATAATTAAAAAAATCGTTTGACTGATAATGAAACGTGGAAGTTCATAGCTCAAAATGATGTCCAATATCCGTTCCGGTAATTCTTAACGGAAACGTGTCTTCGTACGAAGATGAAAGATCCCGTACAACGGTAGAGTCCATACGTGCTTCTAGTGGCTGGATATCTTTTGAGAAAGCAGCCATCACACTGCGTTCCGATTATAGTCGGTGGCTGAAAAAGGACTTGAGCCAGCGCCGTCGAGAATGCTTGTACCGGATACAGCCCATCGCTCAACTGGGTCCGGACACGCTTACCCAGTGCAGCACAGGACAGTAAAGTTAGACGTCTACCTTACAGAATTTCCTTACACAGAACACTGTCACCTGGTAATTTGTATAACATCTCTTGGCTTTCCCGGGAAAGTTCAGAATACATATTGTAGAAGCAGATCTCACTGAAACACAAATACATTGGGAATTGATTTAAACAGACACTCAGCGCTTTGAATGAGTCATTCCCTGTCCCATGCCCTTCTTAGAGACAGAGGATATTGAAGAAATCACATTCTTTGCAGGTAGATCAATTGGCCAGTAAAATATTTTCACTTACACTATACAGCAACATTTAACGAATTTAATTGTTCTGCAAGTTTCATGGCGATAGGAATAGCAGCACCATATTGCTAAGAAAAGTTGATTCCAAAATGCATTTTTTTTTTTTTGTGTAGAGTATACTCATATTGGCCTGATGAAATTAGCAAATTTTTAAATTGTTCTTTTTTCGTAACAGTTTATTGACAAAGAAACTGTGTCACTCATTTTCCAGGTTGCATCTGCATTAACATAAACGTAATACAGAGACTAGCATTTCAATATTGAGCTACTTCTTCATTTAGGTATACGATAATACTTACCACAATATTTTCGTATCTCAGTTATAAAGGGTTAAAGCAGTTCGCTATGTTTTTTTAGAAGAAGGAAATTTACTGTCTGAGCAAATAATTATTATTGCTTGCAACAGTTCATCATAAGAAAAACCCATTGACGCATGAACTCGATAATCTCAACACAATGAAATATCTCAGGTTTCGAGATCAATTGTTATTTCGAATTACTAGCAAAATGTTATTGAGTGGAAACTAGGACAAAAAACGGAACCGAGAATGTGTGTGACTACGAAGTTGAGAAGACAGTGACTTAAAATCTTCTTTGATACTGATAGCATCTTCATATCACAATGTATAACATATATGTCTTTCTAGTCTGACTAACTGATGTTTTACACCACTTCACAGGTAGAAAATTTCCTTGGATTACATTAATCTTATCCTTGACTGGCAAAACTGATGTGAACATAATAACCGTGCAACTACGACGAAGCGTAGATTGGAGCGCGAAGCTATAATTGCATTTTCCAGGTCGCTAAAGGTTGGCATGCAGAGCATGCGAAGCAGCCGCGCGATGAGATGAGTTCTCGTGCGTCGCAGCGCGTGTCAGCTGCTCAGGATCCATGTTCTCCCTCAGTTAAAACACCAGTGCTACCCTGTTAAAAGAATAGCTACGTCAACAGCTATACGAATTTGTTTTTACTAACACTGAAATCCAGTTTCAGTCACAGGAACTGGTGGATGTTAAAACTGAACAGCAAATGCTCCCGACTATAAAGACATACTGCATCATCGCGTTCAGGTAAGGACGGAAGCTAACTGAAGTAAGACGTTAGTTATTCATCAAAGAAAAGGGAACAAACTGGTTAACATCAGAAATTGACCAGAAATTTATGACTAATCGAATAAAACTGGATAGAAATTATATTTAAATGATGATTGCGAAACACCCGCTCCAGGACCTAACAATTTCTTTAATGGTTTTTTCAATGTTTGTAAATAATGATGGTCATGTCATAACTTCTCTCAAGGTGAACAGATTTTAGGGGATATCGAATATTTATAAATTTCTTTATTAAGTTGCCAAAATCAAAAAAAGTGTATCATTATTGTATCTTGACTGCTCTAGAGCATGATTTAAAAGGAAGTTTTTTAATTTTAGAGCTTTTTACCCTCCAAGTTTTTTTTCTGTTCTAAACATTGTTGTACTTTCCTTTCATCCTAAGATTAGGTGGATGTTAATGTGTTCCAAGAAAACGGAAAAAACAATGAAAGAGACTCAGTAGCGTAACCGATGAAGTTCAAAACTCTTGTCACGGAAAAAAATCTTTATTTTGCTTACTTTATGTTTCTCTGCTACCTTTGACAGTAGTAAAATTACGCACGCTTGGTGTCAGTTTGACGAGATTACACAGAGTGAACGTGTCGATAGTAAAATAATTATATGCGTGTGGCAAATAACAAACCAATGAGCTAAAAATGTGATTTTTAAATTATTTTGAGAGTTGTTTATCTGCACCAAATCGACTTTTGATACTGCAATTCGGCTTTGCAAAACACTGAAGATGTTTTGCATGGCTAGTTGAGTTTAGTAAATAATACTGTCATATTTTGTTATACTGAATTGTCAGTGCCATTGACTGGGCAATAATTCATACAGTGTAGTAAGTTTTCAATATTATTATTACGAGCCGTAAATTATATTGTGAGACTTGAGCAACAATCGACTGGTGATAGAATCCTGGTAAGACTTGTCAAACTTTACGAAAATAAAAATAATTCATACCATTACGTATGCGTTTACGAGAAAATGCAGATTCTACAATGGAGACGCGAACTGTTATACGATGGAAGTCCTTGCTGGCCACTGTAACAATGTGTGCTGTGTTGAAGAAATAGTACTGTTTAGTCAGTTGTCTCGTTGAGGCAACTACATATACTTTGATAACGTCATCAGTTGCCTAATAGAACACAGGAATCAAAAACCATGTTTCACAACTTTGCATGTTAATCATATTATTAACTAAATGATTAAATTAATTGACGATGTTAACCACTTTCAGTGATAAATAAGTGACTCATGTTTTCAAGCTTGTGCTTAGTGCAGTGTGATCATTCTGTTAAGTAACTACTTTGTGCAGTTGTTCGTGATATGTACGTGGTGAGTCAGAAGGAAAGGTACATGCTTTGAAAAGCGATAGTATTAGTGATTCTGAACAAAAAACTTCATATGGACATATGCCCTACTGCGAATTGTTTCCGAGATAGAAGACGTTTAATATCACTTTTGTTCATTTTTCTTTAATAACTCCAAAACTGCACATTCCAACGAAATTCACACAATTATAGTAAATTAAATTTGCAAGAAAAAAGTTCCTATTTATTTTTTGTCTAGGATTAACAGTCTGCGCGAAGAGATCGCGAGAATATTGGAAACCTCGCGGGATGCGCGTGCGCTGTAGCTTAAGTACTTTTTGTAGGCCAGTTTGAAGTACTTTTCAGAACTTGATAGACAACAAGCGTTCTGTGTCAAAATGTTCGTCTCAATTTCCTCTATACTACTGTGGTACGTTGTAATTAATGACAATGAATAACACAGAAAATAAATAGAAATGTACATTAAAAGTGTTCTATCACTGAAACCACCCAGAAGAGGGCATATATGCATATCAAGTTTTTTGTTCAGAATCACTAATGCTATCACCTGTCAAAACACGTACCTTTCCTCCTGACTCACCCTGTATATGTACAAGGTCTGTCCAGAAAGTAAGTTCCGATCAATCGCGAAATGGAAACAACATTAAAAAAGAGAAATGTTTTATTTGCGACAGTTGGCTCCACGTTCCAGCTACTTCTCTACATAGTCGCCGCTCCAGCTAGGACATCTGTTGCACCGTTATACCAACTTCCCAGTACCCTTATCATAGAAGGCAGCCACGTGTGCTTCCGGCCAATTCTCTACGCTCGTCTATGGCTCGTTGTCTGTGCGAAAATGTTGTCTTCATAGCCAGTAGTTAATGTGATCAGAGATGAAACACAGAGCGAGCCAATTACCGGATGTAGTGCGGGTGATCAAACGCTTCACATCTAAAACGCTGCAGGATCATTTTCATTGCCCTTGCAGATTGAAACCGAGAATTGTCACCAAGTAGGAACCATATGACAGTTCTGCAATGTGAGCTGCGTAACATCAGGCGATATCTCGCACCAAGATCTCATACTTGGTGGGAGACACTATTTTCTAAGCAACTTTATGTGCTCCCCATGCCCTCAGAACTGAAAAGAGCGAAGTGATGGAACCGACAGGGATACCAGAGATACTGTTGAACACATATGTGCAAAGCTTTACTAGATTTTCAGAGTGGTTTCCACTGTTACTCTCCGAATATCCCTCGTAAAACATGGTGAATAACCTAATACATAGTTACCTACATATTTCAGTTTTTCGTAACTGAATCTTCCGCTATTTTTTACAGCTTTGAATGTCCAATTAACATAAATTTATGGTAATATTTTAATTGTAAATTAACGTGATTTTTGTCAAACAATAAAACGCGAAGGGGTGAATGTATTGTTACATAATCTGCAGTTGAAATTATTTTATTTTTTACATTTTGTTAACAGAATTTCATGTATTCTACAGTTAATTTTTCAGCCTACAGTAGAGTGTTACAAAAACTCTCGAAATGGACTTTTGTTTTCTGCGCATTTGTCACACTGACTGAGCTATCTGCGCTCTACATACTTTTAACGAATGATACAACATATGTTAAAGAAAATAGCAAAACTATATGAAAATAAATAAGGAAATATACCGAATCTGCCGAGGGTCGGCAAAACATCCTCTTCACATTTTTTTTTTTCACTTTGAGCATTAACGTATTCAATATCACTGTACTCATTTTTGTAAATCCTGTCAAACTGGATTAAAAATTTATTTTTTTGTTCTAACTGTCAACTTCCTCTGACAAAATTTTATCTAAGAAACGTGCTATCGCGCCGAGGAGATAAACGCAGTTATTGAGTAAACGCTACTTATCCAGCTAGGATGGACTAATTAATTATGAATGTTTTCTAGGAATCAGAGCGCTAGGAAAGAAATTTGCAAACTGCAAAGATCGCCATTCTGGCGACTAACTGCTAACATGAGTGCCGCCAATGGAACATAACAAATTCTTGGAGTTACACAAGTTTTAGATTCGTCACAGAGTGGTATCTACACTACGAAATGATATTTACAACTGATTAACTGTGGAACAGCACAGGGCCTGAGAATAATGGGAAGTCCATCATTTCATGACGGACAAAGTAAAAGGAGCAGAAGCTATCCAACATCATATGCGTACAAGCTAGTAAGAATAGAGTTAAGGGGGCGTGAAAAGCGTAGTGCCACTATGAAGGAGAAGCACACACACGCCAATATCTTCAGCAGGAAATAACAGTCGCTTTTCTGAACGCATAATGAGAGACAAGAGAGATAGACACGTGCGTACCCAGAGTCAAAGTCAAAGAAAGAAGGAGTTGTGGGATGTCAGGAATCCAACGACTTATGCGCTATCCGTTCCTTTGCAGAATCAGCCATGAACATTCAAAAACCACTAATGCAGGCAATTACACGTCATAATTTACGTTCTTCGGTGTCCTGTAGGGAGAATATATTCAACTGAGAAGAAAGGTAAAGTTTGTGGCGCAACCCTGTATCCGTTCTACTGTCCTGCCTGGGATACCAGGAGCGGTAGGGTGACAGGTCCATCTCCCCGGTCGCTTTTACTCCCGGGAAGATCCCCCATCACTCATTTGATGGCAGGCGGTGTGAACCTGGGGCCGTCCTGGAGGGACGAGTAAGAACGCCCGTCTCTATCTGGGACTGAACTCGGGAGCCCCAGGACGCAAGCCAGGTCCTCAACTAGCCACACCGCCGCGGACGGTACGTTTTACTGAAAATGGCAAGAAATTAATATGGCCATCCAAAGAGTATTAGATGAGTATCTCAAGTCGCTAAAAAGTAACACAGGGCAGTACATACGGTTTAAAAGATATAAACTTCCTTGAAAGTGATGTATCATTATCGTAAGATGCTCAAAACAGCATGTGAAGATACAGATTCAAAATTATTACGACCAAGAACAGATGAAAGCTTTTTTTACATTCATAATATTGTCAGGAACTCATTGTTGCTTCGTTCGCTGTAAAACTGATCTGCACAGTTACTGTTAATGAAACTTTGAAACTTATTTTCGTTGTCGACCTCCATTCTATGACACCGTATGCTATCATATTTTTGTTCAAGGCAATGAAATTAGAGAGGGTATGCATGTCGTAGTAAATTGAGATTGGAACTATCTGCAGGCTGTTGGGAAAGTGTCCTGGAATATGTATAATAACGTGGAGTCTTTAATGAGTGCGAATTAGACTTAAAGTAGGTTGCACTTTGACATCAGTCTCATAGTCATTTTACAGAACGGTGTTAGTATAATGCGTATTCCATTTTCATTAAGATTCCATCATAACCCAGCAGTGCGTTCAATACACATCTGACTTCTACGTTGAAGTGATGCATTGTCCCACATTCTTCCTATTCTGTACAGGAATTCCCACCAGTAGTTTCAAATATTGAGCCTCTACATATGCATTTTGGTGTACATTACTCTAGATACACACCATGCAGGCACCTTGCCAGTGCATCGATACGAAACGGTATTACGGTAGGTGTAGTAATGTGCAAACCGTATACCCTCAATACGTTCTTTCGTCTTGAGTTATAACGAGATGGGGAGAATTTGAAAGTGTGTGTGTGAAAACTGTGAAAGGCGACGTCAGTGCAAAGCTAGGGAAGAAAAGGTTAACATTTCTGCAATAGGGCATGAAAGTCTAAATATAGAGATAAATGAGAATGGGCCACAGTTAAAAAGATTTCCAGCTAACCAGAAAATTTTAATTGTCTTAGGGATGTAACCGCACAAGGATATTCACGAGGCACAGTAGAAATCTCCCGGCGGCTTCACGTTCAACTAAATTGAACTATGGTCCTAAACTTTGTGAGCATCTACTTGATTACGTGTTGGTAGACCTTCAGTCGTTACTCAGCAGTTATTCCATATGACATGTGTTCGACAAGCTGTTGGTAGGTTTCCAGAGGTATGTGGCGCCAAATGTGTAAGAGGTCATCGAAAAATTTCCGTTTGATGGCGTCGCTGCTGTGTATATGCAACATAGCTTGATCCCCATGCAGGTACACAAGTACCAACACGTAGGAAAGGGAGTAGTGTGTAATTCGAGTCTTTCCGACGCTCGTATAGTAAATGCAGAAACGGGAAATATGAGGCGACGTTATTACCAAATAGGTCCAAAACGGAGCAACGTCCTGCTATTCTTTTCTTTCCTACCGAAGGACAAACACCAGTAGACATCCATTGGAGAATAAGGAGTATGTATGAGACAACACGTCTGTCAAAAACCACCACTCCGGAATGCTGCTCTAAGTTCCGTACTGGTCGTGGTTCGACACAAGACGCTGGTCGATCTGGGAAGGCTCACTCATCCATTACGGACAAGTGGGAGACACAAGAGCACCCGCCGTATAGTCCTGGTCCCCATGCGGTTATCACGCCTTCGGTCTCTTTAAGAAAGGCCTTGAAAGATCGACGACTCCAGTAGGACGAAGATGTGCAGCAGGCAGTTACGGACTTCTTTAACGCAGCAGGACAGTGTTTTACCGAACGGGTACCTTCAACCTGTTGCGTCGGTGGGATGATCGCATCAGTGCTCACGGTGATTTTATCTGATTAGCATACCCGATTCTGAACTGTGCGGTCGTAGAACGGGAACTTCTTGACCACACCTTATAAATGCACAAGCGCCACAATTTCCGTAATTACAGACAATGGGTTATGACCGCAGAGCTGGCGCCCGGTAGGTCCCAGAGTTTTCCATCGGATTCGGATCTGGCGAATTTTCTGGTGAAAAAACATTATACCTCTCAAACCGCCACATCAAGAGTTTAGTGTTGTGAGACGGACGATTATGAGCCATCAGCCATCACCGTCAGGGAATGCAACAAGCATTGAGGGATGTACGTGGTCTGTAATAATGTTCACATAATCCGGAGCTGCAATGGTGCCCACTGAAGCCCAGGTGACGACCACCGAACTGGCGTTACAAGAAACATGATTAATCTAACTAGGAGACACAGTTCCACTTGATCCACGGTCCAATCTTGATGGTTCCGCGCTCAGCGGAATTGTAATTGATAGCGTCGGTGAATCAATATGGAAGTGAGCGCTCGTGTTCCGTGGAGCCTCGTGCCCAAAAGTGTGCGCTGAACAGTGTCCTCTGAAATACTTGTGCCTGCAGCAGCACTGGACTCTGCCTTCAGATCTGCCACAGGTCGCCGTCTATCCTGCTTCACACAACGGTTCAAACGTTCTGTGATGAGACGAGGACGTCCAACACCTTATCGCCTGCTTGAATTTTCACCGTCTTTCTACTACCATGCGTAGATAGTCATGTCGGTAGGACGCCAACGGCTGAACAGATTTGCAGTTTCCGAGCTGCTCGTTCTCAGACTCGGGGCATAACCACCTTCCGCCCGCATCTCCTGATCGTGTGGTAGCGCTCTCGCTTCCCGCTACCGGGTTCCCGGGTTCGATTCTCGGCGGGGTCGGGGATTCTCTCTGCCTCGTGATGGCTGGGTGTTGAGTGTTGTTCTTAGGTTAGTTAGGTTTAAGTAGTTCTAAGTTCTAGGGGACTGATGACCATAGATGTTAAGTCCCATAGTGCTCAGAGCCATAACAACCTTCCCGTTGTCAGAGTCACTTATGCCAATGGATGCGTCTTGTTTGCGACCCTTGCCATCATCAGAATGATGTACGTCTGTTTAGCTAGGTGGTAAAGTGCTTGCCTCCCACGCACTGGAATTGGGTTCGATTCCCGGCCGGGTCGGAGACTTTCTCCACTCGTGGACTGGGTGTTGTGCTGTCCACCTCCTCATTCCATCCTCATCATCGGCCGAAAGTCGCCCAATGTGGCGCCGAATGAAACGAGACTTCCCCTTGGCGGCCGAACCCGAATGGCACATCCCAGCCTACAATGCCATACGATTATTTAATTTTTGTTTTCCAGAATGATACCTAGTTTGTGTCTACTCCGCTTATGTACTTTTATTACCGTGTCACTTGCCAGTAACGCCGCCAGGCGGCATTCAATTTCGCGTCAAGCCGTGGCCATCAAGTTTTAGCTTATAGGTGCATATTTTCTGTAGAAAGAGTAGAGGTACAAGAAAAGCACATAATCCGTAATATCTGGTACTTCACACTGGATGTAGCCGTAGGGTTGAAAAATATAGAACGGCTAGTGTTACCGGAAGTAACAAATAAGCCACTATGAATGCCAGAGGCAGTTGTGAAATCCTTAGAGGAGTTACACGTAGAGTAAAGGGATAAGAACGTCAACGACAAATGGTCAGACGTACGAGCAGCTGTGGTAAGGGCAAGAGCAACAACAGAAATATTAGAAGAAATGTCACTAACAAAGAATAAATAGACGAAGCATGCTAGTACACTGTGAAACATAGATCCATTCTATTTCGGGTGTGAAGTCGCATAAATTCAGCTTCTTCTTCTAATGTTTCAGCTGTATATCCTTCAGCCATCTTCAGTTTGAGCCAAACGACTGACGCTGCAGCCCTTATGCGACCTTTCAATCTCGCGGAACGCGCCAGTGCGCATGCAGCCACAGATACATAAGTGCCATAGACGCTGATTGGCGACAAATAAGTTCGATGTGCGTGAATTAGATCTGTGGCTGCACGATCGATTCACAATGGGTTGCGGATGTATCATTGCGAGCTGCACACTAGCGCCATCTTTGTGAACTTACTACCGAAAGCCCCGGGTTCTCTGACTTATCCAAACTGGAGGTTCCGCTTTTAGAATCGGTATCACTTATTAGCAAAAGTTTTGATAAAGGGATTTCAACTTCATTGAAACATGTTTATTTAATAGCAAAGTTTTTGAATAGACAGACGATGTCGACATGGGTAGCCCCTTGTCGCCCTTTATGGAGGACTTCGACGAAAATTGCGGTGGAATGTGCTACTTTAAAGCCCTTATTATTTTGGAGACATGTTGACTACACGTTTGTAGTGTGGCCCACGGTGAAGACAAATTACAAGACCTTTACACCACCTGAATTCCATCCATGGACAAATCCATTTTACACTGGAGCAAAGAACAGGAGAGATGCCTTCCTTTTTTGGATGTTTTGATTCTGCATCTTGGGACATGCAGTATATCGGAATACTACGAATAGGTACATGGAACGTAAAAACATTGTACGCTGTAGGACAGACAAAGTTACTTTATGAAGAACTAACAGAGTACAAGATGGATATTACAGCCGTGCAGGAGATAAGATGGAAAAAACTACACGATCATACACAGCGGAAACAAGCATGGTCACCATATATTTGGGACAGGATTTGTGGCTCATAATAAAATAATGGCCAATATGATGACACTAGAAACTGTCAATGAAAGAGTATGCTATATCAGAATCAAAGGCAAATTTAGAAATATCTCATTAATAAGTGTCCGTGCCCGAAAAAACTGAGGACAAGGAGGAAGACATAAAAGACGAATTCTATGACACCTTAGACCTGATGGATTCCAGATTACCACAGTATGACATCAAAATTGTGCTGGTGGAATTAAATGCCAAAATAGGACAAGAACAGTAATGGAAACCATATATGCGGATGTTCAGCCTTCACACTGAATGAAATGATAATGGTATAAGACTTATCAACTTCGCCACAACTAGAAACGTGGAAATAGCCAGTACATCATTCCCCCATAAAGTCATACATAAAGCAGCATGGACCTCACTGGATGGATTAACTAGGAACCAAATAGACCATGTTTTGATAGAGAAAAAACATAAAAAGGCAATAACGGATGTTAGGACAGTGAGAGGGGCTGATATAGGATCCGACCATTCTCTTGTGCTAATAAAGATGAAACACTCATTACCAAAACCACCTAGTAATAGCAACAGTGGTAAAAGAACCCAAAAAATAGATGTGAATAGGCTAAAAGAGGAGGAGGTGACTAAACACTTTAAGATTAAGCTTAAAAATAGATGCTCTGAACTAGAAAATGACAACAATAGAAAAGAATATGAAGATATCTTCACAAAATGGAAGAAGATGACAGCAATTATGAGGGAGACAGCGTATGAACTACTAGGAGATAATAATAGTAGCAAAATAAAACGCAAATCATGGCTCAGTGAAAAATGTAGAAAAGCAGTACAGGACAGGAAGAGAGCCAGACAGGCAATGAAGAACAGTAACAACCACGAAAACCAAAGAACTTACAGGAAAGCCACGAGAGAAATGAAGAGTATAATAAGGCGAGAGAAAAGAGGCTCTCTGGCTCTGAGCACTATGGGACTTCACTTCTGAGGTCATCAGTCCCCTAGAACTTAGTACTACTTAAACCTAACTAACCTAAGGACATCACACACATCCATGCCCGAGGCAGGATTCCAACCTGCGACCGTAGCGGTCGCGCGGTTCCAGACTGAAGCGCCTAGAACCGCTCGGCTACCAGCTGGCGGCAGAGATAAGAGCATTCATATATAAAGAGATAGAGAACGCCGAGGAGGACTATATCCAGAACAATAGTAAACAGTTTTACAAGACAATGAATAGCTATAGAAAAGAGTACATAGCTAAGTCTGTGATAATGAAGGACGAGAAAGGAAAACTGATCACTACGAATGAAGGAAATTTGGAGAACTGGAGGAAATACTTCAAAGAAGTGCTGAACAACCCGGTAGATACCTACAACCATGAAAACAATCAAACTGCCAACCATTAGTCGAAGAATCAACGCTGATGGAGGCAATAAAAAGACTAAAAATTGGGAAGGCGTCTGACAAAGACATGATATCAGCAGAACTCATCAAAGAAGGGAGAGAGAAGATACATGAATGGTTAGCCGAACTGATAACAGAGGTATAGAGAAAAGAAGTCATGCTAGAGGAATGGAAAACTGCTGCTGTATGTCCCATGCACAAGAAAGGAGACAAAATGCTGTCCCACAACTACAGAGGGATATATTTCCCATGCACATGCTATAAGGTAATATCAATAATTATACTGAACAGGCTCAACCCCTACATTGAAGAAATATTAGACACAGCACAAGCAGAGTTCAGAAAAGGTGAATCAACAATCAAGCAAATATCCACACTAAGACAAATATTAGATAAGAATTGGGAGCACTATCGTGAAACGTTTTGCCTGTCTGTAGGTTTCAACAAAGCATATGACAGAGTAGTAAGAGATGAAATGTGGAGGATAATGACAGAGTACCTGAAAAGCTGATAAAGGTAACTAAAATGTATGTGATGGAATCAAAGTGTAGAGTGAAAATACAGGAGTAGGTCTAAGAAGTATTTGATGTAAAAGCAGGAGTGAGACAGGGAAGTGTTATATCACCAACCCTGTTCACTTTGGCGCTCAACAACACCCTGAGGAGAGTAACATGTGAAAATGCAGGAGTCACCATATTGTTGTTGTTGTGGTCTTCTGTTCTGAGACTAGCTGTCCTGAGACAGCTCTCCATGCTACACTATCCTGTGCAAGCCTCTTCATCTCCCAGTACCTACTGCAGCGTACATCCTTCTGAATCTGCTTAGTGTATTCATCTCTTGGTCTCCCTCTACTATTTTTACCCTCCACGCTGCCCTTCAGTACTAAATTGGTGATCCCTTGATGCCTCAGAACATGTCCTACCAACCGATACCTTCTTCTGGTCAAATTGTGCCACAAACTCCTCTTCTCCCCAATTCTATTCAATACTTCCTCATTAGTTATGTGATCTACCCATCTAATTTTCATCTTCTGTAGCACCACATTTAGAAAGCTTCTCTTCTCTTCTTGTCTAAACTATTTATCGTCTATGTTTCACTTCCATACATGGCTACACTCCATACAAATACTTTCACAAATGACTTCCTGACACTTAAATCTATACTCGATGTTAACAAATTTCTCTTCTTCAGAAACGCTTTCCTTGCCATTGCCAGTCTACATTTCTCTCTACTTCGACCATCATCAGTTATTTTGCTCCCCAAATAGCAAAACTTCTTTACTACTTTAAGTGTCTCATTTCCTAATCTAATTCCCTAAGCATCACCCGACTTAGATAAATGTCCCGGCTTTTGCGGATGATATTGTGCTGATAGGAAAGAACATGGAAGACCTGAAGATATTGGGGACTCTGCTAATGGAAGAAGCTAAGAAAGTAGGTCTAAGTATAAATTAAAGTAAAACAAAGTTCATGGTAGTAGGTATCTAGGAAGGCAAAAATAAGAATATATCAGACCATCATCAAGCCAATAGTGAGACATGGACCCTGACAAAGAAAACAGAGAAAAAACTCATCACTTTTGAAAATAAAGTACTGAGAAAATGTATGGACCAGTGGAAAATAAATAAACAGTGGAGAATAAGGAAAAACAGAGAATTCAGGCAATAATACAGACTGCCTGATGTCGTAGCGAGTGTGAAAATTAAGAGATTAAGATGGTACGGACATGTTAGAAGGAGAGGGGAGAACACAATAACCAAGGCTGTAATGGATGGAGAAGCTGTAGGAAAGAGATCACTGGGACGGCCGAGAATGAGATGGGATAATATCATGGGAGACATGCAGATACTGGGTCTGCGAGATGAAGATGCAGATGACAGGAAAGCGTGGAAGGCTGGACTGAGTGAGACCAAGGACCGGGATAGTAAGCAGTATATCGGAAACATTTACGTACAAATAGCTGTCACCATCCTTCGCAGACGATGTCCTCAGAACTATGGTTCACAGAACACACAGCGTTGCTGACTAGAGTAGTCTTTAGGACGAGATTATACGTTGAAATAGTGTTTGAAGCCAACTGGTTATCTTCACAGCCGATATCTAAGGCGCTACGAATGAAACTAAAGTGGACACAGAAAGATCTAAATTCTTGGCTTTCTCGCCATAATTGGGTTTCCCATCATCAAAAACAGGACCAATCCACAGTAGACACAAAGTAAAAGTGATTTTTCGTACTCAACTGAAGACAGCTGCATCCTTGTAATCTGTTAAAGATGATTAAATGTTCCGGAAGGCTGGGGTATACAAGATTCTCTGCCAATGTGCGTTTCATAAAACGAACACATGACTCATACAGTCCATGAAAGATGTACACCCCCGGGATCGATTCCTGGCGGGGTCAGGGATTTTCTCTGCCTCGTGATGACTGGGTGTTGTGTGATGTCCTTAGGTTAGTTAGGTTTAAGTAGTTCTAAGTTCTAGAGGACTGATGACCATAGATGTTAAGTCCCATAGTGCTCAGAGCCCAAAGATTTACACCCTCCTCCTATGGCCAAATAAATCGGCTGTAACATAGCACTGTATTGATTCTGGCCACTGTATATTTATGAAAACATCGATATTTTAGCGTTATTTCATCTTCGTGAAACCCAGTGGTGAAAGAGGCAATTTAAATTCCCTTCGCGACGAATTTAATTAATAGATATAGGGGCTTCAGTCTGGATAAAACGTGGAATCCTCCTCTTTTGGCAATAAACTTCAAAGACATCACCACAGTGCAGCTCGCAGTGACACACTGAAATCCCAGCGAGGATCGACCGCGCTGCCACAGATCTAATTATGTACGTGTGTTCTTCTTTACTGCCGATCAACGTCTCTGGCGCTTGTGTTTAGTTTGCTCATAACTATGCAAACAAACATATCCGCCTTCAGAATTTCGGAGTTTGTTCAGGCTATCTGAGTATATTCGTGTAATGGAAGACAGGTCTCCTACGGATCGTTATAGGGTGAGTGCATTTCGTTTTATTTCTTACCCTCACTCTTTGTTTATCCGTATAGGTCTGAAAATATCTGCGCAACAGGGCAAATATCGACAGCATACACTGTGTGTCTCGTTTGGGAATAGACCTCTTCTATCGATTCATGCTGTTGAAAACAACAATGACCATTTCACTCTTCTCCCTAAAGTAGCTGGAATTCAGTACTTTGGTGTCGGTTTTGTTTTCCTTGCAGCTTTAGTTGTATGTTAAGTGTTACACACAGCAGGTTTTATGTACTAATTTTATTTATGTTACTGCTTCCCTTAAACCTAATTCTTTGAAACTATATACATTAGAAAGAAGTATACGACGGAGACGGAGACAGATCATGGTATCTTGCTGGCCATGGGAGTGCCGCAACATTACGCAGGCCTGCATAGAGCACGTGCCATGTGGGAAAGAGCTTTGCGCTGTTGAAAACCGATACCGCTGTACTGTCGCATGAGAAGTAACACATGAGGTCGCAGGCTGTCCGTAGTGTAGTTCTGTGCCGCCCGAGTTTCCTCAATCACTAGTAGCCGGAACGTGAACTCATAGTTGATGACTACACACACACTGACGCTAAGAGTATCATTGCTGTGCCTCTCCAAACCATAGAAAGAATGAGACCTCTAACCCGGTCGCTGTTATACTCGCCAACGAGGTTCATCTGTGTGAGTGCAGAATCGCCATTCAATTGCTGAATGCAGTACACCGTTCATCGGGGCAGCCCATGTTTCCCGGTCAAGGCACAGCTTCAAACGCAGCCGTTTGTGTTGTGGTGTTAATAGTTTTCTACACATGGATCGGTAAATCCCTTATCCGGCTGCTGATTGCCGCCAGCGAATGTCCAGGATGGCACAGAATATTGCAATGACACCTTTACCTGTTCTCAGATGGCAAGTACAAGTGTAAAGGGGTTACGATGTACTTGGTGCAGAATGCACGCTGTACCTCTTTAAGAAATTTAAATTTAATTTTATTTATTTTTTAATTTATTACATTTTGTCACTGTAATAACTTATACTCGTGGTAAACCCGCTATAGACATTACCTATTGTATTTATTTATTTTTATTTATTTATTTATTGTTCCGTGGGACCAAATTAAGGAGAAGTCTCCATGGTCATGGAACGAGTCAATACATGAAATTATAACACGATATTAGAAACAGATAAAATGAAATATAAAAAAAAAATATTCAGGTGACAAGAAGTAAGTTTAAATAAAGAAAATCAACAATGTAACACTGGAATTTGCTTAATTTTTTAGCTGTTCCAGGAGCTCCTCGACAGAATAGAAGGAGTGAGCCATGAGAAAACTCTTCAGTTTAGACTTAAAAGAGTTTGGGCTACTGCTAAGATTTTTGAGTTCTTGTGGTAGCTTATTGAAAATGGATGCAGCAGAATATTGCACTCCTTTCTGCACAAGAGTCAAGGAAGTGCATTCCACATGCATATTGGATTTCTGCCTAGTATTAACTGAGTGAAAGCAGCTAACTCTTGGGAATAGGCTAATATTGCTAACAACAAACGACAAACTACTTCATTTTATTGCATTCTGTAAAATTTTATAATTGACGAATATGTGGAGACTTACAGTAGTGACGTCTAACGAGTTTATGACACAAACATATTTTGTGGTCACTGTACCGCAGTTCACACTGAGGTGACATAAATCATGGGACGCCTCCTAATATAGTGTCGACGATGTAGTGCAGCAACTTGATGTGGCATGGACTCAAGCAATGGAAGCCCGCGGCAGAAATATTTAGCCAGACTGCCTATATAGCCATCCATAAATGAGAAAGTATTGCCGGTGAAGAATTTTGTGCACGAACTGACCTCACCATTATGTCCCATAAAAGTTCGAGGGGATTTATGTTGGGCGATCTGGGTAGCCAACCCATTTTCTCGAATTTTCCAGAATGTTCTTCAAACCAATTTCGAACAGTTGGGGCCCATGAAATCCGTGAATGTCTACAAATGGTCTCCAAGTAGCACAAATAGCCATTTCTAGTGAATGATCGGTTCAGTTAAGCGAAAGGACCCAGTCCATTCCATGTAAACACAGCCCACACCATTGTGGAGCCACCATCAACTTGCACAGTGCCTTAATGACAACTTGGCTCCAAGGCTTAGTGGCATCTGCGCCGCACTCGAACCCCATCATCAGCTCTTAGAACTGAAATCGGAACTCATCTGACTGTCACGATTTTCCAGCCGTCTGGGTTCCAACCGATATGCTCACAACCCGAGGACAGGCGCTGCAAGCGATGTGGTTGCTGTTAGCAAAGGCACTCGCGATGCATGGTGTTAAACGAACTCCAGTGGTAGACGCTACAGGAAAGGCGTCTTGCTTCAGGGGATAGTCTACTGTTACAAGAATCGGTGCAAGCATGTTGCAAGCATTATCTTACTTATGTGATTTAGCCGGAAGACACACCCAATATTAATGTCCACCATTAGAGATCTTGATACTCTTGATCAGACAAAGGATGTACTGTTAATGTAAATGCAGAAATCTGTGTTACGCACTCTATCTCATTTGGTACTTAACTGACATGAATAGATTATTGGTGTGCTGCGATTTGCTCTACTCGATTACTGACTATTCTTGGTGTATTTAATGCCCTGATAATACACACCGAGTAAATGAATGTCGCTAGACTAATGGGGGCCTTCATCTTCGAAGTATTGCGGCAATAAAATGCAGCCTTTGTCCCACCTTACCACGTGATATAAACGCCCCTGTAATCACACTATTTCGCCTCGTTTTGTGTATTCGGAGATATTGTTTAGAAGTCGAACACAATAACCGACATCGGAAGATTACTAAAATGCAGACTTTCACGGCTGGAAATATCATGTCCATTATAATTATCCGGGCTGTTATGCTCGGTTGATGAATTTTGTCTCAGCTCCCAACGTTTCGTCTCCGACGGCGGGAGACATCTTCAAGGGGGCCCGTAGGTCGATGGAAGGTCCAACACACCCACTGGCTCGCTATTGACTGCCGCTAAATTCCATGTCCGCGGCGCGGTGTGACATCACGTGTTTTGAAAACGTCAGTGCAATTGGCCTTGTTCGTCGCCGTCGATCGCCGTTGCCATCACCCAGTAGTGGACGGGTGGTACACATCTTCTTTAACACCGGCATCCATATACCGTTTAATTTCACGCCCTCCTCCTTTCGGTTGAAATTATTTGGGTGTTTAGCGATTTCGATTGCCTCCCTGTAGAGCCTTTCGTAGTATCCGCTTGTGGCCGCTAGTACTTGCGTCTCCTCGAAACGAATATTGTGGTTCCCTGGCTGGAAAGCATGCTTCGCAACAGCTGATCGTTCCGTTTCTCCTCTTCTACAATTTCCCTTGTGCTCTTCCAAACGTTCAGAAACAGTTCTTTTAGTGGTACCCACATAAACATGACCACAGCTGCATGGGATCCTATACACTCCAGCTTTTTCCAAAGGTTTGCGAGCGTCCGTGGCAGGCTTAAGGTATTCCTGTATCTTCCTGGTGGGCTCGTAACTTACGGTAATATTCCGCTTCGTCAAGATCCTCCCTATTCTTTCCGTTACATTTTTAACAAACGGCAGGAATACCTTAGATTTTGCAGTAGCCTGTACGTCAGTATGATTTCTGAGTGACCTGAATATATGTTTTATTTCGGCGGACGAATATCCGTTCTTCATTAGTGCATTGTGGAGATGTTCCATCTCAGCGTCGAGCAACTCAGGTTCACAAATATTTCTAGCTCTGTCCGCTAACGTCTTAATAACACCCCGCTTTTGTTGTGGGTGGTGGTTCAAATCCCGGTGCAAATAACGGTCTGTGTGCGTGGGTTTGCGGTATACTGAGTGGCCCAGACTACCATTTTCGTTTCTACTCTAAGAATATCGCGTGGCGGCAACCACACTGCACGTCTTTCTGACTCCTTTGGAGTGTATTCATACAAAACATTTTGCTGCGGTATATAGCTTGGAAGCACTAGGGACCGTTAAAAACCTGTAGGCGAAATTTGAATGTGATCCGAAGCAGTAAAGGGTGCTTACGCTTCTTGTGCCCTACTGTTTCGCGTTTGACCTATTACGTGATCATTGCGAGAGGGGCGGGATGGAACATTAATATGTTCGTGAATGAAATCTTTGTTGGGCACGTTACTAATGTACCTGTCAGGAACTTCGACACACATTCAGCCTCACGACTGCTCTTGCACCCTAGGTCAGGCAAACCACACGTAAGGGCTGACGAAGTGGCTGCCTAATTCCAAGGCGCTAGAGCAGCAGAGAGGCTGGATGTGTATCACGATTTCTCACATTTGTAAAGTTCTGTTCAAAGGTGCTTCGGTGGCACCAAGGGTGTTATAGAAGGCAGGAAAAGGGGGAGGAGAGGGGGGTCTTAGGAAGACCCGTTGCCATTTTATTCACACACTTGTTAATGTTGCTTCCCCTTCCCGTCCCCGTGATCACGCCGCGGGAGGGCAGAAAGAAGCATGAAGTTCCTTTGCTACTTCCAATCACCTTCAGATTTCGTCGAATGGTTTTGAACGGACCGTAATGGTTCCACCCCGTATACTAGAGCAAAAATTACGATCACCCGATAATCCAAAGGGGTCCTATTCTTTCAATGGGGTCCCCGAAGCAGGGTTGACACGTCCAAGGCGTGTCAGCAGTGTCGAACATAGTGAAGAACGTTGTCCTGCGCTCATCGCCCTGTGAACTGTCCTTTCGACCGCGCAGTGTGTGGGAATCAACGCCCCAAGAGGAGTAGTAGTTTCATTGACTCCCTTTATGCCATCTCAGAGGCTTTTTCGCGTCGATTCTGAGCGGCGGTGGGTCTGAAATATTTTCTTCGGACACCAATAAGAAAACCACGTGATTCCAACGCTTGGTGTCGCGATTGTGACCTCTATCACACAGGTGTGAAAATGAAGGGTGGAGTGTGGGTAAGACGGGCTGTGACAACCTTTTCAATGTGTCACACGTCCATCCATGGTGGCGTTGGGCATAACTGCGGTAACATTTGGTTTGAATGTGATATCATTAACCCATCTTACACGTCACATGAATTTCTGAGCTGTGGCTATTTTTTTGTTTTTATTTTGCTTTATTATTATTATTTTTTTGCTTGTGTTGACCCGTTGCTGTCCCAAATGTCGCCGAGCCCGAGGGTGACGTTGCGGGGCCCTTCGCTCTTGCCCATTTACAGCCACCTTTGAGTGAAATTTCAAACTTATGATTTAGAAGAGGAGAAAATTACGCTGTTTCAAAACAGTGATTCTTCAATTTTGTTCCGTAGTTCACTTCGCTGTAGTTCCCCGCTGTAGACGTCCGCTTCCGTATTACCGTTGCATAGTATGTTTCAATTATAACCACACATTCAGTTTTATCGCACCTGTTCTCTGAACAATAGTATTAGGAGGGGTATTATCGCCTAACTTTGCCAGAGCAAATGGGACAAGCGCTCGCATGCGGTAATGCTTCAAAAGGCAACTGACGGGTGTAATGTAGGTGATCTCTTCGCTACTTCTACTTCTTCTTCTATGTGTTTATCAGTCTCTGGTTCCCCGATTTTGACGATCTAAGTTGAAGAGGTGTAGGGGATGATCACGACATTTCGTTGGATCTGTCGGATTCCTAGAAGACAGTAATCTGAAATATCTCCAAAGAAAAAACTTACAGTGCATAAGAAATCTCGCGCGCACCTTCCAGCTTTTCCAGTCAAGAATTTCTTTCAACATACGGCATGCGTTTCGAGCTGTATACACATTTCATGTTAATGACACCTTGTATGTGTCCGAATTATTTTAGTCAATTAATGTATGCTGATTGCACAGCGAAAATTCACAGAGGTTTTGTAATTAAATGCGGTTTTGGTAAGTATTTGGTATATATTGCTCTCTGAGTATTAGCGTCCGTTTGACAGCACTGCCTCGGGCTGCGAGTGTGGGTTCTGGAACGAGACGTACCTGTTTCCCGTGAGCGCTGCCTGTGCACACGTGCGTAAATACTACGCGCTAAACCGTCCCTTCCCCCACACTCCCTAACCGCGGTATTGAAATCATATCAGAGGCGGTGGCTGCTTCCGCAGACACTAAGGTGGTGGAAGTGGTAGTAGTAGACTGACACTGTAGGAAGTGGTGGCTATATGGTAGGCGCGGAAACCTTCGGCTGCTGTACCCCAACAGGGCGCGATGTGGAGGCTTGTAGACGCCTTCCCTCTTCTTTCTTGTTTTAAATAAAGGGCGTAGCTTTACCATTGCAATCATATCTCCAGTTGTGGTGATAGTAGCAACACAAGTGGGGACACTTAATGTTATTTAGTAATGCTCTGTGTGTGTGTGTGTGTGTGTGTGTGTGTGTGTGTGTGTGTGTGTGTGTGTGTGTGTGTGTGTGTGGAAACGCCCCAGCTTGCATTTCCCGCCGTTATTTACTAGTCCAAGGAAATTTCGTCCTCTTAGGCGATCTGATTGTTTCAAGACACCCAATAAAACAATCGCGATTTCCGTGCAGTGAAATGTAGACTTGGTACGTAACAGGAGCGTATTTGTTGCACTGTGCTAATTATTTAATGTGGGATATCAGTGTTTTTGTTAAAATAACACACTGAGGAAATTTTATAACGTTTAAAGTCTCGTATTTATATGTGTTTTAAGATGACAATCCTAAAAAGTGGGAGGAAATCGATAAATTAGCGACTGTTTTCCCCAAAACTGTAACTTACGTTAACGAGCTTGCAAAAACTACCATTGGGCACGAGACTCTTATGCAAATTGCAAAACTGAATTTGCGAATATCATCTGAATACGCTGCTGCAGACGCTTCGTGATGTTGATCGACCTGCCGATAGAACACGACCAAATGATTGGGGCGTAACTTCTAACGCTCTCTGCTGAATACTCTGAGGAGGAAATTTCTGTATTTTCCTCCCTGAAGTGCTACCGTAAGTGTTGGAGAATGTCTCGCTAGTATTCAGGCAACATCTTATGGTCTTGGGTCCCAGAAGAATGGTGGTCTTGGGGTGTCGGGTCAAGATCCACGAAGAGTCTCACGCTACAGCTGTGGTAAGAAGTCCACTTGGATCGTAAACCACGGTAATTAATATTATAGTTATGGGTCGTAAATCATATTAAGCTAAAAGCATTTGGCCAGTAATTAGATTCTAAATGAACTTTACTCAGAGCTTATGTAAGCGGTTTGTTTGCATTTGGGTCATAAATTAAACTTTCTTTACAGTAGAATGCTAGGTCAAGTTGCCTGGATGTTTACAGATGGAGAGCAATAGCCCCATTGTACCAGAACGTACATTTTGCCCCTCCCCCCCCTTCACCCCTCCCCTCAACCCCCCCCCCCTCCCACACTACTCACTTCCAAAAAAATTAGATAGCCACAAATTAGAAAATTAAAAAGCAGGTATGTCTAGAGGCGCAATGGAAAATGGTACATCCTTGGATGAGACTAGGATATATAGATTACGGGTACAGAAACATTAAAGGATTCTTTGGAGAAATTAAAAGCAGCTGTAAGAACATTAAGAGCTTAGATGCTAAACCAGTACTAAGCAAACAAGAGAAGGCTGAAAGATGGCTTGTACAAAGTGATAAAAAATATTTGTACAACATTTTCGGCATTTATGAGGAAATGCAAAGAAATACTTCTTATGTGACGAAAATGCCACAGATCCACTGTTTCCCCTTTAAGGGGGGTAGGAAGCCCAACGGGCCGACTTGGAGCAGGAGAGGCACCACAAGACATTTTAATTTCCACTGTCTATACTTTTGTAAATAAATTCATAACACTTTAACAACATGACCAGGAAGGATTCAGGATTCATACTCATAGCAGTGGAAGCTCAAAAAACGTAACAAAACACTTTTTTTTCGTGTGAAATTTCATCATTTTTTTCACTTACTACTGGCTGCCTTTGTTGCTGTAGGTACACTTTTCTTCTCAAGTAAGAGAGATTCTTCGATAACTTTTGTGCAGCATACAAAACATAGTTACAGGTGTATGAAACTCTGGAGGTTATTTAATTTATGAAAAAATGAATGAACTGTTAAATTTTACACTTCATGTTTAGAAAAAACTCTAGTTTCATAGTTAATTATCTCAATTTTTTCCACAGTTTTTCAATAGATTTGGAAAATTCTAGAGTTTTATTCACCTGTAACTACTGTTTGTATGCCATGAAAAATTCATCGAAGAATCTCTCTTACTTAGGAAGAAAAGTGTACCTACAGCAACAAATGCAGCCAGTAATAAGTGAAAAATGATGAAATTTCACATGTAAAGAAAGGTATTTTTCTACGTTTTTGAACTTCCACTGCGATGAGTGTGAGTCCTCAATCCTTCCTGGTCATGGTGACAAAGTTTTATGAATTTATTTGTAAAAGTATAGACAGTGGAAATTAAAATGTCCTGTGTTGACTATCCTGCTCCAAGTCGGCCCGTTTGACGTCCTAGCCCCCCTAAGAGACCACAAAGGTTTCGAAGTTAGTGCTGTTTTGAGACGGTGTTCAATCTACCGTGTGATGAACAGTGTTTAAGAGATGTTGCTGAAAATGTCATCTGTTTACAGCTATGCGCAACTAAATTGCTGATTATTATCTAACACCCTCAAAACCTCCAGGCGTTTAAAGAATAATGCCTGTAGCGTCAGCCAAACGGGCGATCAGCTATTCTGGAGATTCTGTCAGTGCGTATACCAAACGCTTCATCTAACCTTCAGTATAAGAAATTCATAGACATGAGTTCCGGAGAACGTGGTAGCCACATTACCAGTCCACCCCTCAAATCCAGCAGTCGAGAAAAGCATTGTATAAATGTTCTCTGACATCAACGGTAACGAATGGAGGGACTCCGTCACTACGTAACCATAATCGCTGGCTGAATACTAGCGAGATACGCTCCAACACTTAGGTGAAGATACAGTAGTTTCTTCGACAGAGGGCGTTATATTGATGTTACAGCCCAGTCAAGTGGTCGTCAACAGTACTAGCGCATATATTAATGATAAATCTCTGTTGATGTTGAACACACGTGTTGCTTTACGATTTTGCAACTTCCAGACGTGGCTATTGTGGGTATTGAATATTCCTGCCTTTGTGAAGGCAGCGTCATCAGTTAACAAAACATACGTTTGGAAGTCAGAGTACTTGACAATTTGGTGAATATACCATTTTCATAATTCCTCACGCAAGGGGAAGTTATCAGCTGATAAGTTTTATACTTTACGATACTTCAGTGGATGCATCCTCGTCTCGCTCAGAACATTCTACTCATTGACGTTTGAGGTATTTAGATCCTCGGCTCTGGATCGTCTGTAGGTGCTATTGTTATCCCCCATTAGCTGTAAGACAGCTTTCTCAAACTGAACAGTTCGTATAGTGGGATTTCTAACAGTCTCCCATCGGTCTGGTCTAAGGGATCCTGTTTGATGAACACAGCCATCAAGACTTCGAAATGTGAGATTCTTTGGTAACTTGCTCCCTGGGGATCAGTCTGCATACAGGCGCCCTGCTGTTCGAATGTTCTATCGTGCCTCATCATAATTTAGATGTATGTCAGTCGTCAACAACCTCTAAAGCTTCGATACAAACACAACATATCATGAACAGTAATATTGTTTCCAGAATGAGATTTTCACTCTACAGCGGAGTGTGCCCTGATATGAAACTTTCTGGCAGATTAAAACTGTGTGCCCGACCGAGACTCGAACTCGGGACCTTTGCCTTTCGCGGGTGTGAGTCGGGCTTCAGTAGCTCAGATGGTAGAGCACTTGCCCGCGAAAGGCAAAGGTCCCGAGTTCTGGTCTCGGTCGGGCACACAGTTTTAATCTGCCAGGAAGTTTCAGTAATATTGTTGTTGGTTATCCAGGAACGGGAACACTACTGTCAGGAACGAAACCGTACACTTTCACGTAGTAAGATGTGACTTTGTTGAAAATCAGATTCCAAAGTCAACATGCTGCATACGAAGTACTCAAATCAACTGCGTACGTTGGCCTAGGGGAAGTCCATCATCAAACTCTTCACTGACGACTAACGGGGAAACAGCGCGGCTGTGACATAAGTATCACATAACAACAGTGTTTCTACTGGAGGAGTCCAGTAGCTCTACAAATTTGAATATGTAGCTTTTCCCCCCTGGACAAAGGAAACACACTTGACGACAAGATAACTGAAAGGGCCGATGAAGTGGATGAAGATGTGATGGGTTACGTCATACTGCGACAAGAATTGGACAGAGCAGTAATAGGTCGAAGGCAAGCACCTCTAGTAGACGACACTCTACTTAAATACCATGACAAAACGGTTCCATTTTGTATAAGTGGTGTATGAGACAGTCAACACGCTCTCTGACTTCGAGGAGCATATAATAAATACAGTACCAAAGACTATAGATGCTGGCAGATATATTACCAAACTATCATTTCAGTAAGACATGACTACAAAATGGCAGCACGAATTATTTACAGAAGTCAGGAATGACTGATAGGAAACTAAGATAAATTTTGGTTCAAGAGAAGTGTAGAACGCGCGATTCTGTACAGACTTTACACTTACCTCAGATATTAGGTTACAAAAACACTTTCTCAAATTTGTAGCATTTGTAAATTTAGGTAAAACTTTTGTAAAATTTGAGTGAAATAGACTTCTGCAATTTTAAAGTTATCAGGGCTAAAGTAAAGGAATTTTTACAGAAACCAGACTTTGAGTATACGAATCGCAGGACTTGACAGGCAAAAAATAGTGGAGGAGGAGGTGGTGCAGGGTTGTCGCATCCCCGACTTTGGCAATCTGTGTAAAGAGCAAACAGTGAAAGAACTCTGTGAGAGATGAGGAATCGTATTAAATTTCAGGATGAAGAAATAAAAAGTTTTTCCGATTACACTGACCATATGGCAGACTCAGTATAGGACTTGAAATACCAGTTAAATAGAATGGGCAGTGTCTTGAAAAGGTGTTATCAGATGAACACCGAGCGAGGTGGCGCAGTGGTTAGATACTGGACTCGCATTCGGGAGGACGACGGCTCAATCCCGTGTCCGGCCATCCTGATTTAGGTTTTCCGTGATTTCCCTAAATCGCTCCAGGCAAATGCCGGGATGGTTCCTTTCAAAGGGCACGGCCAACTTCCTTCCCTAATCCGATGAGACCGATGACCTCGCTGTCTGGTCTCCTTCCCCAAAACAACCCTCAGATGAACATCAAGATAGTAAAATAAAGGTAAGAGAGTGTAGCCTAATTCAGGCCTCGCTGTCTGGTCTTCTTCCCCAAAACAACCCTCAGATGAACATCAAGAAAGTAAAATAAAGGTAAGAGAGTGTAGCCTAATTCAGTCAGGCTATAAATACACGACTTTCGTGATGTGCGCAGCCGAATAACTGAAGTTGGCGGAGTGACACAGAATAACGTGAATGTCTGAAATTAGTAGTAGCATTACTGCGGGTTGTTGACCGTTAGCAAGTAAACAGTCCGCCATTTCAGTAATCATGGATTAGCCCGCCCGGTTGGCTGTGCGGTCTAACGCACGGCTTTCCGGGCGGGGAGGAGAGCCTGGTCCCCGGCATGAATCCGCCCGGCGGATTTGTGTCAAGATCCGGTGAACCGGCCAGTCTGTGGATGGTTTTAGGCGGTTTTCCATCTGCGTCGACGAATGCGGGCTGGTTCCCCTTATTCCGCCTCAGTTACACTGTGTCGGCGATTGCTGCGCAAACAAGTTCTCCAAGTACGCGTCCACCACCATTACTCTACCACGCAAACATAGGGGTTACACTCGTCTGGTGTGAGACGTTCCCTGGGGTGTCCACCAGGGGCCGAACCGCACAATAACCTTGGGTTCGGTGTTGGGCGGCGGAGGGGTGAAGTGAATTGCGGTAGTCGTCGTGGGGTTGTGGACCCCTGCGACTGTGGCGGGGACGGAGCCTCTCCGTCGTTTTTAGGTTCCCGGTTAACATAAAATACAATACAGTCATTGATCATTGCGTTAGCCATAAAATTGTTTTATAAAAACAACGATAGTTTGGCAGCGGCGCAGAGGGAGTTTCGACGTTTTTATAGTTTACGACGTCATGATGCCGTTCCGTCGAAACACGCGGTAAACTATGGGATTAATAACTATGAAGAGACTGGATTTGTCCTTAAGAAGAAACCAATAGGACGACCAAGAGGTGTGTGTTCTCCAGCGGACATTGATGTTGTACACTGGTCTGTCTTACGAAGCCCACCGCGTTGAATCCGTAAGCAAGCAGCAATGGTTGGAATGTCCCGGAAGAGCGTTAGCAGAATTCTTTATCTTGATTTAAAATTTCACCTGCACAAACTACAGATGGTGCAATAATTGAAGGATAACGATTACCGGTCACGATTAGGATTCTGTCGACAAATTATAACACAAATAAACAATGACGAATTTCTAAACAAGTTGTTTTACGTTACCTGTGTTTTACGTTAACCTGTTTTTGTATGGGTGCTGTAGACCTTGCCGTCGTGCACCCATACAAACCTCTCCATCGAAACAAGTTGTGGACGCCAGATGACGCACATTTTCATCAGTCAGTTTACGTGAATAAACAGAACTAAGTGACATTATGGTGTGGTGTTTCATCACATAGGATTATCGGGCAGTATTTTTTCGCAAATGAACAGGGAAACACAATAACTGCCTATGCCGATCGTCACGTGGGGATGTTACGAACTTTCGTTACACCTACATTGAACAACTTTCCAAACGTTCAAGAAGCCTGGTTTCAACAGGACGGAGCGACATCATACACTGCATGGCAATCAATGGCATATGTGCGATAATTCTTTGGTAACCGTATGATTTCACGATTCGGTAACATTCTCTGGCCCACTACATTGCCAAATTTATCCGTTTGTGATTTTTTCTTGTTGGGCTACCTCAAGAGCAAAGTCTACACGACTCGTCCAAGAACCCTGGATGAGTTAAAACAGGATTATGGAAATGTTCCCGTTTTTCTGTGTGTGTGTGTGTGTGTGTGTGTGTGTATGTGTGTGTGTGTGTGTGTGTGTGTGTGTGTGTGTGTGTGTGTGTGTGTGTGTTCCACATGTCCTCCTAAACCACTGTGCCGACTTCAATCGCACTTGCTGCACATATGGCTTACTGCTAGATAAGAATCGTTGTGGGGGTAAGACCCACCTACCTAGCATACATGATGGTATGACGTCATAAAATGAGATGGGTGAAAAATTACCGCATCATACACGATGTTTAAATGTATTTCTTCTGTACTTCTAACTATATTCGCAATAAATATCGCAGGCAGTACCCACATACGTCGTTAAATGCACCTACAGGAATATATCACGCTACCACACATAGTTTAGCAGATATGACGTCATAACACTACGTAAAATACTCACGCATTGTGCATGACGTTTAAATTTATTACTTTCTTTCTACTAATTCTACTCGCAACACATTTTGCACAGTGTATCAGCAAACGCCACCGAATTTACATACAAAATGATATCATTGTGTGACACATAGATCAGCAGATACGACGTTATGAACAATGAGATACATGAAAAACTGCCTCATCATGCAATTCGTTTAGATTTATTACCTCGTTACTTCTAGTTCAGTTCACAACATATTTCTCAGACAGTATCCACGTATGCCGGTGAATGTAACTACACAAATGTATCTTTTTACGACACGTAATTCAAGAGATATGACGTCATAAGGACTGAGATGCGTGAAGAAATTAATTTTAATACATTTATTCTTTACTACTAAGACTCTCCTACAATGGAGTTAACTTAAATAAATTCCTCACACCTGGTCGCGCTTTTGACAGCTATCAACGGCAAAGCGCAAATGGCTATAGGCGAAAACAATAGCCATCTCTAGAGCTTTGAAGGGGCGCTGCCAAAGAGATGTTTACAAAATAGCGTTGTAGACAGCGAAGGAGCTGCGTCCACAGTACAGAAACTGTCTTGGGTCGTGTCATACCGAGTCTACTGCAGGAGTACATATGTGGTTTTGTCTGTAATAGAAAATTGGCAAAATGAAGACCGAGACAATGCCGGATTTGTCAGGTAATAAGATATAAATGCTGGCTGACTATAGGAAGAAAAGTGTTTTTGAAAAGGGGAAATTTGTCAACATCAGTTTTCATTTAATAAGTAATGCCCCACTTTTGTTTCTCATAACATATTTATTGTTAAGAGTCAGAATTTGGACACTAAGCAGATTCAGAAGGATGTAGGTTGCAGTAGGTACTGGGAGATGAATAAGCTTGCACAGGATAGAGTAGCATGGAGAGCTGCATCAAACCAGTCTCAGGACTGAAGACAGCAACAACAATCTGAAAACAATCAAAGACGGTTTCTCACATTGTCTCCTAAATCGTTCATATATATATGAGGAGCAGCAGTGGGCCTATAACACTACTTTGTGGAACACCAGAAATCACTTCTATTTTACACGCTGACTTTCCGTCAGTTACTATGAGCTGTGAACTCTCTGACAGGAAATCACTAACCCATTCACATAACTGAGACGATATTCCATAAGCAGGCAATTTGATTACAAGTCGCTTGTGAGGTACAGTGTCAAAAGCCTTCTGGGAATTTAAAAACGCAGAATCAGTTTTAAGTCCCGTGTCAGTACCACTCAACACATCGTATCAGTAAAGAACTAGTTGTGCTTCAGAAGAACGATGTATTATTAACCCGTGTTGAATGTGTGTCAACAGAAAGTGCTCTTCCAGGTAATTCATAATGTTCGAACACAATATATGTTCCAAAATCCTACTGCATATTGACATTAATGATAAGGGCTTGTAATTTAATTACGTTTCTTGAATATTAGTATGACTTGTGCAGCTTTCCAGTCTTTGGGAACGGATCTTTCGTCGAGCGGGCGGTTGTTTATAATAGTTACGTGTGGAGCTGTTGCATCAGCGTACTCTGAAAGAAACCTAATTGGTATACAGTCTGGAGCGGAAGACTTGCTTTTATTAAGCGATTTAAATTGCTACGAGGATATCAACTTCTAAGTTACTCTTTTGGCAATTATTCTTGATTCGAATTCTGGAATATTTACTTCGTCTTCTTTGTGAAGGAATTTCGGAAGGCTGTGTTTAGTAACTCTGCTTCGGCAGCGCTGTCGTCGATAGTATTTCCATTGCTATCGCGCAGAGGAAGCATTGATTGTGTCTTATCGGCCATCTAATGGCACAACGTCGATAAAGTAAGGCACAAGTAAGCTTACATATTGAGTGAAGCACTAAAGAGCCGCCACCAAAGGAAATTCATGGAGCTCGCATAGGTGAAAAGAAGTAATTAGGCGAAAGTCGATACGTTTTGCTCTATGGTAAATCTTTCAACGAGTATAATCAGTCTAATATCTCTTTGTATTCTACTCATTATCCCTGCACAATTCTATGAGTGAATTACGTTTCCTACTTGGCCATCTATATACTCGCAGAATCGATGGCGCAAAGCAGTATAGTACTATTACTATTCCATGAGCGCATAATTACTCTTTGTAATATTCTCTCTGGTGTGTTGAGAGGACTTCTAGGATCTTCTCCGTGTCGACTAGCCGCATTGAATAATTGTAATTTTGCTGTCGAGATTACTGGAAGAAAGAGACTGAAAATATGTTGTATGCTACTCAAGAAAATATATACTGAGCATTCACATCAAAGGTGTGTAAGAAATATAATTATATATGTATTCTGCAATTGTAAATTTGCACGGATGCGTCGTTTCGATGGTAATCAGAAGGGAACCTCCGATGAATTGGAAACTAACCTGAAATTATTAGATCCAAGAGCTCCATTATTGCATCGGATAATTAAACTGTATCAAAGCAAACTTTCCGCTTGATCTGAGGTTTCCCGACTGGCTACGCAACGCAAGAAAACCAAGACATTTTATTTACACAGGATTGCAGATCGCTTCGAATGATCGAGACTGCGGCCAAGGAGAGTTATCGTTCGATTCTGATTAAACAAGTAAAGCTTAATTATATCTTTCTTAAGCGACTGTGATGACTGTGATATGGCTGCTTATGAATGAGATCATTAATAAAATACTAACAACTAACTTTCCTCCTCACCAGCAACCGGTATATACACAATATTAATTAAAATAATATTAGCAAGGCTTTTATGTCCCCAGTAAAGTGGATTTCATATTAAAATAAAATGAAATACTCCACAACCATTATTTCTTTCCTATTTGACTTGGTATTTGCGAAATTGAGAAAAAAATTGCTTTTAGATTAAAATGTTCACATTCTTCGACGTAGCACCTATTAGTTGCTGCACTGTGTCAATGTTTCTTTAGTCACAATTCCATCCTTGACGTGCGATTCCCGAATGTCCACGTCCGTAGATTGCGGTCTAGTGGCTAGCGTTGCTACCTCTGGATCTCGAGACCCCGGTTTCGATGCCCGGCCGGGTTGGGGACTTTCTCTGCCCGGGGACTGGGTGTTTGTGTTGTCGTTACCATTCCATCATCAGTCCTGAAAGTAGCTAGAGCGGACTATCTACAGATTGGGAATTTGTACTAGCGCTGATAACTGCGCAGTTGAGCGCCCAACAAATCTATTATCATCATCATCATCATCATCATCATCATGGAAAGTCTTCCAAATATTCATCTTTGGATGCCATAAGCTGTTTATCAGAAACATCTCTCAGCTATAAATATCCTTACATATAAGAATAGATGTTACCGCACATGCAGACAAACATCGATGCTCCAAAAATTCGTTCATAAAATCACTCTTTTTTCCACATTAAGAAAGCACCTTTCTCAGAAAGTACATTTTGCCGACTCAATTTTCTTTTCTTGGGAAAGTTTATCTTTTTACACATGACATCTTGCGTAATATTCGCCTTTTTTCTGCTAACCATTGCAATGTAACCAGAAGAGTAAGTACTTTTACAACATAGAAATCAGTTGCTGTAAATTCTCCGCAAGTGGAAAAAAATTCACCTTCTGGCGCTACTTTCATCGCTGTTTCATATGTGCGGCGAAATTGTGAATTCACTACTTATCTACGATACTAAACCGGTGAAAACAGACCCATGCAATCTTTGTTAAACATTCTTAATGTAGCAAAGAAAACTATTTTTTCTTGGTCTTTTGTCATCATTGAACTAACACACTATCTTATATAGGCCAAATTTTTACATAATTAATTTTTCACGTAAAATGGCCATACTTTTTCCCCTCACTGCCTAAGGTGTTCAGCTGTATGATACAGTTTTATCCAGTTTCGTTAGTGAAATTTCTTTATATTTTCATCTTAAGTTGAAGATTTGGGACGTCCGTCACGTAAACTGACTTTTAAGAGACGTACTGCTGTAGTCTGTTCCAATCACACATTTATTAACCGTTCAAAACGATGGATCAAATCCCTTGATAAAATTGACCAACTTTTCATTATCTTCGTTTCGGTAAACAGTCAAACCACAGGAATCTGTGTTAGTACAGTATTCCAGTTAACCCATGCTCCTAGTCACATATGACATACCCACTTTTATAAATCGTAGGAATTATTTTAAAACAATCTGTGTGCGCAGTTGGGTCCGTGCTGTAGATATTCTATGAAAACGTTGAGATAAAACTATGAGAGGTGTTTGATATTAATGTGTAGTTTACGCTCAATCTCTTGAATACTTTCTTTGCACGGAGTAGTATAATTGTTACAGAACAGGTAAAGCACAAATTTGCATGGAACACTCCAATATCTCCAATGTATTTGGTACACAGAACAAAAATAAACTGCAGATGAAATCTCGTGTCTGAAACAGTCATCCACCAAGGCAACAGAGCATTGCATTCAGAGGAGAGCAGACGCGTCTGTGTTGCATCTTCTCCTCTGGCGATCTTGGCAGTCAGCCACAACCTCTGAGTGGTAAACAACACTGCCATACGTTCCGCCTGCGGTCCGTCATCGTACAAAGTCACGTTTGGACTGGTGGCAGATTCCGGTGCCTATAACTTCGACGCTCTCTAGCGTCTTCCGATGACGTTTCCGGACATAGGTTCCTACCCTCGATTTGTTACTGAAACTAGCATCTACAAACCCTCGGCGTTTGTCGCAACGTTTCTGGGAAAACCCGTACAAGTATTTTGATGTTTGTGCTCGCTGTTTCGTACTTGTATACCTGTCCGTCCAGTTGTAGATTTACTCACTGATAGGATTTCCACCATCTCTTGAAAACAACGCAATTCGAAAGTTTTGAAATTATGTTTAGAATAGTCACGTACGGCACTATGGTATTCTGTAGAGAGAAAGCAGTAACATTACAATAGCTGCACTTTTTACAATACGTGATGTGTCATACATGGTTTTTTTAAAATGCTACAGAACTCCATCAATTACTTATTGTAAGTGAAATTGATGACGAAGTGCGTGAATATGAAAAGAGAAATATGAATATAAGTATCACAGTGAGTCTAAATGAAATGAGCCTGAAACAGTTTAGGAAGATCCAAGATAGATGGAATCGGTATGGTGCCAAAGAACATACAAACCACTGGCAAAAGACTGCATATATTTGGATTACTGCGTTTTACTTATCGTTCCAGTTTATGTCACGCTTACATACTAATCGAATAATGTCTCTTTTTTAGTCATTTAGTTCTTGGGCACTGTGTTTGTAATCAAAAAATGTACAGGGCCGCATACGTACAAGAATAAAATGTTCTTTTCGTAACAGCTTAACCATGGGAAACATACAAATACATAAAATTCTCTCTTACACAAAATATGTAAAATTCTCTGTTATATTATTTGTAAGTACATCATCTCGTCATCACTCCTTAATCGTCTTCCATTGCGCCGCAAAAGTTAGAAATTTGGCTCAAAGATGCCTATAGCATTTGTCTATAATGGTGCAAAAGTGTGGCACCCTGCGACGTCACACTTGAGATCGACGACGCTTCAAACACCATAGTGTTGATAAATGTGAGAAAAAGTCCAGTGCCGAGAAGTTCATGTGACGTGCAAGGTGGGTTAATAATGTCGTATAAGCACCAAATATCACCACAACCCTGACAGACACCACAGTGGCGTGTCACACGACCATACAGTGGACACAGCGTTTCTTACGCACATTTATTCCCTTCTTTTGACGCCTCTGCGATTGTGGTCATAAACGCGATGGCCAGAGTTGAAATTACTCGATTTTATTACGGATTGCTGAGGAAGTTCTCAGACACACCACCACTCAGAATTGACAGTAAAGAGCCTCAGGGAGTGTCGTAAAGGGCGTCAATAAAACCACACCTTTCCTTTGGGCTTTGATTTCCTAACACTTCGCGGTCGGAAACAACGGCTCTTAGTGCGATGGGAAACAGGACGCTCTTTGTCACCGCTAACTACTCTGGATGTTTCAACTCTTCTCTAAGAACATTATTGGGCTGCATCCAAGTCAATCGGGATTGCACACCCTTGGATTGTAGCGCAACCACTATTTTTGCTCTTGTATTCAGGTTGGAACAACTAGAGACCTTTTAAAACCACAAGAAGATATCTGAACGCGATCTGAAGCAGCAAATGTACTTAAGCCTTTTCAACCTTCCTGTTTCACATCCATCTAGGACGTGATCAACGATCAACAGCGGCTGCGACATTGACAGATGCGTGAATAAAACAGCAGAGGGTCTCTCTCAGTCCCTCCCCTCCCCCATTCGGCAAAACCCTTGGTGGCATCCATCCATCATTGTTGAGAATTTTTAAAATGAACCTGTACAGGGACAACCAAAACGGAGCCGTAGCCGCCTGCAGGTAGGCAACCTCATGACACCCCTCTGATTCCAATTGCCTGACTGCAGGTGACTAGGACTGCTTTACAGGTTCTCTCTGTAGACGTCCCTTATAAAAATTCTCAGTGGAGGTGGATGGGTGTCAGCAAGGGTTTTGCCAAACTGCGAGGGATTTGGGGGGGGGGGGGGGGGGGAGGGGTCTTGGAGGGATCCATTGCCGTTATATTCATGCATGTATCAATGCTTCAAACCCCCACAATCACACCACAGGAGGACGCGAAACAGGAGAGCTGAAAAAGCATTAGCACCCATTGCTGCTTTAGAGCACGTTCATATTTCGTCTAATGATTTTGAATGGTCCCTGGTGGTTTCATCCAGTGTACTCGGGCAAAAATTAATGTGCTCCTACACTCAAAAGGGGTCATATCACACCCTACAAAGTCCTTGGAGTAGTGCTGAAACGTCCAGGGGGTGGCAGCAGTGTCGAACAATCTCAGAACGTTGTCCTGTTGCTCATCGGGCTGCGAACTGTCATTCCCGGCCACGAATTGTGTCGGACTTACCACCCCAAGAAAAGGGTTGGCTTCATTGATATCTTTTATGACAACCCGTGAGGCCTTTTCATGTCCATTCTGAACGGCACTATGTCTGAAATATTTTTCTCGGTCACACGTAAGGAATCAGCGTGATTTGTAGGCTGAGCTTCACGGTTCTGACTTCCATCGCAGAGGCGTCCAAAGAAGGGGTTAAATGTGAAAACCATCCAATAGTGTGATACGTTCATGGTGGCGTTGGACAGAATTTTGGTAAAACTCGGCGTCATTGGGACATCATTAACCCACCTTACACGTCACATGAACTTTTGATCTGTGGCCCGTTTTCTGCGTATGTCGACACTTTGCTGAAGCGTCGCCGAGCCCGAGGGTAACGTCACAGGGAGCCACGTGTTTGTATCTATATAGAGGAAGGATGTAGTGAACCTCGAGCAGAATTTCACATTTCTGCTTAGCATTGGGCGACGGTTTTGGGGTTTCGGAAACGCGCTCCTTTAACTCTGTTTGACCGTGCCTGTCATATACCTTTCACTCGTTTTTTTTCTATCGCTGATTGTAAAAATACGCAACCAGTGGATTATTATGCGTTTCCATGTGTGTGTGTGTGTGTGTGTGTGTGTGTGTGTGTGTGTGTGTGTGTGTGTGTGTGTGTGTGTGTTGTTATTTACGTGGACTACAATGACAAAATGGGACTAAATCGGTGTCTACAGTTCATTTAAATAATCTCTACTCCCTAAAAGTGAACTAACACGTTTGCGCGTTGCTCCTAATCGCTGTGCGCCTGCAGCTGCCTAGCTAGCGAAAAGAACCTGCGTGGAGATGCCCTTTCTTTTTGTCAAAGTGTGTGTTTGTGTGTGTGTGTGTGTGTGTGTGTGTGTGTGAGAGAGAGAGAGAGAGAGAGAGAGAGAGAGAGAGAGAGAGAGAGAGATAAGGGTACGATTCGAAGCACACTTAGGGAGAAGCAAGCACACTGCTTCAATATGTCTGGTTTACCATCTGTAGGTACATCCACATATACATCTACGTCTACCTTACGGTGTGTAGTGGAGGGTATTTTGCGTACCACTGTCATCTCCCCTTTCCTGTTCCATTCGGGAACGGTTGGCGGGAAGAACAATGGCTGGTAGCACAGTCGGTATTATCGTGACAGGAAGACAAAGACGTAGAAAGAAATGCAAGTGCAGAGTTAACAATTATGTTTTGTATCCTAATGCATGTATGAATGTCAGAGAAAGAGTTAAACGTGGCATGCAGTTTACTGTTCATTAATTGCCCTCTTGTGTTAGTAAATGCTTTGGAACTAATGCTCCATCTTCTTGGGCCATTACTATTGACGGAAATGATGAAATTCGATATTGCATTGACGATAAGGGTAGCTCTGATGTTTCGACGCTGGGAATAATTAACCGAGTTAAATGTTGCAGTTCCTGACATCCACTGTATCGATATCTAATATGATACCTGAAGTTTTTCAGGTTCCATTCAAATTCCTGACAAGCTAAATTAGGACAAACTGTTGTAAATTTAACTTTCCTGCTTTGGCAAATAAACTACATGGTTGATGCATGACGTGTACAGTGATTACAGTATTCCTTTGCAGTCTGCGTAATTGACAAAGGAAAAGGAAGGAGATGCACGATACTCTTACACAAATACAAAGTGTTTTTCATTTAATCACACGACCACAGTCCTTACGCAAAGGCAAATTTGAGTGTTGGCAAAAAACTCAATTACTCGATTTTCTGCAGTAGTAAAAGGAAGCAAAAAATGAACAGAAATGTGGGCGGATACACTACTGCAGCATATGTCTCACCAAATGGATTCTGAAGCCTGGCCCATGCGTACAAATTAGATCCAATTTAAACAGTCCCATGCGCTCCCATGCATCTTCGTGAGAGATATGGGAATTAGCGACCAGTTAAAACCGATATCGGTATTTTAATAATAATTACTTTCCGGTATTTGTTTGGTCTCGGTTATAACGGATATTTTTTTTAAATAACCAGGGAAAAAACTGAAATGTCAGTTAGGCATAGTACAGTGCTAAAATTTTTGGTTCCTGAATAAACCTGTTTTAAAAAACGAGTAATTTTTATTCATAAAATTCCCATTGCTTTGAAATATTGCGTTATTATATAAGTAGCTAATGGGAAAAGCATTTACTGCTATTTTAATAACAGTGCCGGGAGAAACGAGCAACACACACACACAGTACAAGAATTGGTACAGTATTGCTGAAACAGTTATTTACCTGTTACGACGGGGCGTGGGCTGTTGGGTGTTACCCGTGCAGGACTTGCCTCATCTTGTCTTCGCTTTCGTCGTCGGAGATTACCTAGTATGGAAGTATTTTACGAAGTGCGATATCACTGAAGTACAGTGCTCCATTTGCTTTAAGAGATCACGAACGGGACGATCCACAATAAACTTCCAACATCATAAGGAGAAAACTTAAGGCCCAACAATTAATTCACAGTTTACAACAAAAATTGAAAGTAACTGATCTCTTGCCTTTGTATCCATAATATGCCTTTATCTGCCTGTAGCCGTTCAAAACGGACAAATGAACACGAAAAACAGTGTTCTTCAGAATAAGATTTGACCCTTTAGCACTGACTGTTCCTAATGTTCAAATAACAGTATGATCCTCGATTACTGTGTGATTTTTGAGTAGAGTTTCAAAAAATTAGAATCAATAAGGGAATATTGGTGTTCTTTTATAGTATTCAACCACTTATCACTTTTCGAGAAAAGCAACGAGCAGTGGGTGGACTAAGTTTTCTTTCATTTGCCTATTTAATTTAATTATTTGATTTTATGTATCTTAAATCTGAGGGAGTCAAACGTTTCTTAATGTCTATCAGGTTTCAGCGTTTATTACAGAAAACAATATGAATAAAAAACAGAAAATCGGTTATTTCAGAAACCGGTTATTTTGAGCGGTTTTAACATTTAGGCTTAACTCGGTTGTTTCAGCGACAGCCGCCATCCCTACTTCGTGAAACAGCCATATGTACTAAGGGCACACAGAAAGGTGCATTTACAGCTGTGTGCCTTGAGCTTAGTTGCCATGCACCTGCTCTTGTCTCATTCGAAAAAAGAAGCATGCCTGTAGGTTTCTGCCTACGCCTCAACACGTGCGCATACGTAATTCTATTCACATCAAAATAGAATCATCCGATATAAATTGGATTCCTGTATTAGCCCGTGATTTCGGTGCAGTATTCAATCTCGTTGGGATATTGAAAGAGGAGAAGAATACAATACACGGAGACGACATTCTAGCGGTAACAAGGTTATCTCATCTCCGGTAGCAAAGAATCGATGCCTCAGTCGCCCCAGTTTTATTTTCCAGTTCGGTGTATGTACCTCATAACTGTAAAACATCATATTAGAAGTTTGTCAGGCCATGGTGAGATCTCTGGAAACCTGCATTAAGATAAAATGATGAAACGTAACGATTCATTTTCTAGAATACAAATACTTGGTGCTGCTTAAAGTGAATATGTGGATTTTTGTGCGTAAAGTCGTCTAGATCACTAAGTACAGTTTCTTATTAATAACGACGTTTCGGCTTCTGCCCTCTTCAGATCTGTAATTACAAATCACGTAAGATTGAGAGGTGTTAGTTATTCATTATCAGGTGACAAAATATCTTGGCCCACTAGAATGTTTGAGATATGTCTGTTGGGTGCTCTGTGTAACATTTCTATGATTCCGCTTATCTAAGACAACGTGTGTTTCCCATTTTTTAGGATTCTCATTGCTGTAACGCTCTCATCTTACGCTACTTTTTGTCTCTTACCATGAACTTTCCCTCATATTGTCAAACATAAATTTGGTCACAATCGTTATACTTTTTCTGTATAATTTTACAACTGAAAACATTGTCCGATATGGGCTGCATAATTTTTAGTTTTATTTGCAAATAAAAATGAAAACTATGCAGCCAATAACGGACAAGGTTTTGATTCGAAATATGTATTTATTCTTCAGCTAATTCAATCTTTACAAGGTATAAACTAAGAAATACCATTTTAGTAGTCGTTTTCCTGCCTCTCTATCTCCTGCTGTCTTATGCCAATTGAATTCTGCAAATTTCTTTAATTCTTTATCACAATGGTCGGGTGGCCTGCCGCATGGGCTTCGTCTTTCTATGGGAATCGGCTCTAGTACTGCCTTTGTCCACCTTCTGCAGTTTCTTCGTGTAATAGCTTCTCCCTTTCCACAATATCCTGAAAACCTGTTATTACTACTGTGTACTCATATTTTTCCGATCTCTCTTATTGAGACCTAGTAGCGACATTTTGATAGTTCTCTGAGTTTGTAGTAGTTTCCTAAAAAAATCATTTTAAAATCCAACTCTAACAGGCCTAAGTTAGTACGGTAAGAACACACTGTTAGAGAAATCTTTTTTTCGAGTTTGATGGCATATTAGATTTAAAAACTGTTGCATTTCTTCCTCAAGCTCTTCAGCCTACCTTGATTCATCGGAAAATATCAGATTTTAAGCCTCCCTGAATATCAGTTAACTGTGCCAAATTAACTATTCGTTAACATTTGTAGACAGTTGTTGTTAAACATTGTTTGTGTTTTAGTTGCCCTCTTTTTGTGCATAGTATTTGGTTTCGACAGATTTTTCTTGAAGTTCACTTTTTCACAACTGTCTTATAAATCCTTTATGGAGGATTGAAATTCTGTCATATTGTTGGCACGGACTACTACATCGTCTTCAAATCTCAAGTTAGTAAACCTTTTCTCAGTTATTCTAATTCCTCTTTCTTTCCAAATACTTTTGGACATGGCCATTTTACGATCTGCTATAAATAGTTTCAGGGACTTAGGGTCACTCTGTTTTACTCCCCTACCAACGGAAAACTCGTTAATGTGTTTTACTATGCTGACAGAAGCCATCGATATATCACAGATGTTACAGAATATGCTTATGAACTTTGTTTCTGCGCCTTATTCGGTCAGTACCTGTACAGCTGCAAAGTGGCTGACAGAATAAAAAGCCAGAATGAGATTTTCACTCTGCAGCGGAGTGTACACTGATATGAAACTTCCTGACAGATTTAAACTGCCTCTTCATTGTCTATTGAAGCTATGCATAGAAGCATTTCATATTCATTGCTCGGCGGATTATTAGGGGTAGTAAAATGAAAGATAGACAGATGGGAAAAGGGAAGTAAAAAGTTTATTATTTGAAAAGTAATCGCCATAACTGTTAATACATTTATCTCGCGGTGATACATGACCGTCAGTGTCTTCATGGAAAACTGTTTTCAGTTGTCTAGGGAACTATGATTGTACCCAAATGTCCATCTTTTCGTCCGAAGCAAATTGACGACCACGAATGTCTTTCTTCAGGGCTCAAAAAATGTTGCCAAGCTTGTTTCGAGTACAATGCAGACGTGTGGCTGGGAAGCCGTTACATATCCTCTATTCAGTCCCCATCTCTCCCAGTGCGATTTCCATATTTTTGAAGCCCTGAAGAAAGACATTCACTGCCATCGACTTGCTTCGTACAAAGAGGTGTACGCATATACACAATCATGGTCCCGTAGGCCACCGCAAACATTTTTCCGTGAAGGCACTGGCCGTCTTGTCTCGTAACTGGATAAAATGTATTAACCTATGTGGCGATTACTCCTGATACAGGAGGGCTATTCGGAAAGTAAGGAACATCAGGTCGCGAAATGAAAGTCAAACCTGTTTGATTTGCATCAATTAGCAACAACTTCCAACTATTTATCTCCATAGTCGCTGATACGACTTAGACGTTTGTCTTAGCGTTGTACCAACTTTCCAATACCCTCGTTATAGAAGGCAGCCGCCAGTGCTTTTCGCCAATTCTCTAGCTCGTTGTCTGTGCCAAAATGTTGTCTTCATAGCGAGCTGTTCATGTGAGCAGAGATGAAACTCAGAAGGAGACAAATACGTGCTGTATTGTGGGTAATCAAACATTTCCAATTGAAAACGATGCAGGAGCATCTTCATTGCCCCTGCAGAATGGAGCTGAGAATTGTCTTGAAGAAGAAAACGCACGAAAGTTATGTAATGTTGGCTGCATAGCTTCAGGCGAAATTTCTCACCAGGCCCTTGAACTTGGCGGGAGTTTCTATTGTTCTAGGTATCTTTATGTGCTCCCTGTGCGCTCAGAACTAAAAAGAACGACATAACGCATCTACGGGCATTCTAGAAACACTGCCCAACGCACCTGCGCAAAACTTAATCGGATTTTCACTGTGGTTTCCATTTCGCGACCATCGTTCCATACATTCCGAATAACCCTAGTACTAAACAGTTTATTTACTTATTTTCCATCTTTCCCGTTTATTTACTTATTTTCCATATGTCCCGTTTATTTACTTATTTTCCATGTGCCCCGTTTTCGTTTTACTGGGCCTTACACTTCACAGTGCGTGTGAATATGGTCAAGTGTGGTATAAACCACTGCGGAATCCAAGTTGTTCTATGTGTTGTGCGTTTTCCACAAAGACACTGATGTGATTTGTCAGGACTTCAGTGAAATCTTTGAAATATACAGGGTGAGTCAGGAGGAAAGGTACATGCTTTGAGGGGTGATAGTATTAATTATTCTGAACAAAAAACTTCATATGGACGTATGCCGTATTCCGAATGTTTTCCGAGATAGATCACATTTAGTATCACTTTTGTACCTTTTTCTTGAATAACTCGAAAACCGTTCCCTCCAGCGGAAACGTGTCGCAGAACAGAATTAAACTATATTAAATTTACTACAAAAAGATCCTACTCATTTTTGCTATAAAACTAATGGTTTGTGCGAAGAGAGGGCGAGAATGTTGAAAAAATCGCTAGACACGCATGTGCTGTAGCTTACGTAGTTTTTGAAGGCCATTTTGTGTAGTTTCCCGACTTGATAGACCACAAGTGTCCCGTATCAAACTATTCGTCTCAGCTTGCTACCTCAATATGTTACCTCAAATTGGCCTCCAAAAACTACGTAAGCTGCAGCGCATACGGGTCGAGCGAGTTTTTCAACATTCTCGCGCTCTCTTCGCCCAAACCATTAGTTCTAGAGCCAGTTCTGGAGACAGTGAACAATAATGCAGGTAACTCATGACTCACTGTATTGGTCGCGTTTTCTCCCATTTTATTACATAATGTATTTCTCTGGCTACCTCTGGTTTGACAGCCTATGTTGTATTCGCTTTCATGAAGTGTTCGACATAATTTCTGAATACGCGTCATTATATGTTAACTCTGCGTATCTCCTGTTATCCTTTTGCATTTTCAATCGAGTATTATTTCTATCTTGAGTGTTGTCATTCATCTTCATTATGTCACTTTTTTTAAGTTCACTTTCACGCAACAGCATTCGTTTTCAGCTCAGAGATTTATACATATAATTGTAAAGCAGCTATAATGAACACTTGTTACATACGTATGAACTCTGCACGTACATATTGTTGGCATCTGAAAAGCTAAAACGCGTAAGATTGTCTGTCGTTTCCTACGAATATGACCTGAAAAACGAAGGCAACGTATCCCCCACCAGCTCTGCCTCTCGGATAGCATTTGTCTCTGATAAATTTTGAGCAGTATTCATAGTCAATCGACACTTCGATTAGGCATAGTTTTTATTGAAACTGACAAGTAACGTTCATTTGCATGTTATAAATTTTGGTGAGAATTTTTTTAAACTTTTTAACATTTTAATTTCTGATCTGTGTTGCCTACTACGAACACGTCTCGTTCTAATGTTCTTTTAGTCTTAATTGCAGATCCGAACATGGCACATAGCGAAATGTCCTTGTATATAAGGAAATATACGAGAGTGTGCTGAAAAGTAACTCCTCCGAGTTTTTATTTAAAATCTCTTAAAACTCTTTAAATGAAAGAAACTTTACTAACCTTCTACAGTTTATTCTTCATTTCTAAATATTTATTTCTTAGCGTAGTCACCCTAACGACGGGCACAGTTCTTCTAATGAGAGATCAGTTTGTTGATACTATCACTGTAGAATGTTTGATTTCGTTGACGGAGCCTCAGTCTCACCTCTGTTTCACTGCTTCATCACTACGAAAGTGAAATAATCGAAGATGTACTTACGTTCTGGAAACAGATAAAAATCGTAGGGGGTCAAGTCGAGACAGTATGGAGGATAATCCCTGGCAGTGAGCCCAAGCTGTCGGATTGTTGTAGATGTCACAGCGCTTGTGTGTGGTCTGTCATTGTCATACCGCAGGAATGGGTGCTTCACGTGTGGAAGTACTCCTCGAATTCGAAATTCTATTACAACACGCTGCTTCTCACGCACTGACATAGTTGCGTTACATCCCGTCATGTTATACGCTACAATTCCGAGCCCTCTGTCGGTAATGCGCTGCAGATGTGTCAAATGAGTAATAAAGATGTAGACTGTTTTGTTTAAAAAGTTTTAAGAGTTCTCACATAAAAAACTCGGAGGCATTATTTTTCAGCACGTCCTACTATGCGATCTACAGGACTTTAATCAGAAACATCTGAAGTGGTGGGAAAATATCACATTTTAACTTACATATAGATCAGTCAAATTTCACATGGCATTGATTTGTGTGTGTGTGTGTGTGTGTGTGTGTGTGTGTGTGTGTAAGTGTGTGTGTGTGCTTCGAAATGTTATAGGGGAGTAGCTTCGGATGACAAACATGTTACGGTGCGATGCCGAAAACTTACCTTTCTGTCCGATAGTATTATGAAAGTTTTTCTGCCCGCCACGTTTCTTCCTCAACGAGAAAGAAGGGAAGCAGTGGCATTAGCGTATCAATCTTTTCGGCACCAGCCTTATTTAACATGTACAGGGTGTTTCAAAAATGACCGGTATATTTGAAACGGCATTAAAAACTAAACGAGCAGCGATAGAAATACACCGTTTGTTGCAATATGCTTGGGACAACAGTACATTTTCAGGCGGACAAACTTTCGAAATTACAGTAGTTACAATTTTCAACAACAGATGGCACTGCAAGTGATGTGAAAGATATAGACGACAACGCAGTCTGTGGGTGCGCCATTCTGTACGTCGTCTTTCTGCTGTAAGCGTGTGCTGTTCACAACGTGCAAGTGTGCTGTGGACAACATGGTTTATTCCTTAGAATTGAGGATTTTTCTGGTGTTGGAATTCCACCGCCTAGAACACAGTGTTGTTGCAACAAGACGAAGTTTTCAACGGAGGTTTAATGTAACCAAAGGAACGAAAAGCGATACAATAAAGGATCTGTTTGAAAAATTTCAACGGACTGGGGACGTGACGGATGAACGTGCTGGAAAGGTAGGGCGACCGCGTACGGCAACCACAGAGGGCAACGCGCAGCTAGTGCAGCAGGTGATCCAACAGCGGCCTCGGGTTTCCGTTCGCCGTGTTGCAGCTGCGGTCCAAATGACGCCAACGTCCACGTATCGTCTCATGCGCCAGAGTTTACACCTCTGTCCATACAAAATTCAAATGCGGCAACCCCTCAGCGCCGCTACCATTGCTGCACGACAGACATTCGCTAACGATATAGTGCACAGGATTGATGACGGCGATATGCATGTGGGCAGCATTTGGTTTACTGACGGAGCTTATTTTTACCTGGACGGCTTCGTCAATAAACAGAACTGGCGCATATGGGGAACCGAAAAGCCCCATGTTGCAGTCCCATCGTCCCTGCATCCTCAAAAAGTACTGGTCTGGGCCGCCATTTCTTCCAAAGGAACCATTGGCCCATTTTTCAGGTCCGAAAGGATTACTGCATCACGCTATCTGGACATTCTTCGTGAATTTGTGGCGGTACAAACTGCCTTAGACGACACTGCGAACACCTCGTGGTTTATACAAGATGGTGCCCGGCCGACGTCTTTAATTTCCTGAATGAATATTTCGATGATCGTGTGATTGCTTTGGGCTATCCGAAACATACAGGAGGCGGCGTGGATTGGCCTCCCTATTCGCCAGACATGAACCCCTGTGACTTCTTTCTGTGGGGACACTTGAAAGACCAGGTGTACCGCCAGAATCCAGAAACAATTGAACAGCTGAAGCAGTACATCTCATCTGCATGTGAAGCCATTGCGCCAGACACGTTGTCAAAAGTTTCGGGTAATTTCATTCAGAGACTACGCCATATTATTGCTACGCATGGTGGATATGTGGAAAACATCGTACTACAGAGTTTCCCAGACCGCAGCGCCATCTGTTGTTGACAATTGTAACTACTGTAATTTCGTAAATATTTCGATGTATTTCTATCGCTGCTCGTTTAGTTTGTATTGCCGTTTCAAATATACCGGTCATTTTTGAAACACCCTGTATTTACGGTGTACATGTCCCAGCTACGAACGAAGGCTCTTTGTCCAAGGTTGCGTTTCTTATTTACAGGTTGCACTTACAAGCGACGAACCCTGGAAAATCATTGTATTTTACTCAGTCTCTGTAGCCAACGGAATCAACCAACAACAAACGAGGAACTGCACGATAATCCTGAACAATTCAACGTGTTTCTCATTCGGTCACTCTACTATAGTGCTTACGCAAATTTTAATGCTTGTGGGAAACCGAATTTTTCCAAGATCAGTGATAGTAAGACAAAGCGACAAAGAAACAGAACAACGAAGCAGGCGTACGATCTTTGCCCGTGGCTCTTAGGACTGAAAAGTGGGACCCCGCTGTCTGTGTACGGTTGTCCAAGTTCATAAATTAGATTCACGGTAGAATCTGCACAGCGGCAAGTACTTCTTTACATCTTCGTGCTACAGCCATACGCGGATAGTACGGACAGAATTTTGCTCGGGTGTAAGTGCGCCTGTGAGGCAATGAGGGGAGTCGCATGTCAACACAAACAGTGACGTAAGTCGCATACCAACTTTACGCGAGGTGAAATGAAGCATAGACCACAGATGGGGACGTAATAACTATAACTTACACAGATGTGACTAAGGGTAATTTTTTAACATTGTATGTAAAAAAAGGTAAAACGTGTTTTTAATTGGCGCCTATAGCTATTTCTATGGACACACAACACAAGGTCGGATTAAGGAATGGCGGGAAAGGAAATCGGCCGTGCCCTTTCAAAGGTCAGGATACATACGCCAGAGAACTACCCCGCAATCAGTTTTACGTCTCGATCATCCGGGTTGCTGACAAGAATAATATATACAGGAAAGGAAAAGAAAAACGAGGAGCTGTTGGATGACGAACAGTTTGGCTTTAGGAAAGACACCAGAGATGTATCTCTAACTTTGCGCTTGATAATGTAAGCAAGACTCCAGAAAAGTTAAGGCGCCTTCGATGGATTGTTGTCCTAGAAAAAGCGTTGTAGAATGTTAAATGATTAAAAATCTTCGAAATTCTGAGAAAATAGAAGGTTTAGGTAAAGACGGTAATATGCGATGTCTACAGGAACCGTGAGGGACCGATTAGAATTGAAGAAAAGACAAAGTTCTTGGGTTAAAATGGGTGTAAGACAGGGATGCAGTCTTTCATCCCCATTGTTGAATATATACATTGAAGAAACATTGACGGATATAAAAGATTGGCTAATGACACTCCTATCCCCAGTGAACGAAAAGAAAAATTACAGGACCCGTTGAATGGTGAGAACAAAGTATTGAGTATAGAATATCGATTGCGAGCAAACCGGAGAAAGGCGAAACTATCAAGGTGTAACAGAAATGAACTTGTCCATAAACTTAACATCGTAATTAGGGAGCATGAAGTAGAGGAAGTGAGGAATTCAGGTACCTTGGAAAGAACACATGACGGATGAAGCAAGGAGGACATAAAAAACAGACTATCACACGCAGAGGGAGCATTCCTTGTCAAACCAAGTCTTCTAGTATGCGAAATAGACAGTAATTTGAGGAAGAAAATTATTAGAATGTACATTTGGAGCACAGCATTAAATGGTAGTAACTAATTGACGTTGGGAAAACCGGAAACGGAGAGACTCGAAGCGTTTCAGGTATGGGGATGTTGAAAATTGGGTGGACCGATGTGATAAGGAATGAGGAGATTCTTCGCAGAATCGTTGAGAAATGGAGCGTGTAAAAAATATTGACCAGAAGAGAGGACAGGAGTGAATGAGCACTGGGATCGAAGAGTGAGGCCTGTTAAGGTAGTTCGTCCAGTTATGCAAACTAACTGTACCAGGAATGGCATACTGGGTAGCACATCTGCTTAGTGAGCAGGGGACATGGGTTCGGGTCCCAGCATTGGTACAAATTTTAATTTGTCATTTCAGTCTGCATATACAGGATGTTACAAAAAGGTATGGCCAAACTTTCAGGAAACATTCCTCACACACATAGAAAGAAAATATGTTATGTGGACATGTGTTCGGAAACGCTTACTTTCCATGTTAAGCTCATTTTATTACTTCTCTTCAAATCACACTAAGCCGGCCGGTGTGGCCGTGCGGTTCTAGGCGCTTCAGTCTGGAACCGCGTGACCGCTACGGTCGCAGTTTCGAATCCTACCTCGGGCATGGATGTGTGTGATGTTATTAGGTTAGTTAGGTTTAAGTAGTTCCAAGATCTAGGGGACTGATGACCGCAGATGTTAAGTCCCATAGTGCTCAGAGCCATGTGAAACATTTGAACCAAATCACATTAATCATGGAATGGAAACACACAGCAACAGAACGTACCAGCGTGACTTCAAACACTTTGTTATAGGAAATGTTCAAAATGTCCTCCGTTGGCGAGGATACATGCATCCACTCTCCGTCACATGGAATCGCTGATGCGCTGATGCAGCCCTGGAAATGGCGTATTGTATCACAGCCGTCCACAATACGAGCACGAAGAGTCTCTACATTTGCTACCGGGGTTGCGTACACAAGAGCTTTCAAAGGCCCCCATAAATGAAAGTCAAAAGGGTTGAGGTCAGGAGAGCTTGGAGGCCATGGAATTGGTCCGCCTCTACCAATCCATCGGTCACCGAATCTGTTGTTGAGAAGCGTACGAACACTTCGACTGAAATGTGCAGGAGCTCCATCGCGCATGAATCACATGTTGTGTCGTAGTTGTAAAGGCACATGTTTTAGCAGCACAGGTAAAGTATCCCGTATGAAATCATGATAACGTGCTCCATTGAGCGTAGGTGGAAGAAGAAACTAAAATGAGCTCTAACATGGAAATTAAGCGTTTCCGGACACATGTCCACATAACATCTTTTCTTTATTTGTCTTTGAGGAATGTTTCCTGAACGTTTGGCCGTACCGTTTTGTAACACCCTGTATACATCAAATACACTCCTGGAAATTGAAATAAGAACACCGTGAATTCATTGTCCCAGGAAGGGGAAACTTAATTGACACATTCCTGGGGTCAGATACATCACATGATCACACTGACAGAACCACAGGCACATAGACACAGCCAACAGAGCATGCACCATGTAGGCACTAGTACAGTGTATATCCACCTTTCGCAGCAATGCAGGCTGCTATTCTCCCATGGAGACGATCGTAGAGATGCTGGATGTAGTCCTGTGGAACGGCTTGCCATGCCATTTCCACCTGGCGCCTCAGTTGGACCAGCGTTCGTGCTGGACGTGCAGACCGCGTGAGACGACGCTTCATCCAGTCCCAGACATGCTCAATGGGGGACAGATCCGGAGATCTTGCTAGTTGACTTACACCTTCTAGAGCACGTTGGGTGGCACGGGATACATGCGGACGTGCATTGTCCTGTTGGAACTGCAAGTTCCCTTGCCGGTCTAGGAATGGTAGAACGATGGGTTCGATGACGGTTTGGATGTACCGTGCACTTTTCAGTGTCCCCGCGACGATCACCAGAGGTGTACGGCCAGTGTAGGAGATCGCTCCCCACACCATGATGCCGGGTGTTGGCCCTGTGTGCCTCGGTCGTATGCAGTCATGATTGTGGCGCTCACCTGCACGGCGCCAAACACGCATACGACCATCATTGGCACCAAGGCAGAAGCGACTCTCATCGCTGAAGACGACACGTCTCCATTCGTCCCTCCATTCACGCCTGTCGCGACGCCACTGGAGGCGGGCTGCACTATGTTGGGGCGTGAGCGGAAGACGGCCTAACGGTGTGCGGGACCGTAGCCCAGCTTCATGGAGACGGTTGCGAATGGTCCTCGCCGATACCCCAGGAGCAACAGTGTCCCTAATTTGCTGGGAAGTGGCGGTGCGGTCCCCTACGGCACTGCGTAGTATCCTACGGTCTTGGCGTGCATCCGTGCGTCGCTGCGGTCCAGTCCCGGGTCGACGGGCACTTGCACCTTCCGCCGACCACTGGCGACAACATCGATGTACTGTGGAGACTTCATGCCCCACGTGTTGAGCAATTCGGCGGTACGTCCACCCGGCCTCCCGCATGCCCACTATACGCCCTCGCTCAAAGTCCGTCAACTGCACATACGGTTCACGTCCACGCTGTCGCGGCATGCTACCAGTGTTAAAGACTGCGATGGAGCTCCGTATGCCACGGCAAACTGGCTGACACTGACGGCGGCGGTGTACAAATGCTGCGCAGCTAGCGCCATTCGACGGCCAACACCGCGGTTCCTGGTGTGTCCGCTGTGCCGTGCGTGTGATTATTGCTTGTACAGCTCTCTCGCAGTGTCCGGAGCAAGTATGGTGGGTCTGACACACCGGTGTCAATGTGTCCTTTTTTCCATTTCCAGGAGTGTAGATGGACCACTGAAAGAAACAAATTTCAATTGCCATATGGGAATGTAACATTTGTTTATAGCTTACCACGTTTGCGCTCCAGACTATAAACGCTCAACGTCACGACCATCTGCATCCATGATAGTCTGGAACCGCATCAGAGATACCATTTCACAGCTGTTCGAGGCGCTTTTCGAAAGATTGATGACTGAATGTTCAGCTGTTGTGCACTGCTTGAAGATCGCACACTGCGACCAGCAGCCAAGGCAGTAGTAAATTCTTCAATCTGTGGCTAGTTGGTTGTCGGCCTCTAACTGGAGCAAATCCGAAATCGCCAGTTAATTCGAACTTCGGAAGCATGTTCTTCAACCCCGGTGCAAGAGGAAGTTCTCTCCGTGTAATTTTAGTGCGTCGATACTCACGAATAACAACAGCATTATAACTTTTGTGTTGATAAAACAGCTTTACGAGTAAAGCCCTGCTCCCTTCGTCCAGAAACATGTCGACAATCTGCAGCTGTAATGCACACTAAAGCTTGTGTTTCAACTCTACGTCGCCGTACCAGTACGGGGCTTCACAGCGTGTCGCCACACTAATAGCTATTAACGACGCAAATCCTACTCTGCGTAATCTGGACATCAGTCCTATAAACTTGAATAAATTCGGTAAATTGTATTTCTTTTATATTGGTTCAAGTAACAGAAGTTTACTCATAGCCACACTGTGTCTTGATTAAAGTATTTGCTGGTGGACTCACTTCTTCTCTAGTGCGTCGGCGACTAGTTACAGGTCCACCTGATTACCTCCACGTTGATGATTGCCTGACTTCTCCTTTTACCTTAGTAGAACTGAACAGGGCAATCCATTTGACCAAGGACACCTCTTCAGGCATCAATAATATCCACTACATTATGATACGTAATGTTGTTGTTGTTGTCTTCAGTCCTGAGACTGGTTTGATGCAGCTCTCCATGCTACTCTATCGTGTGCAAGCTTCTCAACTCCCAGTACTTACTGCAACCTACACCCTTCTGAGTCTGCTTAGTGTATTCATCTCTTGGTCCCCCTCTACGATTTTTACCCTCCACACTGCCCTCCAATGCTAAATTTGTGATCCCATGATGCCTCAGAACGTGTCCTACCAACCGGTCCCTTCTTCTTGTCAAGTATGATACATAATATGGTGTTCAGTATTTCATTAATCTCTTTTCATACATACAATGGATTTTGGGTTGTAGAGATGTCATCGAAGATTAGAGAACACACACAATTGTCCTAGTCCTGTAAAGAGGAAATATAGTTTCCAGTCAACTACTTACTGACTCATTGCTCTTTCCTCTTGTACTGGGAAAACGCTGGAATCGTTTGTTAAACATCGACTAAAGTCGAACAACGACTGGAGACGTAGCTTGAATTTCACAACTTCTCAGTTTGGTTTCTTCCTAGTTTGAGTTGAGAAGCGGGAAAGGCCCAACTGACTAAGTCACCATTTTATCAATAAATAACTTGAGAGACATTTCGAAGAAAGGAAAAATGGTTCAAATGGCTCTGAGCACTATGGGACTTAACATCTGTGGTCATCAATCCCCTACAACTTAGAACTACTTAAACCTAACTAACATAAGGACATCACACACATCCATGCCCGAGGCAGGATACGAACCTGCGACCGTAACAGTAGCGCGGTTCCGGACTGTGCGCCTAGAACTGCTAGACCACCGCAGCCGGCGAAGAAAGGAAAGACTAGAGCTATGTTCCTGAATATCAAAGGAGCATATCACAATGTAAACACAAATCTTTTGCTATACAACTGATAGCTCTAGGAGTCACGGAAAAAATCGTTCATGGACTTGGAGATACGTTTACGAGAAGGAAATGTTTTGTCGAGTTTCAGGATAAAGTGGATATGCGCTCGAATCGCATCAACTGGAATCTCCACAAGGGGCAATTCTCAGTCTTGTACTACATGCTGCACACACCATAGATCGGGAAACAGCTTTACCCACAGCGACTAAAATACTTCAGCACGCAGACGATGTCTGTCAGCAGACTCACTCCAGTCCATTTGTAGAATGTGAGGCCCACCACTCCTGTGCATTATCCCCTCTGAAAAGCTGGCTCCGAGCACACGGCATCGAAGCTTCCCCTGATGCGTCACATATCGTATTTCCCGAGTGTTCTTATCCACGGATCCACTACAAAATGAACTTAGATTCCGAATGTTATCCTGTGTCATCACAGGCTCGATTCTTAGGAGTAGGATTTGACACTCGCTTCTCATGGGTCGCTCCCCTTCGTGGCTGCGAACAAGCATTAAATGTTTTTCCGATCAGTCTCTCGAGTTTGTTGGGGGACACAGTCCACTCATTTATTGATGTTGTACAAATCCTTGACTTGTCTACGAAAGTGTGGCGTTCCATGCTTAAGAAACCCATAGAATGTCGCTACAAGTTAAAGGCAACTACTGGCTGACAAATTTCTATTTCATTTTCAAATCATCTTTCGCATTCCAGACTGGAGGCCATCGATTTAATCTAGTGGAACGCTCCTCATAGCGCCTCCTGCCTTGCACTGGTTGTTCAAATGTGTGTGAAATCTTATGGGACTTAACTGCTAAGGTCATCAGTCCCTAAGCTTACACACTACTTAACCCAAACTATCCAAAGGATAAACACACACACCCATGCCCGAGGGAGGACTCGAACCTCCACCGGGACCAGCCACACAGTCCACGACTGCCGCGCCCTAGACCGCTCGGCTAATTCCGCCTTGCACTGGTATTTAGCTGTACAACGTGAGGTCAACTTTCACCAAAAATGAATATTTACTCTTCCTCCCCCAAAAAGTGCCTATACATCTACACGGCACTTCATTAACGGAAAATACACTCGTGTATCGTGATATAATGTGCCGAATATACCAGAAATGGTCGGACATATTGTATGATTATACCAATGGCTCTAAATTAAAAGAACAAAAAAGTGTAGGTTGTCTCAAAAACGTTTCAACTATCGAAAGAAACTTAGGTTCCTTCTGTGCTGCCTATAGCTATACTAGAACACATGAAATTTATTCGCAGTTGCGATTACGAACAACCGTCAGCTGTATACGAGAATGACGACCACGAAAATTTGTGCCGGTCTGTGGCTCGAATCCGCAATTCCCGCTTTACACGAGCGGTCCCCTAAGCCTATCCATACACGACTCATGGACAGACTCAAACTTCCATAGGCTACATAGCCATTCCTGCGTCGCAATGTGTGCTCGTACACACATTCCCGTACAGGGAAGGACATTTTAATTCAATGTCACTGCCCGGTATCGGCGGATAAACACTATATTACGGTGCATGTGTTGTTAAGAATAACCATGCAATGTTCCTTTGGACATGCATGCATATCCGGAGGAACATTGCATCATTCTCCTTAACAATACAGGTGCAGCGATATCGTAGCTATGCTGGAGGCCTTAAGATGTTAAACTCCCTGCCTATTTACAAGGTCTCCGTTCTGCCCTATTCTTTTTCAGTTTTACGGTTTCTAAGGAAAAAGAAGTGGAATTATAAAACGGACAACCTTATCTTGGCAATCGTTTCGAGTGTATCCAGTGTGAAATCCGAAATTATACGACATAAATCCTGTGGATTAAATCTTACTGCAGCATCACTGATAATAAAGAATTCGATATTCATGCTAAAGAAGTCACAAAATCCGGAAATTTAATCGACCACAAAAGTTCGCCTTCTGAATTGTACCTCCTGGACACACATAATGCATATCAGCAACGGAAAGAAGAATGGTTTCAGTTCCAGATTCAAAGATAATATGACTGCGTTCAGCCTGTTAATCCACGTAGACTCTGGTTTCACGATATTTGCCCATTCAGACGGCTGATATACACGGTCTGCTGTACGTGATTCAATCACGGGTGTCTTCTGGGAGTTGTACAGGTAATCGTTTTTTGAAAAAAAATACGCTGTCTCAAAGTATTTTTCTTCGAGTGCCACCAATACATTTTCTTTGAGTAACCCTGACTAATTATTGACACAGTCGCCAAATAAGACGTGCGGAAATATCTCGTTGCCACGCTCGGAGTAATGAAGCACTAAACTGACGTTTATCGACAATACTGCGCATTAAGATGGGTTGTCGACAGCTGCGATTTCAGCCACTTGTTGCCGCAACTGCAGAAGTTCACCAGTCCGACCGCTTGCAGAACTGGTGTATGCTGAAACTTCCTGGCAGATTAAAACTGTGTGCCGGACCGAGACTCGAACTCGGGACCTTTGCCTTTCAAGGGCAAGTGCTGTACCAACTGATCTACCAAAGCACGACTCACGCCCCGTCCTCACAGCTTTAATTCCGTTAGTACCTCGCGTCCTACCTTTCAAACTTCAGAGAAGCTCTCCTGCGAACCTTGCAGAACTAGCACTCCTGGAAGAAAGGATATTGATGAGACATGGCTTAGCCACAGCCTGGGGGATGATTCTAGAATGAAATTTTCACTCTACAGCGGAGTGTGCGCTGATATGAAATTTCCTGGCAGATTGAAACTGTGTGCCGGACCGAGACTCGAACTCGGGACCGAGTTCAAGTCTCGGTCCGGCACACAGTTTTAATCTGCCAGGAAGGTTAATATCAGCGCACACTCCGCTGTAGAGTGAAAATTTCATTCTGCTGTATGCTGAGTATACGTCATCTGGCCATTCTATTGACAAATTAACGCCAGCGTCGTGTCCGCACTGTAGACCGCAATTAGGGAGAAGTCAAGTAAGAAGCTACGTGTCATTCTGCCTGAGAACTGAGTTTGTCAGTGCTTTGTGTGTCGCTGATATCAATGTAGACGAGAGACTAGAGTCGAGAGAACACACTCTCTGACGTGCTTCCACCGTGTCATGTTGTCACGCCAGCTTCTCCAGCATTGGGCTAGCTCCGTGCTGCAGCTCGGCCACAATTTTGAGGCGGCTGTTTGGAAACGCCACAAAGGCGAGTCTCGGTGGCGGACCTCAAAGAGCTAGCCTCGGCGAGACCGCTGTACCACGGCAGGTCGCCTTCCTTTGATCGCATCAGTTCCAGGGACTTCCTTTGTCCTTTGTCACTTCCTTAGTACATCTTGCACAATTCGCGCAAACAAATAATTGACGAGCTCCTAGACCATCTGTGTCACGTAACATTATTACATACAGATTCAAATAACACAGCCTTCTTACGTAATGTACAATACAGTTGATATTTATCGGTACAAGCAGAAAGAATTGATTTCGTAAAAAGATGTAGTTTGCTTCTGTTTAGTTTCAGTTGTAGTAAAATGAAGTAATTAATTCTTTCTTATTACATACGCGTAATAAGCCAGCAGCTGGGATGTTGAAGTTTCATTCTGTACGGTGTTTCGAACACATTAGATTTCCTTTCATACGAGCAAAAATTTGGTTCAACTTCCTGAACAGTATTGTTTTAGGTCATAACCTTCGAACTCGATTAAAACCAACTTAAATAGTGTTCATGTTCCGTAACATACACCCTGGCACGCGAACTGTTTCAGGTAGAACAGTAATAACTGTATGAGAGGTGACATTTAAAGCGTGAAACACATGACAAACATTAAGGGCTTAAGTTGCCTTTTGTAATAGTGGGATCTGATGCGAGGTGTTACCGAGCGGGGTGGTTTGGAAGGAGAGCGATTCAGATTCTGGCGTATCGTAAATCACTTAAGGCAAATACCTGGGTGATTCCTCTGAAAAGGCCATTTCCGTTATCCTATATTATGGACGGGATGTTAAACCCTAATCACCCCTTAACATGAAATATTACTGAGGGTATTGTGTTCAGAAAGCTACAGAACAATACGGCACGTATTATTTAGTTACCATGGAAAAACTAGGTTTCTGTTATCTGTAAGAAGATCACCTCAGTACCATGAGAGACACCCATTACAAATCCCTACGAAAATATCCAAATAAGCACCGTTTAAATCTGTAAGATTCTTCTTGACAAACCATTCATTCATTCATTCATTCATTGTTATTCCCTACTAAGGAAACGTGTTCGTTAATAACATTGCATCGGCTGCACAAATCGTAAAAATCGTTAAGACCTAATAAATAAGAAACAGGTAGAAAGAATTATCTATCGTCCAACATAACGGCTGTTTGCGAAGTCTTTCTACGGAGAAAGACTTCTGCAAATTATTTCATTGTTTTGTGCATATTTCATTTGCTTTACTGAATAAGACTGATAACTTTACGGAATGAGCTGGCGCAGTCGTACCCATATTGGGTACGTATGCAGGAGGAGCAAGGTTCAAATCCCCAACCGGCCTTCCTAATTCATATTTAATATACTAATGGAAAAAAAATTCACACTACCAAATCAAATCACCACGAAGAAGTTGCTCGACGTATACGAAAGCTGTAGCCATTTTTCTGTATTTGAAAGATGATGATTATTCAAATCTCACGGATTGGTTTAAATACACGCTGTAACGCTCGTGAACGTTAGGTACCTTTGAGTTTTGACGTGGAGAATTGATTTTAGTCAAGAATGCCTGTAAGGCGACAAAGTTACGATTATCAGCACCTCACTGAGTTTGGACGGAGTTGTGTAATAGGGCTACGAAAAGTAGGACGTTCGTTCTGTGATGTTGCGGAAACACTTGGCAGGCATGTCGCCACTATTCATGGTGGCTGGCAGCGGTATTCACAAGAAAGCGCGGTCGCAAGAAGACTGGTCTCCGGACGGACACGTGGCACAACCGAGTGGGAAGACCATCGTGTTTGGGGTACGTATAATTTGAGCAGCAGTTGGGACCACAGTGACACAACGAACTGTTACAAACCGGTAACTTCAAGGACAGTTCCGAGCCAGACGTCCCAGGGCGAGCATTCAACTGACCCGAAACCAACGCCATTTCTCGACTTCAATAGCGTCAAGAAAGAACTCATTGGAGGGCACGGTGGAGGTATGTTGCATTTTTTGGTGAAAGCTTGTTCTCCCTCGGTGCCAGTGATGGTTGTGTGTTGATTAGGAGGAGGAGAGTTGAGGGCCTGAAACCAAACTGTCTACGTGCTAGACACATTGGACCTACACCTTGAGTTGTGGTCTGAAGTGCAATTTCTTATGACAGCAGGAACACTCGCGTGGTTATCCCACGTACCTCGACTGCAAAACAGTGAATTGGTGTGGTGACTCGACCTGTTGTGTTGCATTCATGAACAGCATTCCTGGGGGCGTTTGCTAATAGGATAACCCTCGCGCACTTACGCCGCTGTAACCGAACATGATCCGCAGAGTGTCGACAGGTCGCCTTGGCCTGCTTGATCACCAGATCTGTCTCCAATAGAGCACATATGCGACATCATCGGAATACAACTCCAGCGTCATTCAGAAACAGTATTAACCGTACTTGAACTGACAGACCAGGAGAAAGAGACATGGAATTCCATTTCACAAACTGACACCCGGCAGCTGTACAACACAGTGCATGCACGTTTGCATTCTTGCATTCAACATTATGGTGGCTACACTGGTTATTAATGTACCAGGATCTCACATTTTTAATGACCTCTATTTCTCTTATATTAATGTGTGATCTTGCAATGTGTATCACTTAATTATGCTACCTAGAAAAATGTATTCATGAAGTTTCATTTCTATACATTAATGTTTTACGGGTATTCCATTTTTTCCCGTCAATGTAGTTTCTCTATATCACATAAGGCTAGAGCTGGGACGATTCTTTTGTTGAGGACACCGCCTTCCCCATCCTTCTAGTGTCCGAGCTTGTGCCTCATGTGTAGTGTCGTTGTCGACTGGATGTTAAGCTATAAACTTTCTTGATTTCGTTCGTTTGAAATTCTCTATGCGGATAGTTCAAAAATGGCTCTGAGCACTATGGGACTTAACATCTGTGGTTATCAGTCCCCTAGAACTTAGAACTACTTAAACCTAACTAACATAAGGACATCACACACATCCATGCCCGAGGCAGGATTCGAACCTGCGACCGTAGCAGTCGCGCGGTTCCTGACTGAGCGCCTAGAACCGCTAGACTACTGCGGCAAGCTATGCGGATAGTACTTAAATATTATGACATAAAAAAGACCATTGTAGAGCATTATCAATATTTAATCTAAGAATGTAATGAGATGAAAGAAACGTGTTTTCTTTTACATTTCCATATTTGTAGACGTTACCTCCATTTTATTACAGTGATTTATCTATCTAGTACATTTAGTGTCACCTAGCCGCGCGGAGTGGCCGCGCGGTTTGAGGCGACATGGGTTGCACGGCCCCTCCCGCCTGACGTTCGAGTTCTCCCTCGGGCATTGGTGTGTTAGTTGTTCTATACCATAAGTTAGTTTAAGTAGTGTGTAACTCTAGGGACTGATGACCTTAGCATTTTGATTCCTTAAGAAAACAACACACACACACACACACACACACACACACACACACACACACACACACACACACACACACACACACACTTCCACGCACGTTCTTTACTGTCACACATACTTATCACACATACTTGGTCGAGCGCGTAGACATTATGGCATTGCTTTCTGAATTATTTCCCAATTCCGATACTCCTGCTCCTTTACTTACATAGCAAATAGATTCTACGTCGGATTTAGTAGGGAATGATTCTCGATTGTACGTCGTAATAATGAATTTGTTGTTTGTCACGAAGGAACTGAATTGGTGAAACATGTTAAGTGCTATGGAATAAATATCAAAAAATATAGCGGATGATTATTAAGTCTCCAGAAGGAGATTTCCACTCTGCAGCGGAGTGTGCCTTGATATGAAACTTCCTGACTGATTAAAACTGTGTGCTGGACCGAGACTCGAACTCGAAACCTTTGCCTTTCGCGAGCAAGTGCTCTACCAACTGAGCCGCCCCCAGCACGACTCAGGCCCTTCCTCATAGCTTTACTTCTGCCAGTACCTCGCCTCCTACCTTGTAAACTTTACAGAAGCTCTCCTGCGAACCTTGCAGAACTAGCACTCCTGAAAGAAAGGATATTGCGGAGACATGGCTTTGCCACAGCCTGGGGGATGTTTCCAGAGTGAGATTTTCACTCTGCAGCGGAGTGTGCGCTAATATGAAACATCCTGGCAGATTAAAACTGTGTACCGGACTGTGACTCGAACTCGGAACCTTTGCCTTTCGCGGGCAAGTGCTCTACCAACTGAGCTACCCAAGCACGACTCGCGCCCCGTTTCATATCAGCGCACACTCCGCTGCAGAGTGAAAATCTCATTCTGGAAACGTCCCCCAGGCTGTGGATAAGCCATGTCTCCGCAATATTTTTTTCTTTCAGGAGTGCTAGTTCTGCAAGTTTCGGAGGAGAGCTTCTGTAAAGTTTGGAAGGTAGGAGGCGATGTACTGGCAGAAGTAAAGCTGTGAGGACGGGGCCTGAGTCGTGCTTGGGTAGCTCAGTTGGTACAGCACTTGCCCGCGAAAGGCAAAGGTTCTGAGTTCGATTCTCGGTCCGGCACACAGTTTTAATCTGCCAGGAAGTTTGATTATTAAGTCTATTTGTTGTCCTTAGTCATACAGAATTAGTTCCCGTTAATTCTTATGCTGAGAGATCAGCGTGATATTATCGTCACATGTACTGTATGAGGGCGTATTTTAATTCAGATACACTATGTGAACAGAAGTATTCGGTCGCCTGGCTGAAAATGGCTTACAAGTTCGTGGCGCCCTCCATCGGTAATACTGGAATTCAATACGATGTTGGCCCACTCTTAGCCTCGATGACAGCTTCCACTATCACAGGCATAGGTTCAATCAGGTACTGGAAGGTTTCTTGGGGAATGGCAGACCATTCCTCACGGCGTGCTGCACTGAGGGGAGGTATAGATGTCGGTCGGTGAGGCATGGCACGGAGTCGGCGTTCCAAATCATCTCAAAAGTGTTCTATGGGATTCAGGTCAGGACTCTGTGCAGGCCAGTCCATTACAGGTATGTTACTGTCGTGTGACTAGTCCGCCACAAGCCGTGCATTATGAACAGGTGCTCCATCATGTTGAAATATGCAATCGCCATCTTCGAATTGCTCATCAACAGTAGGAAGCAAGAAGGTGCTCAAACCTTCAATGTAGGCCTGTTCTGTGATAGTGCCACCCAAAACAACAACCGGTGCAAGGAGCCTCCACGAAAAACACGACCACACCATAACACCACCGCCTCCGAATTTTACTGTTTTCACTACACACGCTGGAACATGATGTTCACCGGTCATTCGCTATACCAACACTTTGCCATCGTATCGCCACATTGTTTACCGTGATTCGTCACACCGCATAATGTTTTTCCGCTGTTCAATCGTGCAATGTTAACGCTCCTTACACCAAGCGAGGCGGCCGCTGGGCTAAGAAATTCAAGTTTTCTCTCCTCCCGACTACCTTTCATAGTACTTGCAGTGGATTCTGATGCAGTTTGGAATTCCTGTGTGATGGTCTGGATAGATGTCTGCCTATTACGCATTGCGAACCTCTTCAACTGTCGGCGATCTCTGTCAGCCAACAGACGAATCGACCTGCACGCTTTTGTGTTGTACGTGTCCCTTCATGTTTCCACTTCACTATCAAATGGGAAACAGTGGATCTAGGGGTGTTTAGGTGTGTGGAAATGTCGGGTAAAGACGTACGACATAAGTGACACCCAGTCACCTGACCACTTTCGAAGTCCATGAGTTCCGCGGAGCGCCCCATTCTGCTCTCTCACGACGTCTAATGACTATTGAGGTCTCTGATATGGAGTACCTGGCACTTAGTGGCAGCAAAATGCACTTAATATAATAAACGTATATTTTCGGGGGTTCTCAGATACTTTTGATCACGTAGTGTATATTGTCAAAAGGCCTACCATTGACGGTTGTCAGTTCATAATGTGTCACATTGTTATACAGCACTTTGTTCCAGTCTGTTCAAATTTTTGTTTTCAGGTAGAAATAAATCTTAATTTTTGGTAATAAGACCAAGTTTTTTAGTTCGAGTCTTTAGAAGAACACAATAGACCAAGCAATATTGAAAACGATATGAATATCATAAAAATAAGTACAGACAGACATCTCCTCCCTTTTCAAGAAAATTACCACATACAAAAAGCGTTAACGCAGAATAAAGTTGCTCCATGACCAGATAAATTTTGGAAACCAGACTCTATATAGAATAATTGATGAAATTACATGAAAAAGAAAGAGCCTTTTCCATCCTTCACCACCTCCCATTCTCCCACAATTCCCCCCCCCCCCCCCCTCCCCAAATCACAGTTTCATTTCACTTCTCTCTCCTCACCGTCTCGTCTAACTCACAATCCATCACAGTGCTATATACTTATGTCACTCATCATGGTTTCTCCGTCCCCTTAGAAAAAAACCCTCATTCGATATTCCTTCTCTACTCTTACATAGTGCATAAATAACACAGAAAAATAGTTAAATAGAATTACACACATGCAGTAGTCTAATTTTAAAAAATGTTGTAGGTAAAAACAATTTAGGCTACACTAGAAAACGCAAACAACAACACGTACTTGAAGTACAAAAACAAACGGAATACAGTGGTGCGCATTGAAGTGTGATGTGAAACACGTAAGTGGTGGAAGGTCGTAACTCGTGGATATAGGTCAATGTGATTTGGTTTACGAAACACATGGTCAGACAAGGAACCTTCTTCTTTTCTGCGGACCAAGACATCAGTAAACGGGGTCTCCATTTTTATCCGCTTCCATGGTGAAGCAAAAGCTCGGCTGGCGGGAGTTAAAGGTGTTCCAGAAACGCAGGAAGCGTTGCTGCCCCACGTGACCATACCACAAAGGTGTCGTCCACATACCTCCAGAAACATTTAAGTTTTAACAGCGCGGACTGATGCGCTTCTTCCATAAAAAGGTTAGCCACTGTGGGAGACAAGGGCTACCCAAAGCAACACCGTCAGTTTGTTCTTCGTTAAATAAAAGTAAGTCGAGGTAAACACATGTTTGAATAGATGTAAGATGTCCTCCTCCAACTTAAGTTGTAACGAATCCGCCAGAGGTACTCGTGTGGACAAAGAGACCATATCGAAACTCACTAGCACGTCAGTTAGCTCGAGGCGCAAAGCCTTCACTTGCTGTAGAAAATCTTCCGAGTTTTTGAATGTGATGTTCACATCTGGATTCTCTTCTGAGCCTTTTGGTACGAAAATATGAACGTCAAATTTGAAACTTAGAAGATTTCATACAGCGACTGAACTTTGCGTCTCGAACCAGCTGACGTCTTAGTGGGTAAAAATCATGGGAAGTGATGGAAAATTTCACCAAATGATCGGTCATTAAAAAACAATTACGAAAAAAGTGATAAAAAACTTTAAAAATTTTGAAAATATTTGAAAATGTGATGAAAATAGTTGAAAAAATTATAGAAATATGGTGAAAATTAATGAAAAGGATCCTATTTTTATTTTACCATTTCGGTTGTGACTTTCTGATGTTAACGGAAAACAGGGGAAAACGTGCTTTTCGTCATAGTTTCGATCTTTTCCATGATATTTAATTGAAATTTCATGATTTTTTTCCGTTTTCTTGGAGACTGAGTCAGCATATACAAAGTACATCTACTCGTAAGTCACGGTAATGAAGTGACGTGTATGTGCAAGTCGGTTGTATCAAATCGTGTATGGAAGTTCCATTATCACACTGTGAATGAAGCTGCCCTGTTTGTTTGTAAATTAATGCTAACTCTTCAACTCATCTAGAAAGCGCAATGTATCGTCCATATCCATGTAACTCGGCGTAAAAACAATGATCGTGACCGGCAGGAACGGGGAAAGAGTATCGTGCCTTGTCAGTGACAACTGGTTTAAACCAGACAATGAATTGCTACCGTCACTGAATGTAGACCAATCTCAAACGGTTTACGAGCAAAGTTTTTAGAAAATAACTTCATGCAATGGGCATTTGGAGGCGGGTGCCTTGTAAGGGCCCATTTCTCACAGCGGCATATAAAGTTTAGCGTATTCAATGGATCAAACAACAGAGGAACTGGACAATAACTCACTGGAGGCTGTTGATGTGGTCCACGAGTTACAGTTTTGTCTCTTATCAAATGGAGTCGAGTGCACGAAAGGCGTTTTACCGGCTGAAGCAGTGGACTGTGTACGAGGTGAGTTCAGTAAATTATACAATACCTTTTTCTGAAAGCAGGTTGGTTTTATACAGGATTTACATACACCATATTATTCCCCACTCTTTTGGCTAAAAAATCCTATTTTTTAACATAATAACCGTTTAATGCGGCGGTCTTACGCCAGCTTACCGGGAGGGCTTGTATTCCTGGATGGTACCACTGTACTGGTTGACATCGGATCCAAAGTCTTGCTGCGTCGGTAGTCTCCCCATCTTCCAAGTACTGCTTTCCTCTGAGTGTTTCCTTCTTAGGGCAAACGGTTAGAAGTCGAAAGCTGCGAGATCCACGTTGTAGGGTGGAGGAAGAACACACTTTTGAGTACCCAAACTGGTGTGTCAACACTGTCAACAGAGACGTCCTGTTGACCAACGAGGTGTTTCAGTCGATCACCTCGAATGAGAGTGTCCCCACATTCCAAAATGGCAGTAGTCACAGAGATCAGACACGTCTGTACGACCTTGTTGCGTTAACGACAGACAGCTTGCTAAACGACTCACCGTGCTTTTGTTCACTGCTATGTCTCCGTAGCTACTCTGCAAACGCCTATGGATATCTGCCGATGCTCTTGTTTTCCGCCAAAAGAACATTAGTCACAGCTCTCTGCTTCGAACGCACCTCCGTTACAGACACCTTTTTGAAGGCTACATACAACGCCGCTACCTATCGGAACTTCATGAAGTTATAGGGGCTGAAGCGTCTAACAACCCTACCACAACAAAGGTCAAAATTTTTATAATGATTGTGGTGTTGCTCACGCTGCTAAATACTGCATTATCGGGCAACAACAGTCATATTATGTGGCAGGTGTCATTAGAGCACAGTTAATAGTCATTTCATGTAATAATGAAAAAACTAGGCCCTCATCTTTTTGTGTTTCCCACGCTGGTCTCGTCGTAAAAGCATGGCTCAATCGTTGAATATCTAGATGGTTATGATTCCAAGCTCGGATGCAAAGAGGCCTAGATTTTATTCTGCTATATTCATAAGTTATGTAGATGCGCTTCACAAACCATTCTTGAAGATTACACTTTTACTGGACAATGGTGATGTAAAAAAATAATCAGCACTCCGAATTTAAGTTACACTTCTTTTTAATTGCAATATCACGTGACACACAAACATCACTTCACAATACAAAACATACTTGAAAACATCTTCCTCACATTTTATAAGCCAACTACAATATGCATCTTTCCAACATGACGTCCAAGATTTGACTTTCTCAATGTCCGACTCTCTAACAACTGAACAACTAACTGACTAATGATCGCTTACGCGCCCAAAAATCAGAGTTACAAGTACGTCAAAGATCATAGTGACAAAGGAAAGAATACACAAAAGAATATTATCATTGCAATATAAACATAGCGACTTATCAAAAGTGAAATAAAATCTGAATGTTGTCTCAGAAGTATGTTAAGTAGTTAACAGAAATACAGTAGAATATTACTGGTATCGAGAGGTTCAGGTGAGGTACCGTAATGGTTACGTAGTTCAAGTACCATTACAAGCGGAAATATTCCACCATGTCGCAAAACAAATACCGCATTTTTTCATTCGAAATTGTCCAAGAAAAGGTTGTGTTGTATTACTTAATACCCTCACAGTTCAGGCTGGATGGTGTTCTCTAATGTTTAGTGTGTGTCCTTCGTATCACCACTTGAGAATTCTGACTCACGTTACCATGAACAGAAACCATGGTGATTATTTTCGGTGATCATTATCCTTTTTTTCTACCTCTTTATCATGTTTATGCTGTGGGCAGTACCGTCTTCCGTGGTACAACAGCTGTGTCCAAGGGGCTGCTCAAATATATTCTTGGTTTGACGAAACACAGGCACCTTATCTTAATTCGACTGGCCTCTTAAATCAGCCTATGTTAATCCCATAAAAAAGATCTGGAACAATTTGGAACAGCGGGTCAAACGTAGCCTTCAACATCACTGCAATTTGATAGCTCTACGTAATCTAATCGTCAATTAATTTCTGGAGCTACACCGTCATACCTGAAGAACTTGTGGAGTGTGGACAGAGGTGATACTACATAGTATTAGCGTGTTGTCGCCTGAGGGAAGTGGGTGTGACTAATTTTATTTTATCCACTGTGCTTACAGTGCGGTTACTTTACAGTCATGTACAGTTTTCCTGATCCGTGTAGGTAATACTGTGTGCTTCTTTTTATACGGTACACTGACATGCGTAGCTAAATAGTATACAGGATGATTCAGTTGCCCCAACCAGTCCGCAACATCTTCAAATGTCACACGCATGAGTTTCATACTCTTTCGCCCACTACACGGAAAGTATTAGTTCTACAGAAAAAATGAAAATGAACTTTTTGTAGGAAATTTAATGCAGTTTAATTTAGTGGTGGGATACACTTTCGTTAGCGTCTGTAGTTTTCGAATTATGTAATAAAAACTTACAAAAGTGACCTTCAAACACGTTTTTCTTGAATAACTTGAAAACAGTGGCCTTCAGCGAAATGTATCCCAGTACAAAATTTAACGACGTTAAATTGCCTACAAAAAAGACTTGTTAATTTTTTTCTGTTTTACTAACAGTTTACATGTAGTAAGCGTTTTTACGCCCACATTAACTCTAGAACAAGTATGTATGATTAAGACTGCTCCTTTATCCTAAAATTTTTGTCTTTTCATTTAGACTGATGTAGTGAATTCGCGACTTCTTACTGACACCACGTACACTGATTTTACAGGAAACAGCTTGAAAAAGCTTATGTGAATTAAATTAGTTGCATATATTGTTTGACCAAATAGAGATCTTATAAAAAATCGCCTTCATTCAACAAGTAGATGAATAAGATTAATTTCGATTGATGTGGCAGTATGTAGATTTGGACGGATGAACTATGATGTTGTATAGATCACTCAAACCCTTGCTTTGCCTATAACGAAGAATTTGCTTTGCTGCAAATCTGTCATTAACGAGTTCGTTATATGCCTGATATTATCATTATATTTTTCATTAATTATATGACTACTATGCTTCAAAAACACAACTAACTGGAATAAAAGGAAACGGTAACAACACTTTTCGGCCAACAGATTCCCTAGCAGACTTCACGATCCGTCGGCAGGTGGGGCAGTATTCTGCCTGTGGAATTCTGTGCCATGACCGGAATAATGCAGACTGCAGAGGTGATATACCTGTAGAGCAAGCCAGCAGCCCGGCGCAGTGGCGAGCAAGTTTACCACATGCCGCTCCCTGACTCCGTGCCTCGGTCCCTATGTGACAAGAGGCGTGACCCAGTCACAAGCCAGGGAGAATTTTCTATAAATACTCACTGCCCCGGCGGAGCAGTACCTCTCTGTCTTTGACTGCTGGCTACAGCGAGAGCTACTTCACGCAAGACGCCAACCGAGTGTGGGTCTCCCAGACTTGACTCCTAGCGCAACTTCCGCAGTGTAATCAACGTTGTTTCGAGATTCAGAAATTTCGCTGGGAAGCCCATACGTATCCTCTACACCAGGCACGTTCAGGAGGCGGCTAGGAGAGCACGAGCGCACATCGTCTGATTAGTGAACGCTCGCGATAAAATACGGCTGTCAGACGTTATTATGTAACGCAGTGTAAGTGTAAACTGTGCACTGTCTTCAGAGAAATAATAATATATTAACTTCGCCGTAACTTTAAACGCAAGCGTATATACTTAGAGACGCAGTTAATAAAATGGAGAGTAACTCTTTTAAAATCGACGAAGAGCAGCATTGTGTGTGGGTTAGACACATCAGTATGAATTTATAATACGTCAGTGCAGGATGTCTAGCTACAGTTAGAACATACAGATCTGTAGTGTGACTGGCATAGCGTGGAAAATTTCGTAATAAAGTAAATTTTTTAACTTAGTATAAATTTTTCTTTAACATGGATTTCCAGAACTTCAAAAGTTTGCAACTACCATTACCTTACTGTTTGGACCTACATAATTGTGCGAGCACCTTTTGGCCACAATGAAGAAAATGAACTCTACCAGCAGAATACTTCAATCTGAAAGCTTGTCTTCGGCTTAGTAGTGCTCAGAAAGTGGTACACAGACATTGATGTTTCAGTGGAAAGCAAAGTAATTAGTCGACATGCAGTGTTCCTATTTTTATCGTCTGAATAAAATTGTTACAAAACGTAAGTCAATGTCAACTGAAAATTTGTCTGAAAATGATATTCATTCTAAGGCAGCATAAATGGCAGCAGATATGATATTTCGTATTTAGCTACCATGTTTTTCGCCTCATCAATTAAAAGAAATGTAAGTTTCATTTAATTCTCATTTTTATCAAAGCAACGGTTTTCGGAAATAATTTTACCACAAAAGACTTTAATTACTCATCGTCAAGCGGTATAATCTCCGTAGAACTATTAGCGCCCGTAGAACAGACTCGTTGACAACAGTTTCTCGCGCGGAACTGCCTTGTTCCAATTCCTTCTCCCCCCCCCCCCCCCCCTCTAGCTGTTCCATTACTCCCCATGAGCCACCCGGTTACCCACTACTGAGACGTGAGCAGGAGTTTGGATCGGTGAATAGGCCTGCTCTACACAGTCCCGATCTCTCTCTATGAATTTTAAATATTTTTGGAGCCACGAATAAAGACATTCAGGACCTACGATTTGTGGACGAATAGATGCAAATGTGGGTACAGTCATGGTTCCGCAGGCAACCGCAAACATTTTCCATTAAAAAAATATATAAACACTTTAAAACATTTAGTAACATGACTATCAACAGCCGTCAAGTAATGTACAAAATGCATGTTTGACCATCAGCTGCTTTCATTCTAAACTCAAATATCAACCGGTTTCAGTCATGGACCATCTTCACGGATAAGGGTTAAAATGGTTTAAGCCACCATATTACATGTGTCGTTACTTAAATAACGTGTAGAGCGTGTCATGGATATCAAAATACGACACAAGACTTTTAGAAGCAAACATACTAATACTAAGTGTATACCGAGCAGTGCTGAAGAGAAAATCAGGACGGTAATTACAGCGAGCAATTACAAACAATCCATAATGTGTTTGAACACGAAATATATATTCAAACAAACTGTTTTTATTAACTACTCCATAATAAATTACGTTTGAATCTGCCACTGTTAATTTACTGTGCTTTTGCGTTGCCAATACTGACCTCTTCTTTTTTCTTTTCAGTTTATTGCCTTTTTATTCGTACTCACACAGTCCTATCAATAGCTGAAAGATGATTCGACAGTGTGTTTGAGGCGATTTTCGTGCCAGGTAAGATCAACGTAACACGCAGTCCCCGAGCGGAAAACATCTTCGATCTCGTCGGGAATCGAACTCGAGGCTTCCCGTCAGCAACCTGCTGCACTGACCCTGCAGCTACGCCATACTGTATTGAAAAAATGAAGAAATATTTTGTATCATTCTCACTCATTTTGGCATCATACTGCATAGAAGGTAAAGTCTGTGGCACTCAATGTGTGAACGACCATATGGCCTCACTGCACACTTTATGTACACTGATGAGACAAAACATTATGACCACTCCGCACCCGCGACGTTGAATGCCTGTTGCGGACACGTGAGACAGTAAGAAAAGAATGTAAGCGGAAGAGAGACGAATGCCCAATCACTACAGCGGAAACCCAATGACATAAGCTGTTTTAACAAAGGGCACATTGTTATTGCACTGAGGCTGGAAACGGGAGTCTCTGAAACGGCGAAGATGGTCGCCTATTGGTGTATTAATGTCGTGAGCACCTAAGGACAGTGGTTGATGGATGGTGAACTAAAGACTACGCCTTGTGGTATTGTACGTCCTCGTCTCATCACACATCCTAGAGGTCGGAGGCTCCCCCACTTTGTAATCCAGGATAGGCAGCGATCTGTGTCAGATCTGACGACAGAGTACAGTGCAAGTGCATGAACAAGTGTTTCGGAGCACACTGATCAAAGGCCAATGTTGAACAAGGAGCTCCACGTCACACACCCCTACTTATTCCTGTGGTGACTCAACGATATCGTCAGTTATAACTGCAGCGGACACAGCATCACTGAGTTTTTACCGTGGATCTATAGTAATGTGTCGCCTGCCTAATGAATCAAATTTCTTTTGTTACACCACGTCGATGGTTGAGTCCTTATACGCGGTCACCCAGGAAAATGGCTGCACGAAACACGTACCGTGCCACAGATGCAGGCCGGTGAGGGCACAATTATGCTATGGGGTACAATGAGTTGGGTTTCCATGGGATCTGTTGTGGTAATCGAAGGCATCATGACAGCAGTGATCTATGTGACATTGAAACTTCCTGGCAGATTAAAATTGTGTGCCGGACCGAGACTCGAACTCGGGAACTTGGCCTTTCGCGGGTAAGTGCTCTACCAACTGAGCTACCCAAGCACGACTCACGCCCCGTCCTCACAGCTCTACTTCTGCCAGTACATCGTCTCCTACCTTCCAAACTTCACAGAAGCTCTCCACGGGGCGTGAGTCCTGCTTGGGTAGCTCAGTTGGTAGAGCACTTTCCCGCGAAAGGCCAAGGTCCCGAGTTCGAGTCTTGGTCCAGCACACAGTTTTAATCTGCCAGGAGGGTTAATATCAGCGCACACTCCGCTACAGAGTGAAAATCTCATTCTGGTATGTGAACATTGCTTCATGCTTAAAGTCTCCCTCTAAGGAGATGACATCTTGCAGCAGGATAACTGTCCATGTTGCTAGGTCATAATCGTGCTACAGTTATTTACGAGCCATTAAAGTGAACTCACATTGATGTCTTCGCCAGCAAATGTGTCTGATCTGCACCCACTGGAACGCATATCGAGCGCCAGCTGCGTGCCCGTAAATCGCCATCTCGTAATTTGGGGGAAGTGCTTAACTTGTGCCTAGAAATCTGGTGCCATATACATCTGAAACAATGTCAAGGACTTTTAGAATCAATTCTAAGCAGAATCTCTATAGTACTGTGTTTGAAAAGTGGAACAACAAGGTATTAGACAGGCGGCATAATATTTTGGCTCATCGGTGTATATGCCTTGCCATCTTCATTTAAATTGATGTCATCGTAATCAGACTTTTCCAAAAAACAATTTACAGCATTTTTAAGGGTTTGGAAAGTGCCCGATCCTATCGTTTAGTTCATATATGTGTGGGTTAGTTGTTTTTCAAATCTATTTTTCTGTAATGCATTAAGACATTATACTTACAACCGTTTTTGTTGTCGATTCTGCTATCGTATCTGGTAATTTATTCAGAAATCTACGTTGAATACTTTGCTGGAAACGACGGGTAGCTCGGACATTGTATGGATACCACCAAGTGAGTGTCAAAGAAGTCCCTTTCACAGGCAGGAACCTGACTAAAAGAATATAATTCTCCCACTGCTCACAATGTAAAGGTACCAATAGTAACAAACATTCGTTGAGTCACATGCACGTGAGATATCCAGCAGTGTTTTCAGTAGACGCTAGCCAAGGAACCCGCAAGCAGTAATCTGTGATTAATTTTATTTATCTTACTTGATAACAAAATTTGATGTGATAGTGAGATATGACTAAATGTGAGATATATATTCGTAACGGATAACTAATACGATTGCTTTACCTAAAGGTAAACTACACATCTATGCAATAGACGTCTATGTGAAAACGTGTTTCATTTCGACAGTGAGAGTGTTTCATCCGTGGTTACCTTAATTCTCCACAATTACTGTGTCTCATCTCTGTACACTGTAAATTCCTTGCATCTTTAGTGTCGATTTAATGAATAATTTAAAATACTATATATCACTGAATTATTTCCATGATTATATGATGAACTAAAGGTCAACTACAAATATTCTGCAACTATTCTACATTGAAGATATTATTTCTGACTAAATACGAAAGTAGGTTCCTACTCATTTACTTTCATTGGCATTTTAGGCGTATAAGATTTAATTAACGTCTTGTCTACCCAGATATCAATTCTTGTAAATTCGTCCACGCACCCTGAAGCCGAAAATTTGCTGCTTCTTCATTTGAACAAAGTTCATTTACTTGTCTAGGAAACCAAATGAGCTGGAATGAAAGTATTTTAATTGTATTGCTACCTAAATCCTATATTTTAGTGACAGACAGCTACGAGAACCACAATGAAATATTTTAGTAATTAACACGAACCATGATATTAGACAAACGTATAACAAAATTACCACAGAATTTGTATCTCCAATCCCAAATATTTATTTCACTATTTCTTTCGACCACATGACAATTCAGTGCATGCTGGGTATGCAAGGCTTATTCTGTCTATTTTACTGTACGACTTGGCTCTGTAGCATAAATCCTGAAGTTATGGGCAACACAGAAAAGAAGTAGGTCGCGTGTGGAAACTTACACAAAGAAAGTGTTAGAGGACAGACAGAAATAGAATCACACGCAGGAATCTCATGTAAAGAATTCAAAAATCGGATTTCAGCATATGAGAAGTCCACAACGCAGTTAGTAAGCGGCAGCTGCAAATGGAACATATTGTTGAAATTTTTCTCGGTTTTCGACCACCTTCATTTCCGAATTGTCAGAGGATACAAAACAAACTGTTATTGTTAATTAATTCTGGCAATCTCTCAGCATAGTTTTCAATAAACACTTGAGGTTTCTCGCTCGTTAACATGATCCGGCTGTCCTCAATTGGCTCAAATGGCTCTGAGTGCTATGGGACTTAACTTCTGGGGTAATCAGTCCCTTAGAACAACTTTAACCTAACTAACCTAAAGGCATCACACACATCCATGCCCGAGGCAGGATTCGAACCTGCGACCGTAGCAGTCGCGCGGTTCCAGACAGTAGCACCTAGAACCGCTCGGCCACCCCGGCCAGCTGCCCTCAATTCACAGTAGTGGTTTCGTTACGACGATCATAACTTTCAACAAGATTTCTTTTCACGTGATTTCCTTCATAATGACAGGAATAGACTGCGTGCGCGAACTGAACGCAAAAATTAACATTTGGTCATAAGTTTTTGCCCAGATACTCTCTACGTATATCGCAAACGAATATTTATCTTCAGGTTGTTGCTTATATCATAATATTTGGCTGGTTCTCTCAGTTTATTACGTTTCCGTAGAGGCAGCTATATTCACACGTATTTATAGCATTAGTAATATGAGTTTCTTTGTACGAAATGATCTCCATTCACATGTAAACGTTAGTATATCATGTCTGTGTTTTCAGAGACAACGTTCAGAAAAATATTTCCTCTGTTTTTAAACAATCACTTCAATTGGTTACATCGTTTTAGAATTTCTTAGGATGCCAAAATCATACTGTGCATTGAGAAATAGTATAATTTTGGCAACAGTTGTTCAGCGTAATTCACATTCAGCGTTTACAGCTGTAATCAAGATAACGACAAAGTCATCGAGAATCAGCGAAAAGAAAAAGACGTCCAAGCGATTCTGCTTTTCTTAGTGCAGTGCGTTAAGTGGGTATGTATGTCATATGGGTGACTGTGATGAATGGTAAGGCAAGTATAACGTAGAAGGTCTCCGGTCAGACAGAAAAACAGCGTCGATAGCAATGTAGTTTGGCTTCCAGATTCTTCAAACCATGTACGTCGAATATCAGCTCGATTTATAGAATAGTTCAGTTATAATGCTTTATAAAGTAATGATGTAACGTTTTTATTATTCAAATTGATACTGAACTCGTGACATACGCCTCAAGACTGCAATAGTAGATGAGATATCGAAAACAGTACAAAGCGACCACCATTTGAAACTGTAAGGAAGAGCTGAAGCCATAGGTAGATAAACTTGTCAGTTTGTTAAGTGTTTGTTTAAGAAAGAAAATAAAAATGAAGTTCTCAGTCATGACTGGATGGGTACAAAAGCAATTGTGACTGATTTTATCTGTAGGATTGTTACTGCCTACCTTGTATGGTTCATCACTCAAATCAAGAAAGCAACAGCAATCTAAGTAATGGTTAGAAAAGAGGATTTGGGCAAGAGTTTTGAGGGATTCAGAACATTTTGTACTAATAAACACAGGACGATATTTGTTCTTTCCGTTTCAGACTATAATATTAACGATGAAAAGGATTTTTACAGAACTGAAACGTACTTAACGGTGCCCTCGGCAGACATTTGTCACCAAGTATAGCTAGCTGCCTCTCTCTATATGTGCGTACCTGTATAATCAAGAACGCAAATCCTAATACTTTCAATAAAATAAAAAAGTACTTTGTAGAAATTTAAATTTATTTCAGAGGGTAATTGACTTACCTTTGGTTGAAACGAGAGAAGGGCCGCTATGAATTGATGTATTCCTGTGATGTGCCAGGGGACAATTGGAAGAACTGAGATTTTCCAGTTGGAAGCGGAGTGCATAATGGAAGCAACGGCGCGTGGAGCGGCGATTAAGAGCTACACGCGGCATAAAAAGCTGCGTCTGGTGGTTGCTATCGATTTTTAGCTGGGTGCGGCCGCTCTCTGACGGACCGCTGAACTAATTGAATACGGCCAGCGACCAAACAAAGCCTCACGCCAATTCATAGACCAAACACTACAGCAAAGGTTTTAAAATACAGATACGCACAGCTAAAATACGACCGCATCGCAAATGCTGCACACAGTTGTCACGATCCTGAAGGCTTCTACGATATATGTGTACTCAGAAAAGTACTTGATGCTGCATGGTGGTGGAACCTCGTCTGTCACGAGGATTAGCATCTTCTATTTCACCCAAGAATGATTCCTTTGAAGAACTAGTCTAGGTATCTTCTTTGATCGTGCGTATGTTTTAATACTAAATATCTCAGAGACACGTAATGCCTCCTTTGCAACGTCTCCCGAAGGTGGATGAGTCTCTACCTGCCTCTTTCACGATAACCATACAAAATCATTGCTTAATGCGCATCTTATCTTTGAATCATCCGTGTTTCCCTTCTCATTGACAAACCATCGTAGTGATCAGCGACGTGGATCCAGATGGGGCTCCCCTATTGGAATCTGGGTACACGATTTTCGTTAACTACAGAATTCTGTCTAGTGTATAACAACGATGCTACATCTCCATCTACAGCTCTACTCCGCAAGCCACTGTGAAGTGCATGGCAGGGGGCAAGTTCCATTGTAAGGTGTTTTGCCTTTCCATTCGTACTTGGAACGAGGGAAGAATGATTATATAAAAGTGTCCTTGCGTGCTGTAGTTAATCTGATGTTGTCCCCACAGCGTGTAGGACGTTGCAGTATATTACTAAAATTCATCATATAAAGCTGGGTCATGCAACTTTGCATGGAGGCTTTCTGGAGATAGTTTCCCTCTATCCTCAAGTTCAAAAATGTTGAAGTGTGTGTGAATTCCTAAGTGACCAAACTCCTGGAGTCATCGGTTCCTACACTTACACACTATTTAAACTAACTTATGCTAAGAACCACACACACACCCGGGCCCAAGGGAAGACTCGAACCTACCGCAGGAGGAGCCGCACAATCCGTGACATGGCGCCTCAAACCGCGCGGCCACTCCGCGGTGCTATCTTCAAGTGTCTGTCACTTTAGTTTCTTCAGTGTCTCTCTAACACTTTGTCACCGGTTCAGTAAATCTGTGACCATTCCTACAGTCATTCTATATATATTCCTCGTGTTAGCCCCATATGGTACGTGTCACACACACACTTGATTAATATTCTAGAATGGGTCGCAAGAGTAGTTTGTAAGCAATTTCCTTTGTAGAATGCTTAAATTTCAGTAGTATTCCACCAATAAACCGAAGTCTGCCACTTAGTTTACCCATGACTGAGCCTATGTGCTCATTCCATTTCATACCCCTACGAGACGTGTTACAACTTGGTATTTGTTTGAGTTAACCAAATCCAGCAGTGAATCGTCGACATTATTGTCATTCTTTTCTGAAGTGCACAGTTTTACATTTCTGAATATTTAAATCACGTTGTCAATCTTTGCACTACTTTGAAATCTTATAAAGATCTGACTCGGTGTTTATACAGCGTCGTTCAGATTGTACCTCATTGTAAATAAGTGCATCGTCTGCGAAAAGTCTGAGGTTACTATTAATATTGTCAGTAAAGTCATTACTGTACAAAATGAACAGTGATGGATCCAACATACTTTCCTGGAGCACACAAGAAGCTACTTCTACACCTGTTGATGACTCTCCATCGAAGATAACTTGTTGCGTTCTCCCTGCCAAAAATCCAGTCACAGGTTTCGCTTGGTACTTGATACGATCGTACTTTTGATAATAAACGTAGATTTGGAAATCAAGAAACAATGCACCTGCCTGACTGCGTCAGTCCAAAGCTTTCAGTGTGCCATGGGAGAAAAGTGCGAGTTGTCTTTCATAAGACCGACATTTACGGAATCCATGTTGGATGGCATGGAGGAGGTCATTCTGTTCGATATACCTGTTTATGCCTGAGTTCAAAATATGTTCTAGGACTCTACAGCAGATCGAGCTCAAGGATACTGGACGGTAGTTCTGTGGACCACTTCTGCTACCCTTACTGTAAGTGGACGTGACCAGTGGTTACTTCCAACTACTGGACGCTGTTTTTTGTTAGAGGGATGTACGATAGATTACAGTTAACAGAGAGACGACATCACCCGCAAAATTCAGTACATAATCTGATAGGGGCTTCATCGGACACTGGAGCTCTGTTAAGTTTTAATAATCTTGGCTATTTCTTGACGCCACTAATACTTATTTCACTAATTTTTTCACTGGTTCGTGGATTAAGCTGGTGCAATACACTGGGTTTTCCTTTGTAAAGCAACATTTGAAATGGAGTTAAGAATCCTTATTTTTGATTTGCTATCCGCAGTTTCAGTTCCTGTCTCATCCATGATTGACCGGATGCCAACTTTTGTGCCACTAAAAGTTTTTAAATACGATTAGTATTTCTGCGTGTTATGTGGAACATCATTTGACATTATTCTGTTACGGTAGTCACTGAAAGCTTCACAAACGCGTTTCATTTAGCATCTGTCTATCCATAGCATTTACACCAATTATGTTGTAGTTTCTGTTCCTTTAGAAGTTCATTTACAGTGACTATGTACGATGGAGGGTACCTCTTATTATGAACTCTTTTACTGGGTACATAACTGTCCAGAGCATGGTCCACTGTTCTTTTAAACTTCGGCCATATTTCGTCTACATGCCCCTGTCCTCTCCTAAGAGTTTAACGCTCCTCACTGAGATATGACACTACTAATTTTTTATCTAGTTTGTAGAATATACACATCTCACTATTTGTTTTATTTAGCCCTTCATACTTTGGTAATCAGTGTTGTCACAACAACTTCGTGGTCACCGAAACTACTTTCGATGTAGACATCCCCGAAGAGATTAGTTCTTCAGGTAAATATTTTTTCATTAAATCTAATATATTTCCGTAATGATTGCGGGTCCGAATTATTTATTCTAAGTAGTTTTCAGAGGTGGTATTTAGTAATGTTTCATAGCATGTCTTGTCATGCACATCACTGAAAAAATTGTAGTTTTTTCAGTTGGTTGTTAGGTGATTAAAGTCTCCTATGATGATTGCTGTATGGTTCGGGAACTTAAGTACGAGCGAAATGAAGTTTTCTCTAACGTTTTCCGTTAAAATAAATGTCGTGTGACTTGGGCCTCCCGTCGGATAGAGCGTTCGCCGGGTGCAAGTCTTTCGATTTCACGTGACTTCGGTGACTTGCGCGTCGATGGGGATGAAATAATGATGATGAGGAGAACACAACACGCAGTCCCTGAGCGGAGAAAGTCTTCGACTCAGCTGGGAATCGAACCCGGGCAGTTAGGATAGACATTCTGCCGCGCTGACCACTCAGCTACCGAGGGCCAACAGTTTTCAGTTAGATCAAGAGGTGAGTATGGTGTTCGATAGAAGTATCCAATTAAAATCTTACGCTCGCCGTTGATACTGAATATTGCCCAAACAATTTCGTATGCTGCTTCAATTTATATCTCCGTGGATTTGAGTTTCTTATCTGCAGTGACAAATATACCACCTCCGTTTTCTATTAACCTGTCCTTTCGATATACACTTAACTTTTCCTGAAAAAAATTCACAGCCATTAACTTCAGCTTTTAACCGACTCCGTCTCTAGTATTAGGTGAGCTTCACTGCTGTTCGGAAGAGTTTGATGTAAATGCCTTCTCGGTTAACTACTAGGACTTTAGTACTCTTGTCCGTTTGGAAGATTCCTTTGGATCACACAATAATGCTTCTGGGTCTGCTACAGCTGTTGTTATCTGAACAGGATGGAGAGTCTCCTAATCTAAAAACCTCTTTTGTGCACCCCACACACTGTCAGCTACCTGGGTAGCATCTTCTGAAGTGTAGTGCACACCTGACCCGTTCAGGGGGCCGTAGCAGTTCTCAACCCTATAGCGCAAGTTCAGCAAGTCGCAGCCTAGCTTGTCATAGAACCTTTGAAGTCTCTAGTTCAGTCTTTGCACTAGACTTAGAACCAAGAGCCACCATAAGTTCTAAGGACAATGGCGCGAATTGTAAGCGTAGTTGAGTCTCTGTGAGCAAAGCTGGTTTCCTCAACCTTCTCTCCCAGTGGTTGGAATGATCCAAGTATGATTTTCTACGACTCTGCTAAACTGCAATTTTAACTTTGCCGTTCGTGAAGTGAAATACTGTGACTTCATCAGTCACCGATGAGGGTGCTAACAATTACTCAAAAATGGTTCAAATGGCTCTGAGCACTATGCGACTTAAGTTCTGAGGTCACCAGTCGCCTAGAACTTAGAACTAATTAAACCTAACTAACCTAAGGACATCACACACATCCATGCCCGAGGCAGGATTCGAACCTGCGACCGTAGCGGTCGCTCGGCTCCAGACTGTAGCGCCCAGAACCGCACGGCCACTCCGGCTGCCTGCCTAACAATTACTGTTCAGAAAGTTATTACAGTGGTGTAGGGGAACTGGAGACGAGACTAACAGTTTCATACGGAACACGTGCGCTCTATGAACTGCTTCAAACCACCTAAGATCCAGTGTGTGCGTGCCGCGGAAGATTTTCAATGTCCTCTAACTATCTTACGCCACCAGCTGTGTTTGCTGTATCGCTAACCTTATTAATCTAAATACTTTCATGAGTGTAATGAAAGGAAAAAGGTGTTCATAAACATTCTGCAAAAACTAATTTCGTTCATAATTAGATCTAAACTTGCCCGCAGCTAATGGTCTAGTGACTAGCGTTGCTGCCTCTGGAACACGGGGTCCCTGATTCCCGGCCGGACTGGGGATTTTCTCTGCCCAGGGACAGGGATTATGTGTTGTACTTCTCAGTTCATCATCATCATCATCATCATCATCATTCGTGACAGTGGCTACACTGGGATGTGTAAAAAATCGGACTGTGAAAAAATTGGGACTTTGTACAGGCGCTGATGAGCGCGCAGTTGAACGCCCCACAAATCAAATATCGTCAGATCTAAACTTATCCCATAAAAGCAGATAAGTTTCGTAGTAATAAGGCCCGACAATAAAGTGATTTAATTGTTAATTTTATGCTCTTAATGTTCAAGCAAACGCTTGTTTTTCAATTTGTACGTGCGCGAACAAGTACGTTTTAGTAGTCAAGAACCATTTTATCCAATCATTCCCTTAAATGACAAAAAATGCATATATTATATCTATAGATTTATTTATTTCACTTCAAGAATTCATCTATGGTATGCAAGTAGTTGTCAAGGGGATATGTTTTCAATTTATCTTAGAAGCTATTACTGCTGTCTGTCAGACAGATTATTTCGTCTGGTAATTTATCGAAAAGTCTTACAGCAACATATTTTACCCCTTTCTGTGCTAAAGGTGAGTTAAGTGGAGGATAGTTAAGCCTTTCTTTCTTCTGGTATTATAAGTATGAATGTCACTGTTGTTTTTAAAGTGGTCCGTGTTGTTGCGAGCAAATTTCATTACTGAATAAATGTATTGTGAGGCTGTTGTAAGAATTCCTAACCTTTTAAACAGACGCCCCAAGATGTGCGACTATGAGCTCCATACATTATTCTAACCACTTTCTTTTGATCTGTGAATACTTTTTGCCTATGTGTTGAGTTACCCCACAATATTATTCCGTACGACATGGGAAGTGAAAGTATCCTAAGTATCTTAGCTTACTATTTTCGACATTCTCACAATTAGAAAGTATTCTAATTGCAAAAGTTGCTGAACCTAGTCACTTTATGAGTTCCAAAATACGAATTTTCCAGTTAAGATTCTCGTCTATTTGTGCACCAAAAACTTAGTATGCTCTCCCCTGGCTACTGACTTCTCCTGTGTTTTTTCAAAGTTCAGAGCAAGCCCATTCACAGAAAACCAATCAATAACTTTTCCAAAGACATTATTTGTATCATTTTCTGTTGGAGTTTCCTTTACCGGGTTAATAATGGTACTCGTATCAGTAGGAAATAGTGTCAGTTTAGTTTCTTGTTTCAGATAAGAAGAAAGATCTTTTACATATAACGAGAACAGAAGGAGACCCCTGATCGAACCCTGTGGAGCATCTAATGTAATTTCACTAGTGGGAAAATCATAAAAAGAAACTTTTTGCTTTCTGTTCTGTAGATATGACTTAAACCACTCATATGTTGTTCCATTTATGCCATAGAATTGTAATTTCTGTAACATAATGTCAGTATACACTGTTGCGTTTGAGATATAGTCCAATGGCTACTAATGTATTTTAGGTAACGTGTATTTTATTTAACTGATGACGGAATATGCAGTGGCGTAACTTCACATGTTAGATGTATTACATTGTTCTGACACCTGATGACAATAGCTATGACTTAAGGATTAAATGATCTGCGGCAGTTCTGTCAGCGGGACAACTTTAACTGTCTCCCATGCCATGCAGGATGACGTGTTATATTGTTCATGCTTATTATCTCAGAAAATGTAAGCTCATCATACACATGGGATTTTTACAATTTTTTCTACTGTGTGAGAGTGCTTAACACTCTCTACAATGTATAATATGTTGCAGGTTCTGTGATTATGGGTAGGTAATGTGCGTATAGTAAATAGTGTAATGGTAATGATGACTTCGAATCAGTTCCGTAAATTATTAATTTTTACAGATTGTGCGCAAACATGCGATTCGTTACCTAACAGCGCTGATATTACCGTATTGGCTCTATACTCTACTGATTTTATTATAACCTTTTTGGTTTGGAAAAGATTTATTGAGCTGTATTTCGTTGTAAACCTTTACAAAATTGAAGATGGTCACTGAACTGACTAAAACTGGTTATCTGTGTGACAAAACATCCCATGTAGTGAGTAAAGTGTTTTAAAAGGATACTACACTCTCAGGTATAGAAAACAGCCTAATGCTTCCACTGACGATGTCAGGTAATCATAACTTTGAAATAACAATAAGTCCATTATACTTTTCGAGATTAGGTTCTGGAATACTTTAAGTAAATGCTTAAAGGAATAAATAATGTATGACCTCAAAAAAGTCAAATCACAAAACTGATTCCAGATCCTCTACATATACGTTGTGCTCGTATGAGTTTCAGTATTAGTAGTCAGACACACCTGGTGCCAAATACCTCGATACCGTGAGGGAAAACGCCAGTCAGTGTAGAGAGGGTTGGAGGTGTACAGGCCTGAAGGCAGCAGCGGCAGGGCACGTCGCGGTCGCCACTCAGCCGGCGCGTCCGCTGAATATCAATGCCGCGAGCTGCCGCCTCGGCTGCAAATATTTCATTTCTGTCCTCTACACCAGCAGCCACCTGACATTACCGCCATTACTAAACAAGATGCGAACATCGCCATGTGCACAGTTGCACTGCAGAGTTACGGAATGAGATGTGGGAAGAAAAATTGTCTACTATACGCCTACCGTGCAGTGGATGCAAGATTAGGACAGTTCAGAAAGTCAAGTTGGGGTAGTATGGGAAAACTGTGTTCATTTAACACGAACCAACCCTGCTTTCGCTTCGTTTTTCGTCACCATAGCCTATCTCGTTCCTATTCTTTTTTTGTTTTAAAAAAGTACCTTTTTCGTAGCTAGAAACTTCTGCAGGCACTCTTCATCAGTATAGAAAGGTTGTCAAAAATTTTTGTGTAAAATGTCAAATGATACGCTCCCAGTAGTCAATCATGTCGGTTGTTTTAAAGCATTCGAATATTTTTCTGCGAACAGAAAAAGAGAAGTTTGATGTAGGACAAACAGTAAACGGTGCTTCTAGATATACACTAAATGTTTTCTTCTATAAGTATCTGCTACTTATGCACAGAAAGCTACCTACTTTTCGAAAAGACGCTAACCGTTGGGAGTTTCCACTTACGGTACAAATATGAGAGACACCAAGCGTCTGTTACGTGCGATGCTTCGTGAATGAACGAGGAAGAGAGATGGGCCCTGTGTAGAGGCCGTATTTGTCATACTTCCTGGTTCAAATGGCTCTGAGCACTATGAGACTTAACTTCTGAGGTCATCAGTCCCCTAGAGCTTAGAACTACTTAAACCTAACTAATCTAAGGACATTACACACATCAATGCCCGTGGCAGGATTCGAACCTGCGACCGTACCGGTCGCGCAGCTCCAGACTGCAGCGCCTAGAACAGCTCGGCCACACCGGCCGGCTCTTCCTGGTCATGGGCTTGGTACAGAGTGCCTCCTCTGTCACATTGCTCATGTATGTGGGATGGAGGTACATTTTACTTAAGATGCTACTATCGCATATGGAAATTAACTACCGCCTGTACTGTGTTGTGTTTATAACTGCCCTCCTAAAAGAAAGTTAAACTGCCCACAACCCCATCATTGAAACGAACACCACAGACGATCTTTGCTGAACATGGCCCTACTCGACTGGGTATTCCTGTCTTCCTCCGATCTGTGAAATGTCTTATTCACTCAGTTCTATAACTGACAGACTGACTTGCAGTATAACGTGCATTCCGAACCGCTGTGAATCTAGTAATTTTTGTATACAAGAAGCATTGTGAAAGGGAAAGCGGCGATAAATGGCTGTCCGGGTAACGAATCACAGTTCATTTTAAGTCAACAACCATAGGCCACCCGCCTGTGAGCGTTCAAGGCCATAAATAACGAGTTGCATCACCTGAGTGTAATAGAATGTGCGTTCGGCAAAAGTGATCTTGTGTAGTGAGATTTTACACTTTTTTTAGAAGTTATGCCAGACTGTGACTAGGGAATATGTCATGTTATCAAATATTTGATCCTGGAAGGCAACTAGAACAGAAGATTCCGACAACATTTAGATCAATGAAACTCCGAGCATTGGTACTTAGTCAAAAGTGTAACCAATTGCTCCAGTTAAGTGACTGAAGAGAAGAAGATGTATCGACCCAACAGGAAAACGTCACAATATTTTCAGTTTCAGATTCAAAATTGCACGCAATCTGAGTTTTCTACCATCAGAATAGTTCGCCTCTGATCGTAGAGACTACGAATGCTCGAGGTTATCATCGAAAGCAGATACCGCCGCCCATTGACATTATCACCAACAAAAGAAGGCTTGTAAGAGGATGTGAAGTAAACGGCAGTAAACATACAATTAATAATCATCTTGGTATTGAGGCTCTTTTCTTCCGTGTTTGCTTTAACAATACATATGTTTTGGATAGGGTCCGCCTTTAGCAAAACATAGTTTTGTTTTTTTAACCCAATTAATGGGTTAAAAAAACAAAACTGTGTTTTGCTAAAGGCGGACCGTATCCAAAAACATATGTATACAATTAATAAGTTGGCTCAATAACATTGCGAGGAATCTCTCTTTACATGGTAGGACAAAAGCGAGACTGTGTGGATAACCAGTCGACAGTATTGTGTACGTAAGGCATGATACACTACTACTTAAACTTAGGAGAAAATTAACTTTCGGATTACATGTCACCGTCAAGTAACATAGCCTGATGAAACTTAGACCATACATACAGAGAGCTGCTACAGTATAGTACAGTACAGAAGGTATTTACAGGACATACATAATGACATTTACAGGAATGACACTTGTTCTCAAAGACACTGAAGTCACCGCGTTTTAAGATTGTCCCCTAGACATTAAAAAAGGCGAGACATGGTTCTTAATGTGTGCGAACACGACAGTAAGTTGATACGGAGGTCTTGTGGTTGGGCGTTCCAGTCCACCACCAGCGTGCTTGACAACTGGTGTTGGCGCATGTGGACGACCTTTAATACGTCTCACCAACACAATTCTGCTGCCTCTGGATCACAAGGTCTAGGGCTGGGAATTTTCTCAGCCCGGAGACTGGGTGTTTTTGTTGTTCTCATCATTCCATCATCATCCTCATTATTTGTGACTAGACTGGACTATGTTAAAAATTTCTCTCTGAAAAAAAATTGGAACTTAATACGGACGCTGATCACCGCACAGTTGAGCACCCCACAAACAAAACTTCATCATCATCATCATCATCAACAACAACAACATAACTCACACGTTCTAGAACGGATTAACGTCGGGGAACAGCCCGGGCAATATTCGCCGAATATGCTCTCATTCCTAGAGCATTTCCACCAGCGCTGTTCGATGCGATCATGCGTTGTCATCCATGAAAATGAAGTTGGTGACGAATGCAAACCTGAGAAGACGCACAAGGAGAAGGAGTACAATGTCACAAAACGTTGACTGACGAGTATACCAGTCTCAAAGATTTGAGGTGAGTACGCCCATGCAACTTTGTGACGCCTCAAACCGCAACTCTGGGACACCCAAAACGGATATGTTCAAGAATGTTCCAGGGTGCATTGTGTGTTCCCATATCTCACCATATGACGGGTGCGTAACGAGTGCATTATGTTCTAAGGCCACCAAAAGCGTTTAATTTCCTTGACCAATAAAATACATTCTCTGAAGCTGAAAATTGGTCATTCTGTTAAGTTTTCCTCATTACATCAGCTGATCGTAAGAAAGGCCATGAATACATAGCCGATCGACGTCAAAGTGCCGTCGGAAGAACACAGATGGCAAAACGAATATGTTATCTGAGGCAGAATTTCATGTCTGAGTAGAATGGTTTCCTGCTATCTCTGTCACAGTTCAAGCAGCCAAAGCTTGTAGGCCCTTTAGCGGAATGAATATCCAGTATCACACCGGTGGAAAATTCATAAACGCAAATTCCAGTCGCTAAAATCCAGGGTTACGGTGTCGCAAAATTTAAAAATATCGATGTGGGGGAACTTGACCATTCATACTTTGTTACGCCACTAACATCACAATCCATGCATCTTGTTCAAAAGTAATCACAGGAGCTGTATTGTTCTTCGTCTTCTCATGGAGGCACAACCCCGCATATGTCTTACCATCTTCAACAGGTTTCCTCCATTCTGCCCTCTCCAGCTCAGTTCTCAGTCGTCGTCTGACTCTGAGACTTTTTATATCTTCTTCCGCATCGTCCATCCACCGCTTCCATGGCCTTCCTTCCTGTCTTCTTCCAGCTGGCCTCCATTCAAAAACCGTATTTATCCTAAGATCATGTTCAAGACAAGCTATTCCGTCTACTTTTTATTATTCTTACGATGTCAGCTCCTTGTATGAGGAGACCGAGCTCAGCGTTCGTTGTAAATCTCCGGAAACAAGTGTTATCCTGAACCGCCCCATGCTACTGTGCAGAAGACTGCGTTCAGATATCCTGAGCTGCTTGTTACTGTCATGTTTAACTATCTATAAGCTGCAACTGGCCTGATCACGAGCTTATAAGTTTGAAGTTCAGCTGTCTATTTAATAAATGGAGGCATCAACTCCTTAGACGTGTGGAAGCATCTGTTACCACTTACGATGCCTGATAGTTTATCTGCGTTATTATTTGCGTGCTGGTGAAATTTTTGTATTTCAGTAGCTTTGAGGCAGCTTTCAGGATATTGTATCAGAACAGCTTTCAAGTACCTTTTCATACATTTGTTTCTCAACACAGATACGTATTCTAATATGAAGGAATATCTGTACGTTTCCGTCTTGCAAAAGGCCTTTCCTCATTTTGCTGCGCACTTAAGCATGTTCTGCGGTTCTAGGCGCGCAGTCCGGAACCGTGCGACTGCTACGGTCGCAGGTTCGAATCCTGCCTCGGGCATGGATGTGTGTGATGTCTTTAGGTTAGTTAGGTTTAACTAGTTCTAAGTTTTAGGGGACTGATGACCACAGCAGTTGAGTCCCATAGTGCTCAGAGCCATTTCAACCATCTTAAGCATGTTCTGGGGTCCTATTAGACTAACTCCCATTTCAGATTAGCGTTATCTCATTGTTATTATTATGTAATGGTGCTGAGTTTCAGGGTTAAATCATTAGCTTCGGACTTCCACATGCATGCACAAAAACGGATCTTACCTTAAGATACAGTATGTGATCAAAAGTATTCGGACACCCACAGAAACTTACGTTTCTGATATTAGGTGCATTGTGCTGCCACCTACTGCCCGGTACTCCATATCAGCGACCTCAGTAATCATTAGACATCTTCAGAGAACAGAATGGGGCGCTCCGCGGAACTTACGGACTTCGAACGTGGTCAGGTGATTGGACGCCACTTGTGTCATCCGTCTGTGTGCGAGATTTCCACACTCCTAAACATCTCTAGGTCCATTGTTTCCGATGTGATAGTGAGGTGGAAACGTGAAGGGACACGTACAGCACAAAAGCGTACAGGCCGATCACGTCTGTTGACTGACTGTGTAATACGCAGACATCTATCCATACAATCATACAGGAATTCCAAACTGTATCAGTATCCACTGCAAGTACTATGACAGCTAGGCGGGAAGTGAGAAAACTCGGATTTCATTATCGAGCGGCTGTTCATAAGCCACACATGACACTGGTAAATGCTACATGACGCCTTGCTTGGTGTAAGGAGCGTAATCATTGGACGACTGAACAGTGGAAAAACAATGAGTGGAGTGACGAATCACGGTACACAATGGCAAGGTGTGGGTATGGCGAATGCCTGCTGAACGTCATCTGCCATCATGTGTAGTGCCAACGGTAAAATTCTGAGGCGTAGATGTTTCGGTCTGGTCGTGTTTTTCATGGAGGGGTCTTGCACCCCTTGTTGCTTTGCGTGGCACTATCATAGCACAGGCCTACATTGATGTTTTAAGCACCTTCTTGCTTCCTACTGTTGAATAGTAGTTTGGGGATGGCTATGGCATCTTTCAACACGGTCGAGTATCTGTTCATAATCCACGGACTGTGACGTAGTGGTTACACGACAATAACATCCCCGTAATAGACTGGCCTGCACAGAGTCCTGACCTGAATATTAGAGAACACTTTTGGGATATTTTGGAACGCCACATTTAATTCCAGCATTACCGATGGCGGGCGCCACGAACTTGAAAGTCATTTTCAGCCAGGTGTCCGGATACTTTGATCACATAGTGTATGTACAGTTACCAGTTGCAACTGGCCGTGATACAATTTGTTTTATCTTCTGATTTTATTATGTTCAGTCTTCGTTATTTTTAGTTTAAAGTATCATGAGAAGGTCTTTTTACGGATGCCTTACTTCATCTGAAATTTAATCCTTGCAAGTTTAGGCTGGTGAGAAACTGTTTAACTGTCCTTAATAGTTTTCTCCCATAAGGTAATTGATGTTCTTACAGCGTCTTATAACCAGTGACATCTGCTCAGCATTTGTGCCTGTGTTATTTAAATGAGGATCTAAATCCCTCTGAGGCACCCATGAAATGAGCGGGCTGAATCACTTTTATTAAAGCAAACTCCCTACAGTTTAGATTAAATCACGAAATTCAAACAGAGGGAGAATAGAGAAAACCCGGATGCTCAAACAGTACCTGAGTGTTCGGAACAATTAACTTCAAAGAACTCATGAAAATGTTTGTAAGCGACATTAAGAAAAACTACAGGGTGATTCACTAACTATTGCCACCTGGAACAACTTCGAAAGTATGATAGTAGCTGAAAAGTTTGTGGGAAAAATGTTGCATGGGACAACGGGGGCCATAACATGACGTTGGCTTTTGTTGCTTGGTGGGGTCACGACAGAGATGTGAAGGTCAGCTTTGTGTGTGTGTGGCGGGGGATAACTTTGAAATCTTTTTGTCTGAAGCATTTTCTTCGTTACGCCACAAATGGCGCTGTAATGGGAGGAATAGAAATAGGAACACAATCGTTCAAATGGTTCAAATGGCTCTGAGCACTATAGGACTTAACATATGAGGTCATCAGACCCCTAGACTTAGAACTACTTAAACCTAACTATCCTAAGGACATCACACACGTCCATTCCCGAGCTAGGATTCGAACCTGCGACCGTAGCGGTCGCGTGGTTCCACACTGAAGCACCTAGAACCGCTCGGCCACAACGGCCAGCAACACAATCGTAATTTACGACATCCTACTCTATGGCCCTGGAATATTCAGTGGTTCATTGGACCTCACCTCCATGATGAGACGGTAGGGTAGGCTAGTGTTTCATAACTGCTAATTGGAAACCCCATTCGCAGTGTTGTATTCCTCCGACACATCGAACGTTGTATCCGTGGCTCGACGCGAACGGTACCCTAATTTTCCAATCAGCGTAAATGTTGAAACCTAGTACCACCAACTTTGATACACTTAGTGATCCACTTTTCAACTGACTGTACATAGGACAGAAGCAGATCGGCGGGAATGTCAGCACAGGTGTTTCTGATGCGGTCGAACATGTCTTTACGGCCTGTTGGCACTTGCTGGTACACCTTATATTTTAAATATCCCCACAGAAAGTTATCCGGTGACGTTAAATCCAGCGACATAGAGGGCCAATTAACAGGGCCACCTCTGTCGATACACACACCAATCCAAATACAGTATAATGCCTCCTGTATTTCAACCACGTAATGCGCTGGTCAACCGTCATGCTGAAAACACATACGTTGTCGAACGTTCAGAACAACATCCTGCAGTAGTACCGGTAGTTTCCGCTCCAAAATCGTGCGATATTAGCGTCAATTCATCGTGCCGTCGATATAATACAGAACAATGGGTTTGCTCCCCATGATGCAGCACCGACCAAGGACGCTGATGGGCATCTTGCCGTAACGAATGGGGACTGTCTACACTCCAGTAATGCATGTTAAGCCGGTTAACGCTACCATAGTTGGTGAATTTAGACTCATCGGAAAATAGTACCTTGTCAAAGAATGTGGGGGTAGTTTGCATTTGTTGACGTGCTCCTACACAAAATACCACACGGTTATGGAAATCGACGCCATGAAGTTCTTGATGCAGTGACACTTGGTATGGGTGATACTTACGATGATTTAGTGTTGTGACAATACTACCTACGGACATACAGTAATAGCGGTGTAGTTGCGGGGCGCTTATCTGTGTCTTGTGGTGGACTGACACTAGTACAGCTGTTTCATTAGCTTCTCCTGTAACACGTATGCTACGTTTATTTGCCGGTCTGTACGCTGGCCTCAGACGTAAAGGCGTTCACAATCTTGTAAAATTACTGATGAGGGCGAGCTTTCTCTGGAAAACGCCCGGCATGCAAGGCAACAGCAGCCTCGGTATTTCTCCTAAAATCTCAGTAAATAAGGATCATTTCAAATTTTTCTTCTGTGGTTGCAAAATTCATCGTCCACTTGCATGTCTGTTCTTCAAATGATAGGCAGCTGTGCAGGCAGTAAACACTGCGCAAGTATTGTCATGTTTAGGGTCGCTGTTTCTTCAATTTCTGCACGATAGATGATCTTTGGTAGCAGTGTACTACCTGTTATGATACGTTGTAGTTCGCTACACGATCACAGTGGCGTATCGAGTAGTCCTCTGTTCAGTTTGTCGGAGGACTACAACGCTGCGAATGGGATTTCCAATTATAAGTTATGAAATACTGGCCAATCCTATCCTCGCAGCATGGAGATGGGGTCCCACGTGTCATTGGATATTCAAGGACCATTGAGCAGCATTTCGTATACTACGATTGTGTACCCCTTTCTGTTTCTCCGATTACAGTACCATCTGTGGTGGAACGAAGAAAATGTTTCACTCAAAACGTATGTAGATTTTGCTGTAGAGTCGTAATCTGCAATAAAAAACGGGGGTTCCCTTTGAAAATTTCGAAGTTACCTGCCGCCACCCATGCGTGGGGTGGAACGTGCGGTCGACTGTGTTATCGTTTGATGTCCTCCTCCAAGATAACTAAACTGGAATAAAACTGTTTCTGATCCGATGTGTAGTTTTCGAGATATTTCCATGTCTTCAGTTAAAACGGACACCTGTCTAATGGAGGGTGACATAACATTCTCTTTTAATTGTGTTAATGAACTATAAAGAAAATTATACCGTTTCTTCCTTAAGATGATCACTCTATTATTGCTAACGATGTTAAAGTTAGAACATCAGTCTTACGTTTGACTTCCAAATATGTTTTACTTATAATCGTCAAGCCCATTACTACAGAAAATTTACAGCGGAAAGGTTTCTCATCTCCTTCAACTGTACTTTCCTTCTAAAAAAGTATGCATAGTTAAACGTTTCAAAGTTACAAAATATCAAAGATAAAATATTCTGACCGAAACCATAGTGATGAGGAAGATTTAACATACATTCTTAATTCAGATGATAACTGTCGAGATGTACGTTATTTAGTGTCACTATAAAAATACGACCTTAGAAGGAACACTGTGAATATTTCAGCACTGTCATGTCGAATATTGCGTTTCTGGCACTATGTACATGTTTACTGAACTTAACGAACTAGTCACAATTATACTAATTATTTACATGGCGTTGATAACTGTGTCACTAATTTACTAATGTAACTGAAAATGTTTATCCAAAAAACCTTTTTCCAGTAACTCATTCAATTTAGAGCTACGTGTTTCTTGTCAGTCTTTGCGTTTGAGCTTCGTAATATCTGTGTCGCTTCCAATCGATTTTTCAGACTGAGTGTGTGCTTTCATATTAAATTACTGTTTCCTAACTATGTTAATGTTCTGCGTGCGAATAAATAACTTCACCAAATTAATAACTTGATAAAACATTCTGTATATGAATTTGTCCAACCGATATATCTGCCAGCACAGTTATGATCTGCTATGCGGAAACTGAGATATTTATAACTGAAAACACATTCGTGATATTGACAATTACTGCGAGCCCCGAAAAAAAATGAAAAACTCTTAGCTGCTTTGTGGCATATGACATATGAATTTTAAATTTTATAACTTGATAAAAAGTATGAAAATTCCATTCACCTCCGAAAGAAACTACTTTCAGCGAACGGTTTTCCGCAACACTAATTCAACGTACATTATTCCAATCAGAAAGTGTTAAGAATATCACTCGTCATAGTTGTATTTTCAGAGTGGCCATAGACTCACTTTACATTTGCAATGAAAATATCGTAGCTTTAATAAATCTTACAATTTGTGCCAAATGTACTCTACCATGGTGATGCTTGCAACATTGAACCTAAAGGAAAAGGATCTACCTTCTGGACAATACCCCAGAACCGACATAGGATTGATCTATACTAAAAGTTATCTATGAATTATTATGCATATGCATCCACCCCACGTATGATCCAGGACTTACCCGAAGGTTGACCTGCCAGCATTATGCGTTCAGAAATATTTATTGAGACAGATCCACTCGCATCTACTCTGGGGTAATGGTTTTTTTCTCACATGTGAGAAGATAGCGTGAATTACACTGTTCTGTATTGATATCTCATGCGTCCGAACTGTATGTAATGCAAGACTTTCGCAGACACTAATTCTGAACAAACTCAAACTATTCTAATTTATCCATCAAACTGAAAGAAATCGATTTTATCTGTTCTCGTGGAGCCATGACTGCTTTATCATCATAGAGATTATGTTTTTCTGATAGCTCATCGCTTATAAGAGGTAAACTGGCGTTACATACAACTGTTCTACTCGAAATTTCCACCATGAAGCAGCTAATAACATAAATATTTCTGCAGCTTGAATATTTTTTAAGTTTGAAGTCCTCATTTTTACTCAGATGGATGTTCTGAATTAACAAGGACATTCTGTAGTGATCGGTAGTTTCCACGTACAAATACTGAAAGTTTTCGATGTGTTATCGATTTTACATGTGTTACAAATGTGAATTTTTTTCTTTATTGTTATTTCATCCCTTCTCCCCCATATCGCACATTGGTGAGGAGGCGGGCTGTCAGTGCTACAATACTTCGCTCTTCAGTCAAGAGTGCTCATAAGAAGATAACAAAGGTGCCAGAAAAATAAAATTCTGAGAACTTTACATTTCAAGTTACGAGGATTTATGACGAACAGCAAATAGGATGAAGAATGTATACAATTTAAAAACACAGCTGCAATGAGGTGAAATTCTGCAATGCAAAAGAGACAGGAACACTTCACTTTCACTTAACATATGAAGCTGGGGTGGGGTGGGGGGTGAATAAGGAGATAGAGGTACATTAGATGGGATTAGGTGGGGAAACTGTGGAGATGATTGGTAGAAGATGAAGTAGATAGTGGAAATCCAAATATTGGGAAGGAAAGACGGTGAGGAGACGTAATGGTGTGCGTGCGCGGGGCGGGGGGGGGGGGGGGGGGGGTAGGAGCACAAGAAGAAAGTGGTACAGGTGTGTGTAGAGGAAAAGCAGAGAGGAGCCATGATGTGGAGTGGGATCGGTGGGGAAAGTTTGTAGTTGGTTGGAGAGATGGAGAGATACAAATGACGCAGCTCTCGTTGACCAGGAGAGGGAGTTGGCTGAAGTTGCGTTAAAGGATATGGAAGGATAGGCGTGAAAGGACATTTTTTGTGAAAGCACAGAAACATACCACGGTTGTTCATCAATGGGAAGACAATGGGGTTATTGGAAACTAATTTATGGAGAATACAGGAAATGCACAGATGTTCATTGAGGGTGAGGAGGGGTGGAAAGTTGATGAGATGATAGAGGATCAAGGTGGGGAAACGTGAACGAATGCGGAAAGAGACTCAAGGCTAATGGCATTCGATAATTTTGAGGGATTTATAGAACTTTGGTGAGGTGGGGATAGGTTCAAGATTTGTATAACTACAGATTGGTCAGATTAGTGTTTTGTGGGTGTGGAGAATAGTGGAGGGGTGTAATCCCAAAGTTTGGCCTGCTTGGCATTCGAGAATTTTGGGGGATTTATAGAACTTTGGTGAGGTGGGGATAGGTGCAAGATTTGTATAACTAAAGATGGGTCAGATTAGTGTTTTGTGGGTGTGGAGAATAGTGGAGGGGTGTAATCCCCAAGTTTGGGCTGTTAGTAGTTTTAGTCTATTGTAAGCTCTCTGTTGGATGGTTGGCATTTAGGGTTCCGTGTTAGTTGCCAGCTGAGTGTTAGTCCAAGATATTTGAGTGTGTTGGTTAGCTGGATAGAACAGTTGTAAATGGTGAGGTAGAAGCGATGGAGGACGAAGGTGAGGGTGGTTCGTCCTATAGTTATTGCCTGGGTTATGGAGATGATCTTGGGGAGCCATTGGTTACACCAGGATGTAAAGTGATTGAGGAGAATTTGGAAGGATCGTTTGGGATATCTGGAGTGTAGGCTAAAGGAGGAGGAAAGTGGTGTCATCAACATACTGAAGGAGGTGGACTGGTGTGAATGGTTTGGGCATGTCAGAAGTGCCGAGGGGATACACGAGAGGAGAGAGCACAGAGAATTGAGGCACCCCTGCAGTGCGATGGACGGTATAGGAATTGGTACTGTTAACAGTGACAAAAATGGGCAATCAGGCAGGAAGATACAATCAGGCAGACATAGTTAAATGGAAGTGCATGTGTCTGGAGTTTGAAAAGGACACAAGAATCCCGTACTTGGTTGTCGGCGTTATCTAGGTCGAGGAAGACCAAAACAGTGGAGTTATGGAGTTGAGTTGGTGGGATACGAGATTAGTGAGATGCAGGAGCTGGCCACCGGAGAAGAAATTGGGACGAAAGCCACACTGGTTAATGGGAAGAAGATTATGTTGGTTCAAGTATTGATGGATGCGCCAGGAGGGGATGGATTCGACGACCTTTCTAAACAGTGAAGTGAGGCAAGTGGGGATTAGGAGGAGGTATCAGTAGGAGGTTTCTGGGGATTGAGGAATAGTAGGAGTTTGGATGTTTTCCATTGTTGAGGATAGTAACCTGTTGAGAGGGTAGTGGTATAGAGGGTTGCAAGAGTGATGAGAAAGGAGAGGGGGCATTCTTTGAGGTGTCCATGAGTAATGCACTCATGGGCAGGGAAAGTGTTACGTTTTTTCTGGGTTACTTGTTTTATGTCGCTTGTTGTAATTGGTGTATTTAATTATGTGCATGATATGTTGCCCAATACAGGACGCCGGAAGCCAGGGGTGGGACAGCGGTATTTCTACGTACGTGGACGATAAGGAAAAGGGAGTAATCAGAATCTCGGTCATCAGAGATGGAGAAGATGTTAGACCGATAGAATGCAAAGTGGTTAGCTTTGCTCAGGTTGTCGGGTAGGGTATGGTTATCGTTGAGAAGCGGTTGGTAAGGTATGGGGTAATAGCCAGTGAGTCGTCGGAATGTTTTCCAGTGCTTGGAAGAGGTAATGGGAGTGTAGCATTTAGTTTGGTGCATGTCTGGCGCCAGTTCTGGCGTGTCTTTGCATTTAATATGTTCCTGATACATCTGTGTATTTGCTGGTGGTGTTCGAGTGCATCCTGGCCGCAAGTCTGCAAAAAGGAGTGGTATATACAGTGAAATTCTCAGAGGAGTAGTAGGGCTTGTAGGGGAAGCGAGAGTTGTGGCGATATAAGAATGTGAGCGGATATTGCATCTGAAAAGGTCTGCAGAAGGAAGGATGTGGCATGAGGGATATCATCAGGTTTCTGGTAGGACAAGGAGTGGCTTCCAATCTGTTTCTATCGATTCCCGACAGGTGTTCCAGTTTGTACAGGAGCAGTCTTGGATAACTCTTGGATGGAAATTTGGACGGGTTGTGTGAGGGGAACAATGTCACTTTGCAGGGAATTAGTAAACTGATGCAACTGCTGGAATCCTGAGGGTTATCTACTATGGATGCTGAGGCCTGTAGCAATACTATAGGAGGAAAAGGTATGATCTATGTGAGTGAGGAAGTCGTATGGAATGAGGTGATAAGGTCAGATGTAGATGGTGGCACAGGTATTGGTTAGAGTTTGGAAAAAAGTGTGTGTTCAGAGGGAGTATTGTATAAGATTTGTGGCCGAAAAGGGGTGTTCTTGTTGTGGCCAATTACATCTCCATCTGTGAACAGGGGAAGAGGATTATCTGTGTTGTGGAAGATAAAGAGAGAGGTGTAGATGGTGTGATAGGGTTGGAAGAAATGGACGGTGTGCTCGGATTGGGTATACATTAAAAGGTGTTTATTGGTGATAAGGGAGCGGATATTGTGGTACGATATGCGCATGAGATGTGTGATAGGTTGACACAAGTATCGGATATACAGTATCGTTCTAGGGCTCAAACCTTACTTGCAGGTTTCGGTGTCCTGTAATACTATGAGTTCATGGTTTAATACCTTATTGATTCGATGTTTTTCGCACGTGAGGCGATCTTTTGCCATTTAGAAATCCTATGGAGAAAGTTCATCTTAAATTTGTAATATTACGAGGTCACCGCTATCTCAAGATCGCTGCACAAGACTAGTAGTCCGTCGCACTGTTGGTAGATGGTGCTGCCATGTCAAAATCGCCTTACAGACTGCTAGGTGGCTGGTTGCGGAATGTGCAAGCAGATTTTCGGTTCCTTGTCTTCAAATGTCGTGTACATCTACAGTATTGACCACTATTTTCGTAGAACATATCGTATTTTCTCGTTATATGTATTTGTCTCCCTTTTATGGGTATGATTTGAGTCGTAAATATGCGTAAATGTGTTTCATTCTCAATATCAATGCTACACGGCTCTGCATGTAAGTTTACATGTTAAACATATTTGTGAATTTGGTGAATTATGTTATTGCCACCATATGCTCCACACAGAATTAATTTCTGTGGCAAATTTAATATGAAAAACATCTGAACATATAACATGTTGGAATTATTTTTTGGGCTACAAAGCTTGTACCCAAATGGTCTCTGTCACAGGAAATGAATGTGTACCTTATTGTTCTCATCCTCAAGCTCGTCCTCCAGTTACACTTTAAAAATGGTTCAAATGGCTCTGAGCACTATGGGACTTAACAGCTATGGTCATCAGTCCCCTAGAACTTAGAACTACTTAAACCTAACTAACCTAAGGACATCACACAACACCCAGTCATCACAAGGCAGAGAAAATCCCTGGTCTCGCCGGGAATCGAACCTCGGCGTGGTAAGCGAGAACGCTACCGCACAACCACGAGCTGCGGACAGTTGCACCTTACCTGTCCACTTGGGTTACTGGGTAGAGTTGTTGGGGAAAATCTCCAGTGCTTCCCAGTACCTGCATTTTGCTTTATCCTCCTCCTCATATTAGGTAATACATGTCAATTTGGGTTATTGGGTAGACTTTCTGGGGAAATATCCAGTGCTTCCCATTACCAGTGTTCCTCTCTCACACCCACTGCTGTTACCTTTTACCTTTCATTTGGGTTAAAACACAAAGTTTCCAATCATGTGAATCCCTGTCAGGCTTGGTGTTAGTAGACTGGGTTGGAACAGCACAAACATTCTTCCTGAGCATATACTCTCGAATTTTAATTAACGTATAAGTAAATAAATAGTATACTTCTCGAATTTCCCACTGATTTCGTGTCATGAGATCCTTCCTATCAAGCAGCTCAACAAAGGCTTGGTCTTTTCGCATTGCCGAATCACAAGTCCAATTTGGGGGCAGCTGTAGGCCAGTTTCCCGCTAAATTCGAGTTGTATTGTGGACGATGGCACACAGTAAAGTGATCATATACAAACACACAACCAGCAAAAGTGGGGGCAGAGGCAGTGAATGGCAGGTCGCTGGGTGGTCGCTGTAGGATAGTTTCAAGCACCCTCTTGTGGCAGTATTGTGCACTAGGGCAATCGTCCTTCAAACTTCAACCCAAAAATACACATGCATGACCGGAAAAAGTGGTGATGGGGAGCGGCGAAGTGTAGAGGACAATCCACCAGCAGGATAACACCACCAAGAACACATTTCTTGCCACAATGAATAAATACCTTACGATGTTCCTCTTCTGCAACTCAGCACAGACTGAGTCTTCACTCGTGAGTTCACAAGTGGATGAGGGAGAAGAAGTGGGGGGGGGGGGGGAGGCAGTGGAGGAGGGTATCAGTGAGGGTGGTGATGTCATCAGCGTTATGTTGCGAATCTATCCCACAGTGAGAGGAGGTCGGGGAAGGGCTGCCATAATGAAAAAAAAATGGCAACAATGCAGAGTGGTTCAGGATGAATTTTCAGCCCGTTACTTGGGGTAAAGCTCCCGTTTCTGAAGTGATGGAAGTCTGATGACTTCGTGACTCTTCACTGAACCGTTCAAGAAACTTAAACACCGATGAGTCAGAGAAACTGGTAGACCTGCCTAATATCGTGTAGGGTCCTCACGAGCACACAGAAGTGCCACAGCACGACGTGACATGGACTCAACTAATCTGTGAAGTGGCGCTGGAGGGAATTGACTCCATGGATCCTGTAGGGCTATCCATGGATCCGTAAGAGTACGAGGGGGTGCAGATCTCCTCTGAACAGCATGTTGCAAGGCATCCCAGATATGCTCAATAATGTTCATGGCTGCGGGGTTTGGTGGCCAGCGGAAGAGTTTAAACTCAGAAGAGTGTTCCTAGAGCCACTCTCTGTAGCAATTCTGGATGTGTGGGGTGTCGAATGGTCCTGCTGGAATTGCGAAAGTCCGTCTGAATGCAGAATAGACGTAAATGAATGCAGGTAATCAGACAGAATGCTTACTTATGTGTCACCTGTCAGTCGTATTTAGACGTATCAGGGGTCCCATATCATTCCAGTTGCACATGCCTCACACTATTACAGAACCTCCACGAGCTTGAGCAGTCTACAGCTGACATGTGTGGTCCACGGATTCATGAGGTTGTCTCTATACCCATACACATCCATCTGCTCAATACAATTTGAGACGAGACTCGTCCGACCTGGCAACATGTTTCCTGCCATCAACAGTCCAATGTCGGTGTTGAGGGTCCCAGGTGAGGCGTAAACCTTTGTGTCGTGCAGTCATCAAGTTACACGAATGGGCCTTTGGCTCCTAAAGCTCAGATCGATGATTTTTCGTTGAATGGTTTGCACACTGACACTTGTTGATGGACCAGCATTGAAATTTGCTACAGTTTGCGGAAGGGTTGCGCATCTGTCACATTGAACAATTCTCTTCAGTCATCTTTGGTCCTGTTCTTGCAGGATCTTTTTCCGGCCGCAGTGATGTCGGAGATATAATGTTTTGCCGGATTCCTGATATTTACGGTACACTCGTGAATTGGTCGTACGGGAATATCCCCATTTCATTTGTAACTCGGAGACGCTGTTGTAGAATCCCGGCCACTCGTCTAATATAGGGTTTCTAGGAATTTGTTTTCTAGGATCGCTAGACAACAATTCAAGCAAATCATACTAATGGAGTTTTTTGCAGTAAGTGAAATTGGAAGTACTTGATTTTGGCTACGGTTGCAAGTTCGAATCCTGCCTCGGGCATGGATGTGTGTGATGTCCTTAGTTTACTTAGGATAAGTAGTTCTAAGTTCTAGGGGACTGATGACCGCAGAAGTTAAGTCCCATAGTGCTCAGAGCCATTTGAATCATCTTTGAACTTGATTATGCGTATTCACAAAGGTGTGTCGCGAGCAAATGGTGACGTGCAAATAATCAATGTCCTTTGGCTCGTATACAATATAAATGCAAGCAAAACACAACAGTTAATTAGCCCCTGCTATAGCGTTCGTATGAAGGGTCGTCTTTCACTGCGCCACGGCTAGGCGGCGCGGCGCTTGTACTCTCTTCGTGTAGGCGTCGCTCCAGTCGTCGTGGTCAGCGTACTATTGTCTGACGTTGTCTCACAGCCGTCTCTGCTGTAACGTTCCAGGCCGACGCTTGATGTTACGCCAGAATATCCCCCCCCCCCCCCCCCCGAAAAAAAAAGACTGACCGTCGTCGTGTAGGGAGCGCGACAACGGCAGGGGAGGCAGGAGGGTGCTCGCTTCGCCGGACGGGAAGCTGTGGCTGCAGGGGACGTCAAGCTTCCGGTCGTACTTCACAATCCGGCCTTCGCTCTGGCGGAAACGTTCCCCGGAAAAAGACGGGCAGGGTAAGCGTACATCTCCAGAGGCCAATTACCAGAGGTAGAAGGCGTCGGCTGGTGCTGTGTGTGCTGGTCCAGCTTCATCGGTAGGACGAGAGGTGGTGAAGGACTCGAAGTCTCGTTCTCTATAGGAGCGTCCCGCGGTGTCCTCATGACACACTGTGGCGGCTGCTGTTGCCACGGTGTCCACGGGATCCGTGACCCTGTAGTAAGGGACAGAGAAGGATCACCGTGCACATGACAGTGCCGAAGTTGATTATGATGTCGGCGCTGCAAGCCGTCTGGACCAGAAAGCAGATACATGCAAAAACCAAGTAGATGGACCATTTCGCCTCGTACCCACCGTCTGCCGCCGCTAAAAACACTGTAAACAAAATATCATGCTGCTCGAAGCGATACTTGCTGCCTTCCTCCGGCGCTGGATGCTGAGGAAGACGAGCGTTCTCCTAATTTCAGAAATATAGTACTCTGCTCTACATACAGTCCATGTTTGTAGAGCACTTATGTGACACACTCACGCTAAGAAACAAACCCGTGACGTGCTGCACAACTCTCATTTGAAACTGTTGTATCTCTTCGATCAGTCCGACATGGTAAAGGTTCCATCCAGAAGAACAATGCTGAGTCCGCAGGTCGTGGTCGTTCGGTAGCGTTCTCGCCCTGGTTCCCGGGTTCGACTCCCGGCGGGGTCAGGGACTTTCTCTGGCTCGTGATGATTGGGTATTGTGTGATGTCCTTAGGTTAGTTAGGTTTAAGTAGTTCTAACAAGGGAACATCCCCATCGCATCCCCCTCAGATTTAGTTATAAGTTTGCACAGTGGATAGGCCTTGAAAAACTGAACACAGGCCAATCGAGAAAACAGGAAGAAATCGTGTGGAACTATGAAAAAAATAAGCAAAAGATACAAACTGAGTAGTCCATGGCAAGATAGGCAACATCAAGGAGTGTGTGAGCTCAGGAGCGCCGTGGTCCCGTGGTTACTGTGAGCAGCTGCGGAACGAGAGGTCCGTGGTTCAAGTCTTCCCTCGAGTGAAAAGTTTAATTTTCTATTTTCAGACAATTATTATCTGACAAACTCTTATGTTTTCGCCACCTTTTTGGGAGTGATTATCATATCCACAAGTTAACCTAAAACGGGCAAACTAGAAAAATCTTTTACCCAAGTTAGGTGGGTCGACAACATATTCCTGTCATGTGGCGCACATGCCGTCACCGGTGTCGTGTAGAATATATCAGACGTGTTTTCCTGTGCAGGAATCGGTTGACCTATGACCTTGCGATCAAATGTTTTCGGTTCCCATTGGAGAGCCACTCCTTTGGTCTACTAATCGCACGGTTTTGCGGTGCGGTCGCAAAACACAGACACTAAACTTATTACAGTGAACAGAGACATCAAAGAACGAACGACAGATCATAACTTTGCGAAAATAAAAATAAAATAGAGTTTTCACTCGAGGGAAGACTTGAACCAAGGACCTCTCGTTCAGCAGCTGCTCACGCTGACCACGGCGCTCCTGAGCTCACAGCATTCTTGATGTTGCCTATGTTGCGCATGGACTACTCGGTTTGTATATTTTGCATATTTTTTTCATAGTTCCACACAACTTCTTCCTGTTTTCTCGATTGATCTGTGTTCAGTTTTTCAAGGTCTATCCACTGTGCCAACTTATAACTAAATCTGAGGGGGGTGCGATGGGAGGTTCCCTTGTACACTCTAGAGGAGTGATGACCATAGATGTTAAGTCCCATAGTGCTCAGAGCCATTTTGAACAATGCTGAACAGTTATTCGAATGAGACAGTTTTTCTTTGTTTTTTTGTTTTTAATATTTTTATTCCTCCAAGCGGCCTCTTTCATGTGTTAATTGCACTTCCTTAACATTCTTTAAAGGTATATGAGTCTGGCATCCGTGTTTTTCACCGCGAGATATATGTGGTCCCATTTAAAACTGTTCCAGACAGAAACTGATTCCAGTGACTGATCGCCAGTCGCGTGACCAATAACGGATCTTACCGTCAACTTCCGGACATAAGAATATATTTCTTTATGTGTACAGACACTTTCCAACGTTTACACTAAGTGCTTATCACTTGAATTTCGTAACTTTTCATCGATGTGAGCTCCCTTTTCGCAGCTGTGTCTTCAGCATACAGCGTCACAGAACTACAGCAGATACCGCCTTAAAGCAGCACTGTCCGTGCCGGCGGAGAGGTTTGCGTGTTCACACGACACTAAGGACGTTATTAGCCGAAAGCAACTAGTGGCGCCACTCGTGACGTCACCAGTGGCGTCTTTAGTTGACAGCGGGTTCATGAGACTGTCACGTAGTGGCGCATGTTTAGAATATTTGCGCACTCCTCATGGGGGAAGCCTCATTTAAAAGATGGGAATTCTAAGAATAAGTTTTTCTCCTTCCATTTCTATTAAAAGAGAAGACCTTATAGAGTTATTTTATACGCTGTTAATAAAATAGTAGCAGATTAAAGTAATTTCTTCAATAAACTTCGAATTTCAAAACCATCATTTCATGACGTGTTTGGCTACACAAAAGAAAATATAATAGGTTTGTACACAGATTCAAACAAATGTTTTTCATCTGAAGAAAAAGTAGTTCTTATATTTTTGTAATTTATAGTATAGTAGCTACAGTATTTCCAGAAAATATCTTCGGCAGTTACGTGCAGTTTTCCACACATTAATGATTCTCAACAACTCTAATATGTACGTCCAGGGCAACAGTGTCCCGCATTTTATGGCAGAACTTGAGGTGCTCAAACAGTGTTTAGAACGTGTACCACATCAGTTAACAGAGGTGCAGAACTGGACGCAATACGAGATCAGCCTTATCAACTCGGAGCGATTTGAGCGGGAAGGGAATGGCAAGCTCAAGCGCAGTATTGGGACTGATGAAACTTGGGCAACAGTACATGACCCAGACTTGGAAATCCAGTCAGAAGAATGGCGTAATTCATCTTCACCACGACGACCCAAGGTGCGACACACCCATCAGCTACGAATGTCATGATGATTACGGCGTACGACAGCCACGGTATTCTGGAGTGTCACTCTGTTAGGGATGGTCACACCGTCAATGGCCAACAATGCTGCAGTTTTTTGCTGTACCAGACTAACATCTCGGCGGAAACGCCCGGTATTGCTGGATAATACAGTCATATTCTATGATAACGCTAGAGCCCACAATGCAGACATGGGCCGCGCGGGATTAGCGGAGCAGCCTAAGGCGCTGCAGTCATGGACTGTGCGGCTGGTCCCGGCGGAGGTTCGAGTCCTCCCTCGGGCATGGGTGTGTGTGTTTGTCATTAGGATAATTTAGGTTAAGTGGTGTGTAAGCTTAGGGACTGATGACCTCAGCAGTTATGTCCCATAAGATTTCACACACATCTGAACATTTTGCAAACATGGTCAAGATTTGTGTCAGCTGTGGGGGCGGGATATCCTCCCCCACCTACCCTACTCACCACACTTCAGTCCTTATGACTTCCACCTCAAGTGAACAAACAATTGCTTGAGAGGCACTATGCAAGCAGGTCTGATGTCCTCACGGCATTTCGGTGACAGATGACACACACTGAAGTCAGTGCCAAAGGCATTCAACGCCATACCCATTGTCGGCAACTCTGCGTGGATGCACTGTGGGACTATTTTAAAGTACAATAGTTGACTCTGATACATTTTTGTTCCACTAGTACTCGCTCACAATAAATGTACACAGAGTTCCAGTGCATATGCTTCATTTCACCCTTCGCCGTGGCCTCCTGTACCGGCAAACTATTTTATGCCGACATTCAGGTACACATTGCCTCGCCGGCTCAGTGCTTATAACGGAATTCCCAGTTTTTCGCACTGTCGCAAGCTATACCATAACTGCTATAACTTATGGAATGACCCTCGTAGTTGCGTATATAAACAAAACTTAAATGAGATCGTAGTTCTGTGACCATCTCTGGCATTTTCAACTTTCTCGATGCATTTCTAAGCTCATCGATGCACAACTGTAGAGTTGAGCTATGGCTTCCTCCGATGGGTGGAGAGTTTGGCGAGCTAACTCTAACAGATTACTCCACAATGTCTCATAGAATCAGTGGACAGATGGCTGCCACCTTAGTCGACATTCTAATGCTGTATTGCATAGCTGCTGGTTGTTGTTGTTGAGTGGTCTTCAGTCCTGAGACTGGTTTGATGCAGCTCTCCATGCTACTCTATCCTGTGCAAGCTTCTTCATCTCCCAGTACCTACTGCAACCTACATCTCTACGATTTTTACCCTCCACGCTGCCATCCGATGCTAAATTGGTGATCCCTTGATGCCTCAGAACATGTCCTACCAATCGATACCTTCTTCTAGTCAAGTTGTGCCACAAAAATCTCGTCTCCCCAATCCTCATTAGTTATTCATTAGTTATGTGATCTACGCATCTAATCTTCATCATTCTTCTGTATCACCACATTTCGCAAGCTTCTATTCTCTTCTTGTCCAAACTATTTATCGTCCATGTTTCACTTCCATAGATTGCTACACCCCATACAAATACTTTCATAAATGACTTCCTGACACTTAAATCTATACTCGATGTTAACAAATTTTCATAGATTGCTACACCCCATACAAATACTTTCAGAAATGACTTCCTGACACTTAAATCTATACTCGATGTTAACAAATTTCTCTTCTTCAGAAACGCTTTCCTTGCCATTGCCAGTCTACATTTTATATCCTCTCTACTTCAACCATCATCAGTTATTTTGCTCCCCAACCACAAAACGCCTTTACTACTTTAAGTGTCTCATTTCCTAATCTAATACCCTTAGCATCTCCCGACTTAATTCGACTGCATTCCATTATACTGGTTTTGCTTTTGTTGATGTTCATCTTATATCCTCCTTTCAAGACGCTATCCATTCCGTTCAACTGCTCTTCCAAGTCCTTTGCTGTCTCTGACAGAATTACAATGTCATCGGCGAATCTCAAAGTTTTTATTTCTTCTCCATGGATTTTAATACCTACTCCGAATTTTTCTTTTGTTTCCTTCACTGCTTGCTCAGTATACATATTGAATAACATCGGGGAGATGCTACAAACCTGTCTCACTCCTTTTCCAACCACTGCTTCCCTTTCATGCCCCTCAACTCTTATAACTGCCATCTGGTTTCTGTATAAATTGTAAATAGCCTTTCGTTCCCTGTATTTTACCCCTGCCACCTTCAGAATCTGAACGAGAGTATTCCAGTCAACATTGTCAAAAGCTTTCTCTAAGTCTACAAATGCTAGAAACGTAGGTTTACCTTTCCTTAGTCTAGCTTCCAAGATAAGTCGTAGGGTCAGTATTGCCTCACATGTTCCAATATTTCTACGGAATCCCAACTGATCTTCCCCGAGGTCGATTTCTACTAGTTTTTCCATTCGTCTGTAAAGAATTCGACTTAGTATTTTGCAGCGGTGACTTATTAAACTGATACTTCGGTAATTTTCACATCTGTCAACACCTGCTTTCTTTGGGATTGGAATTATTATATTCTTCTTGAAGTCTGAGGATATTTCGCCTCTCTCATACATCTTGCTCACCAGATGGTAGAGTTTTGTGAGGACTGGCTCTCCCAAGGCCATCAGTAGTTCTGATGGAATGTTGTTTACTCCTGGGGCCTTATTTCGACTCAGGTCTTTCAGTGTTCTGTCAAACTCTTCACGTAGTATCGTATCTCACATTTCATCTTCATCTACATCCTCTTCCAAATCCATAAAATTGTCCTCAAATACATCGCTCTTGTATAGACCCTCTATATACTCCTTCCACCTTTCTGCTTTCCCTTCTTTGCTTAGAACTGGGTTTCCATCTGAGCTCTTGATATTCATACAAGTGTTTGTCTTTTCTCCAAATGTCTCTTTAATTTTCCTGTAGGCAGTATCTATCTTACCCCTCGTGAGATAAGCCTCTACATCCTTATATTTGTCCTCTGGCCATCCCTGCTTGGCCATTTTACACTTCCTGTCTACCTCATTTTTGAGACGTTTGTATTCCTTTTTGCCTGCTTCATTTACTGCATTTTATATTTAAGAGTCTGATCCTATAGATTTATGCATTTTCCGTTGTTAAATATTTTAACTATTCCTTGGAAGTGCTTTGCAGAGATTTTATGATCACCTAGTATCACCAGCAGAGAGTGAACTTTCCCATGGAAGAAGGCTGCAATCTGCATAATCACACCATGCGTTCACGGATATTACTACTTCGATGTTACTAGTTTGACGGTTTCAAATACCACCACCGGGTAGAACACCTGATTCGATATCTTATCAACACTGAAATTCTTACTGCCACTGCTTTTTTAACTGCAGGTTTGATTAAACAACTATTTTCCACGTCAGGTGGCTAGTCCTGCAGTGACTTCACCTCGCCTGCAAGGAAAAGAATTATTAATTAAACGTATTCGGTTGGTTTGGTCTAAAGTACTATTCATCAGCATAAATGCTAATACCTTCATTGTTCCACGGGGTTGTGTGATTATACGAGGGCTGTTCGGAAAGTAAGGTCCGATTGGTGGCGAAATGAAAACCATTGTGAAAAATCCGATGAAACTTTGCACATATGTGTTGAACTCTGTGTGTAGTATGCCTGTCGATCGCGTCACGTCCCTCTTTGCAGTTCTGAGTGCACTGTGAGCACGTAAAGATGCCTAGAAAATAATGTCTCCCGCCAAGCATGAAGGCCTGGTGAGAGATTTCGTCTGGTGTCAGGCAGCCCACATAACGTAACAGTTATGTGTTTCCTTCCTCATGACAATTCTCGGCCGCACTCTTCAGGTGCAATGAAGATGCTCCTGCACCGTTTTCGATGACCCACAATACAGCCTGTAATTGGCTCCACCTGAGTTTCATCGCTGCTCTCATGAACAGCTGGCTGTGATAACATTTTGACACAGACAACGACCTGTAGACCAGCGTAGAGAATTGACGAACTGGCAGAAAGCAGAGGAGGCTGGCTTCTATGACGAGGGTACAGGAAAGTTGTAAAACGGTTTGACAAAGTCTACGTCGGAGCAACGACTATGTAGAGAAGTAGGTGGAAGGTGTAGCTAAGTGCTACAAATAAAACACTGTTGATTTTCACATTGGTTTCCATTTCGAAACCGATCGGACCTTACTTTCCGAATAGCTCTCGTATATGCATCGAGATCGTTACCGTTTCACAATTGTATCACCAGTGGGTGAACTATTTATAGAAATATATGCTACTTGCGACTTGGAAAAAGGAATACGCTGTTCTCTACTGCTATTTAATCGCGATCGAAATGAAGATGGTTGTTATTTATCTTCGATACTAAATGCAGAGCGATACTGCGCATTGTCAACTTATATGCTTTTTAATACGGTCATTAATTCGCGACATTGACATTCTCGAGCTAATTACCCATGCACACGTTGCGAAAACATGTCTGTACACAAGTGGTTAAAACATTTTTTTAAAACAGGTAAATATTTTAGGCGGCTCGAGTGTGCTGTGAAACGGCATGCTCAAGTCGCAGCTGCATTTTTATGTTACCGAGGAGTGATGACGCGCTCTGAGTATGAGTATCACGCCACGTGCTTGACAAGCGCTCGGCAACAGCCACAGACTCTTAGAATCAAAGGCAACGCATTTACACAGTCTTCAGTGTACGCTGTCTGCTTAGCACCACGTTCGTATGACATTTTAAGTTACTCTTATTATTGTTACATCATCACAAGTATGGCTCTGTACGTCTACCATTAGTCACCTCTATAGTGAACACACTCTTTACTAACGTGCTGTACTACAATCATGAGCAAGACCCTCTCCTCCTTAGAGACGGTTCAACTGTTGGCACATTCTAAACTGCAGTTGTGTGTGCTGTTATTGACTGAGTAGAAAAAAAAATTGGTGGGATATTTTTATTTAAGTAGCAATAGTTTTACAAAATTACTCTTGACTGCTGTTCTCCGTTCAGGAATGTTGCTGCCTTGTTGTGTGGAACACCTCCGTACTCTGCTCCACTGCAAATTGTTGCCGCTGTTATGTCGAGCAGAACACCTCCATATGTGACGTGTGGAGCACCTCCATATCCTGATCTAGTTGTAGCACTGCACGCGCTGTAATAGTAGTAATACTCTGAGTATATCATCATACACACATACAAATAATAATAATAATAATAATAATAACAATAACAATAATAATGTATTATTATTATTATTCAAATGGTTCAAATGGCTCTGAGCACTATGGGACTTAACATCTGTGGTCATCAGTCCCCTAGAACTTAGAACTACTTAAACCTAACTAACCTAAGGACATCACACACATCCATGCCCAAGGCAGGATTCGAACCTGCGACCGTAGCAGTCACGCGGTTCCGGACTGAGCGCCTTAACCGCGAGACCACCGCGGCCGGCATTATTATTATTATTATTATTATTATTATTATATATGGATATGTCGATGTACTTAAAGCACTATTCTTCTTCTTATTATTATTGTTATTATTATACGAGTAGATCGATGAATACTTCTGATAAGTCCCTAAAGAAGAGATAGAGATAGAGAAGATCCAACGGAGAGCAGCGCGCTTCGTTACAGGATCATTTAGTAATCGCGAAAGCGCTACGGAGATGATAGATAAACTCCAGTGGAAGACTCTGCAGGAGAGACGCTAAGTAGCTCGGTACGGGCTTTTGTTGAAGTTTCGAGAACATACTTTCACCGAGGAGTCAAGCAGTATATTGCTCCCTCCTAGATATGTCTCGCGAAGAGACCATGAGGATAAAATCAGAGAGATTAGAGCCCACACAGAGGCATACCGACAATCCTTCTTTCCACGAACAATACGAGACTGGAAAAGAAGGGAGAACAGATAGAGGTACCCAAGGTACCCTCCGCCACACACCATCAGGTGGCTTGCGGAGTAGGGATGTAAATGTAGCTGTAGATACAGCAGTTTCAGCAAAGGTCCACCCAGGTAATGCGTTCCTATTATTATTTTGTCGCTACCACTTCTTGCGTGCCGGCCGCAGTGGTCTAGCGGTTCTAGGCGCTCAGTCCGCAGGTCGCAGGTTCGAATCCTGCCTCGGGCATGGATGTGTGTGCTGTCCTTAGGTTAGTTAGGTTTAAGTAGTTCTAAGTTCTAGGGGTCTGATGACCACAGATGTTATGTCCCATAGTGCTCAAAGCCATTTGAACTTCTTGCGTGGGGGGAGACTAGATATATATTTTAAAAAGGTTATATAATTCCAGTATATGCAACTCGTTGTGTTGGTGAAAACTATAAGTTAATGCATGTTCTTGCCATTCTGTTGCATTACCATTACTCACGGTACAATATTCCTCATGTCTGCACTCATATGATCCTTCGGTATCATACCTTTCCATTCTTGACGCAGAGCGTGTGAGTAAATTCCCCTGATAGAGGTTTAAAACAAATAGACTTGTTGAAGTGCTCTTTGGTCAACGAAAGAGTGTCATCAAAATGAGACCTAGACAAATGTACAGGCAGCGAAGTAATAACGGTGTTCTTGCCAGCATTATACGTTTACAAATGTCATACACATTAAATTATTCTTGTGACATCACAATCTCGGGATCGCCAGCTCACATTTTCTCTACAATACAACGGCGACGCGGTAAAACTGCACCGCATGCAAATTATTTCCGCGACGAGCAGCGGAACTTGGAGCGCTGGCCGGAGGTAGGGGGACGGAGGGTGGAGGTAGCGGTGGCTTCCACGGCGGGGCAGTGACATAATGACGTCAGAATTTCTGCGGCAATGATGTCAAGTCTTTGGTGCAAGTGTCCGGATACGTCGACATCAGGATTCCAGGAATGCTAATGCTGATATCAGAACCTTATGGGCCTATATCCCCACTGATTCGCTATTCCTCATCTTCTACCTTCCAAAGAACACAGAGGTTCTCCTGCGAAATTTGTGGGACTGGCGCTGCTGGAAGAATTGATATTGCGGTGCCGTTTAGTCACAGCCAAGGGGATGTTTCCAGAATGAATTTTCACTCTGCGTCGGAGTGTGAACTGATACTGAACTTCCTGGCAGATTGTATATGTGTGCCAAAAAATGGTTCAAATGGCTCTGAGCACTATGGGACTTAACTGCTGAGGTCATCAGTCCCCTAGAACTTAGAACTACTTAAACCTAACTAACCTAAGGACATCACACACATCCATGCCCAAGGCAGGATTCGGACCTGCAATCGTAGCGGTCGCGCGGTTCCCGACTGTAGCGCCTAGAACCGCTCGGCTACTCCGGCCAGCTATGTGTGCCAGATTGAGACTCGAGGTCGGGACTTTTGCCTTTCTCCGGAAAGTACTGCAAGGACTGAGCTACCCAAGGACGACTCACGACCCGTTCTCATAGCTTTACTTCCTCAGTACCTCACTTCCTTCCTTGGGTGGCTCAGTCGTTAGAGCACTTCCCCGTGATAGGCAGAAGTCCTGAACGTTTTTCTCGGTACGGCGCACGCTTTTAATCAGTTAGGAAGTTTCATATCAGAGCACTCTTCACTACTGAGTGAAAATTCATTGCTTATATACAGAGTAGGTGTAATACGTCTCTCCAATAACAGACAAAGAGAACAATTTGATATAGTTACATGTGGCAAACAGGAACACGCAGGCATTCCCTTCTTATTCTCATATTCCATCATTCAACTTGTGAAACCCAAGATACCAACACAGTCTAAAAACAGAGTACAGTAAATACGGAAGATTGCTCAGTCTCAAAAGGTTATCGACAAGTAATAAAGAATTAAATGTTTGGTCTCGTTCCACATCCATGCATTATCACGCGTAAATAAATCTGTGGAATATGTATTTCCATAAATAGAATAATAAAAGGGAGACAGTTATTGGAACCTAGCGTTGTTGGTGTTCAGCACAGTTATGATCATCTTGTTTCGGACATGACGGAAGTTGGCCTATATTCTATTTTAATTGCTATAATGAAGCATATAAAAGAAATGGCCTGGATTTCAAAACCAGAAAGAAACCTTTTTATATTGCCCAAAAAGTGCCTCATTTTATCAAAATAAATTAAAAGCTTGAGAGAAGCATAGAATATTTCGAATATTTTACCTATCGCGGCAGTCACCTAGCGACAAGTGTCAACATTTTTGCTGAAATCCAACATCACCTCAAATGTGCCAGAACAGCTTTACGTGAATCTGCGACAGGACGGTAACGCTAACATTAAAACGACAACAGTTCAATCAAAAAGTCAAAGAAAAAGCTAAAACAATTTCTGCGTGACATTTAATATCTGAAAATAAGCAGTCTGATGGAAAGCCATACAAACGAACACTACAAAAAATAAAAATGTGCTGACAGTCGGTCCGTTGTGCCCCAGGCCTGGGACAGAATTCTGTCTATGATTTTACAGTGTTTCGCCACATGTATGTTCTACACTGAAGAGCCAAAGAAATTGTTACACCTGCCTAATATCGCGTAGGGCCCTCGCGAGCACACAGAAGTGCCGCAACACGATGCAGCATGGACTCGACTAATGTCTGAAGCAGTGCTGGAGGGAACTGACACCGTGAATCCTGCAGGGCTGTCCATAAATCCTTAAGTGTACGAGGGGTTGGTGATCCCTTTCTAACATTCTGCGCAGTGTCTGTTTGTTCTAAGTCGTGTCTCCCTACCACTTTCGCGCAACGACGCTCTGAGCGTGTTTTTTAGGGAATTGACTAGTTTTAACCTGGGACCTGTTGCTGGTAAGGAGACGCCAGACCACACATGACATGTAGAGTTCAGAAGAGTTCAGTGAGACTAGCGATGATATAAGCAAATACTTAATGATTTCAGCATCAGCTCCACTGCACTCCCTGTAAAAGAATCTTAATACTAACTAAATTTAGTGGAAGGAGTTCAAGGCTTTTCTATTTTTAGTTATCTGGTAAAATAACGTCGAAAAAGCAGTTAAGTTTACCACTGGAATTTTTATTCTACTCACAAAACATTGTTTATAAATTGTACTATTGATAAAAGGTAATATTTTAATACAGGATGATAAAAACCAACTGCGTTCAACAAAAATATGAACGAATATTCCTTGAATGGGTTTCCAAGCTCTATAATGGATCGAAGGATGACCTATGCCATATCACATCTATAATCTAGGTTAAAATTAAGTTTCATAAAAGAGAAAATCATCAAAAATGGTCTACAGTGACCCTTAATTATCTGTAATTACTTATTTAACTTGTCGTAAATTTCAGTGGATGATGTGACTTCTCAATAATTATGTAGCACAAAAATCATCGCGTTTCAGATTTTAACTTCAAGTAGCAAATGTGAATACCACTAAGTTTAATTGAAGATCGTCCGGAACCGTGCGACTGCTACGGTCGCAGGTTCGAATCCTGCCTCGGGCATGGATGTGTGTGATGTCCTTAGGTTAGTTAGGTTTAAGTAGTTCTAAGTTCTAGGGGACTGATGACCACAGCAGTTGAGTCCCATAGTGCTCAGAGCCATTTGAACCATTTTTTTTTTAATTGAAGATCGACACTAGTATTACGTAGCAGATGAGACTTCTGCAGTTCTGAGTGAAGCCTTATGCGCTCTTCTGCAGCATCACGTGCATTCATTACCCTGTCGGTGGTTAGGGGTGGCTGGCGGTGCAGCTCCACACACCTCGCCGTCTCAGTAGCAACTCTCTCGAACTTATCCTTACTACTGTTTACTGAAGTTGGTTTAAGAAAAAGGTATTTGGCTGTGTTTTCAACTGACCAATCAGCGTCTCAATGTTAACCTTAAGCTCTGCCTACAAAAGTTCTGTCTATCAAATGAGAAACGTTATACTTTTTGTGGTGGGCAATGTTTTTAATGTTTGCCACGTAACAGAGACGTGTATAGCCTCACGCTAAAACTTGCAGCTGGTGTGGCCCTTTTAGTGTTATCGTAAGATCTATACTGTTCTTCTGGAGGGCTGTATCATTCAACATGGTCTGGGGGATGGACCTCTTGGCGGTCGGCCGGCGATGCGGGTGTCCCCTTGTCCCGCTCTTATCGTAGGGCCTTCTAGCCTACGCGGCTCTGCTCTCGGCTTCTGTTCTCGTTTCTCCGCTCGGAACTGCGTCTGTTTAAGGGTGGGGAGGTAAGACATACATTTAAACATTCTTATGTTAGTCTCTGGTATTCCATTTGCTCACTCGTTGATCGTATTACTTTGGTTAATGTAATGTCAGGACTTATTCGGAGCTATGTGACATATTGCCAGATTTGCTATCATGTCAGGGTTTTCATGGAAGGTGTTGGATTTGCCTGACACCTTACACCATCTGAACAGCATGTTACAAGACATCCGACATGAGCTCAATAATATTCATGTCTGCGGTGTTTGGTGGCCAGCGGAAATGTTTAAATACGGAATAGTGTTCCTGGAGACACTCTGTAGCAATTCTGACTGAGGGGGGAGGGGTGTTGCATTGCCCTTCTGGAATGTCCCAAGTACGTTCGGTATGTACAATGGTCATGAATAGATGCAGGTGGTCAAACATAATTCTCATGTGCATGTCACCTGTCAGAGTCGTATCTAGACATATTAGGGGTCCAATATCACGCCAACTACACACGCACCACAGCATTACAGAGCCTCTAGTAGCTAGAACCATCCCCAGCTGATATACAGGGTCCATGGAGTCATGAAGTTGTTTCCAAACCCGTACACATCCATCCGCTCGATAAAAATTGAAACTAGAGTTGCCCGACCAGGCAATATGTTTCCAGCCATCAACAGTCCAATATCGGTGTTGACGGGCCCAGACGAGACGTAATGCCTTGTGTTGTGCAGTCATCAAAGGTACACGGCACCGAAAGCCCATATCGATGATGTTTCGTTGAATAATTCGCACGCGGACACCTGTTGACGGCACAGCATTGAAATCTCCAGAAATCTGCCGAAGGCTTGCATTTCTGTCACGTTGAACGATTCTCTTCAATTGTCGTTGATCCCTTTCTTGCAGGATCCTTTGCCGGCAGCATCGATGTCGGAAATTTGATGTTTTATGGTATTCCTTATATCCACGGTAGGCTCGTGAAATGGTCATATGGGAAATCCCACTTCATCGCTACCTCGGAGATGCTGCCCTCCCCCCCCCCCCCCCCCCCCCGTCCTCCTCCAGCCAACCGACTATTACACCACGTTCCAACTCACTTAAATCTTGAAATCTTCATAACCTGCCACTGTAGCAGCAGTAACCGATCTAACAACTGCGCCAGGCACTTGTTGTCTTATACAGGCGTTTCCGACAGCAGCGCCGTATTCTGCGTGTTAAGATATCTCTGTATATGAATACGCATGCTTATACCAGCTTCTTTGGCACTTCAATGTAGGTTCACCCTGTGAAAGAGTGTGTGTGTGTGTGTGTGTGTGTGTGTGTGTGTGTGTGTGTGTGTGTATACTAATATATCTGCATGCCTCTATATACCACCACCTTGTGCTCAAACTATGGGAGGATATTCACATCTCAGAACCCATATATTGCCAGTATCTATATCGACAACAGGCAAAAGTAGTTGAGAATCTCGATTACCAGGACGTGTGAACCATATTAAGATGGCACGGATCTTTCAGTGTTCGAGCCCTACTGGCATTTATTCGATTTTATTTTAAAGCCGCATGCATACACAATAGCAGAAAGTCTTTAAAATGAGAAATTCTGTAAGTTAAATTACAATCCTTGGTGTAAGTGGGCACGATTTTACAACCATGAATGAAGATTTCAGGTGGCAGCAATAAGTGTATGCGGACTTTATCGTAATATATCCACAGGTATTCATTGTGTTTGCTCTACAGTCATATATATATCAGTTCCGTGAAAACTTATTTTATATTATAGTGTGCTGCTGTGATTAGTTCTCATGTGTATCGGATTTCTAGTAGCAGCTAAAGAAAAGGTGATATTTAATCTGAGGACTCAACCGTCTACACACTATTTCCGAAAGACGTCGTATCTTAGCTGAAGTCGTGTACTTCTGTTAAAATTAATTCAGTGTTTGCACTGTTTTTTCTCAGCTTAGGCACGGCTGCCTTTGCGGTGTCGGCTATACGCACGGTAACTGAGCAGACGGCGAGTCTTTGGGCTGGCGGCCTTTGTCGGTGCTTCTGTTTTCTCGCGCGCCACCGCCGGGTCTCACAAATTAGTTCCGACTCCGTCGCATAGACACAGAAGCGTCGCTCACAGGCCAGCTGCCTTTGAAAGCGCAAAGGCCAAGGGCTACCTCAAACTTTCTACCAACTGCATACATTGTTTGCAATCCTCCTAATGCTGCCGTAAGGCCCGCCCGGGAGATGGCTGGATCCCCTTATCTATAGTATCGTGTATCATAGTTCTCACACAGACTTGTCTTAAAATTTTTCTTGCGTATGACAATGCTCATCTTGGAGGAGAAATTAATTAGTAAGGTATCAATACAATGAGGTGACCCCAAGTCCGCGCAGACTGCTACAGTCGCAGGTTCGAATGCTGCCTCGGGTATGGATGTGTGTGATGTCCTTAGGTTAGTTAGGTTTAAGTAGTTCTGAGGTCTAGGGGACTGATGACCATAGATGTTAAGTCCCATAGTGCTCAGAGCCATTTTTTTGACCCCAAGTATTAGTTCAAATTGCTCTGAGCACAATGGGACTTAACTTCTGAGGTCATCAGTCCCCTAGAACTTAGAACTACTTAAACCCAACTAACCTAAGGACATCACACACATCCATGCCCGAGGCAGTATTCGAACCTGCGTCCGTAGTGGTCGCGCGGTTCCAGACTGTAGCGCCTAGAACCGCTCGGCTACTCCGGCCGGCTCCCAAGTATTGGAACAGCGATATGCACATATACAGATGGCAATAGTGTCTCATACACAAGGTATAAAATGGCAGTGCTTTGTCCGAGCTGTACTTTTTACTCATCTGATTTACGTGGAAAAGTTTTCGACGTGATAATGGACGCACGACGGAAATTAACGGGCTTTGAACGCGGAATGGTAGTTGGAGCCTTATCCATGTGACACTCCATTTCAGAAATCGTTAGGGAATTCAATTTCAGGCATTAGCCGTACCACAGACGACGCAGTGACCAACGACCTTCGCTTAACGACCAAAAGTAGAGGCGTTTGGGTGGAGTTGTCAGTGGTAACACACAAGCAGCATTGCGTGTAATGCCCGCAGAAATCATTTGGGACGTAAGATGAACATATCTTTTCGGATAGCGTGGCGAAATCTTGCATTAATGGGCCATCACAGCAGACGTCCGACGCTAGTGCCTTTGCTAACAGCACGGTATCGTTTGTTGCATCTCTCCTCGACTCGTGAGCATATCGGTTGGACACTAAATGATTGTAAAATCGTGATCTGGGCAGATGGGTCCCGATTTCAGTTCGTAAGAGCTGATGGTAGGATCCTAGTACGGCGCAAACCCCACGTAGCCACGGGTGCAGGTTAGAAAGGCACTGTTCAAGCTGATGGTGGCTTCATAATGGTGTGGGCTGTGTTTACATGGAACTGACTGGATTCTCTCGTCCACCTGAACCGATCATTGACTGTCCAAGGTATTTTTCGGATATTTGGACATTTGTAGCTATTCATGTATTTCGTGTTCCCATACAAGATGCAGATTTAATGGATGACAATGCACCATGCCACCGGCCAATAATTGTTCGCGATTGGTCTGAAGAACATTCTGGACAATTCGAGCGAATGATTTGGCGAACCATATCGCTCGACGACGAGGTCATGATAAACAGATATATTAGGGTGACCGTGCAGAACCGAAATTCACCTAAACAGACTTAAGTTAACCATGAGAAACGTGAATCATTGTGAAGGGACGCAAATGTGCACCCGGCACTCCGGAATGAGAATTCATTGCCTTGCCGATTACGCACCTCGTTTAGTAAAAATATATGAATCCATACTTTAAAATAGTTTGGAATCTTATCTGATTGACTCCTGTTAAATGAAATGCGTGCAAGAGTCAAATGAATCTGATCTGGACATCCATTATTGGAAATTAATTTCTGGTGCGTCCACTTGTAAAGGGTCCGTAGGCCCTTACTATAACTTTGCACTCGGCGCAGGTCGATAGGGCGAACAATCGATTGTGACGTGTTGCGAGAGCGAGTGTCGAGATGCGCCAGAGTGGTTGGCGGGAATGGTGTGTGTGTGGAGGCCATTATTGGAATACAGGGTTTTTAACCGAGAAGGGTGTCACCATCGCCGTGGTTAGACCCCTAAATAGTAAATAAATACCGGAAAAGTGATGAAGTATCTTTATAAAAGTAATCAGTGACTTAGTGCCGATATTTAGTTTTGCGTCTAGCGCGTCAGCCTAACCTTGGATTGCAGTGTTGGATGCAGTGATGGATTAGCGTGTGACGATAATCGCAAATGAAAAAAGCCTGTGCTCAGATTAGCCGTAATTAGATATGTATGACGAAGGCAGTGGATGTCTCCTTTTTGTGTTTTGAAAAGAATATATGTTCCTAATTAGTAAAACTGTGTTTGTGTTCCTTATTACCATACATTCATTATTATAGTATTGAACAGGACGAACTGGAAAGTAACAACTTCCATAGCAGTCAGTTCCGATTACCAGCCCCATTAGGTTCACGGTCATGTTAATAATTAATATTGGTCTGCTATTCGATCAGATCAGGTCGGGATAAAAACGGTGGTGTTACTACACACTCTTCGCCTTTACGTCGGCTTAAAATCTCCCGCGGATACTTTCAGTGAGGTGTCTGAATGTTTGTGGAAGAATGGCTGTCCGCCTTCTACAAGGGCCGAAACCTGTGAAAGAAGTGATGCTGAGAGATGGGGTCTGGACCAAAGTCGACGTTATAGCTCATCCTGTAGGTGTTCCACTGGGTTCACGTAGGAACTCTCGGCTGGCCACTCCATTTCAGAAACATTATTGTAGAAAACCCACTGCCTTACAGATGCTGCTGCATGCCATGGTGCATCGTCACGTTGACACAAACTATCATGGTCGCTGAACTGTTCCTCAGCTCTACGCAGCACATAATGGAGCAAGATGTGCGTACAGTTTCGCATTTAGCGTTTCTTATGCGCAATAAGGGCATCATACCCTAACCACGAAAAATACCTCTCTACGTAAACATCAATTCCTCCAAGCTTGACTGTTGGAAGCATACATGACGGCTGGCAACGTTCTCGAGACATTCGCTAAATGCAATGCTTCCATCGGATTGCCACAGACAATCTAAATCACTCGTTTCCAGTCATCCACTGTCCACTAACATCACTGTTTAATGTTGGTGACTACTTGGAGGGTCAGTAAAACTTTGAAACACGTATCTGCTCTGTGCTAGCTGAAAATAAATTGTTGCCACTATTAAAATTTCCAACCGCGGTGTTTTCCAATGAGTCTACATTAACGAACCATGGTAGCGTTAACCGGCATAACCTGCATTACTGGAATGTAGACAATCTCCATTCGTTACGGAAAGTTGCCCATCAACGTCCTTGGTCGGTTAACGTATGGTGTTGCATCATGGGGAACAAACACATTGGATCGAATTTTATCGACAACACATTGAATGGACGCGAATATTGAATGTTTTTAGAACAGGAACTTCCGGGACTACTGCAGAATGTTGCCCTGGACGTTCGATAAAGTATGTGGTTCAAATGGCTCTGAGCACTATGGGACTTAACATCTATGGTCATCAGTCCCCTAGAACTTAGAACTACTTGAACCTAACTAAGCTAAGGACAACACACAACACCCAGTCAGTCATCACGAGGCAGAGAAAATCGCTGACCCCGCCGGGAATCGAACCCGGGCACCCGGGCGCGGGAAGGAGAACGCTACCGCACGACCACGAGCTGCGGGCTAAAGTATGTGGTTTCAGCATGACGGTTGCCTAGTGCATTACGCAATTGAACCACAGGAGGTATTAGCGAGTGTTTACACTAGTCTGTGGATCGGCAGACGTGGCCCTATGAACTGGCCTCCTAGGTCGGATCTCTTTCTGTGGGGATATTTACAATATTAAGTGTACCAGCAAGTACCAACAGGCCGTGAAGACATGGTCGACGGCAACAGAAACACCTGTGCTGACATTTCCGTAGTTATGCTTCTGTGCTGCGTACGGTCATTTGAAAAGTGAATCACTAAGTGCATTGATGTTGGCGGTACTATGTTTGAACACCCAGTCTAGTTGGAACAGCAGAGCAGGGTTCGCCTCCAGCCACGGCCATAGCGGCGCGTCGAGGAGTCCCCTGTTCGACATGTCGGAGGAATACGACATTGCGAATGGGGTTTCCAATAAGAAGTTATGAAATACTGTGCTGTCCTACCCTCGCAGCATGGAGGTGGGGTCCCACGTGCCGTTGGATATTCAAGGGCCATTGGGTAGCATGTAGCAATTTACGTTTGTGTAATCATTTCGGTTCCTCCGACTACAGTGCTATCTGTGGCAAAACCAAGAAAATGCTTCTTACAAAATGTATGTTGATGTTGCCAGAGAATTGTAATCTACAATAAGAAACAGGCGTTCCCAGTGAAGATTTCAAAGTTACCACCCACACACGTGGTAGGGTGGAGCGTCGAGTGTGGTATCGTTGGCCGTCCAATTCCGCGACAAACAGATTGGAATTATAGCTTTTCTTAATCCAGTTTGTAGTTTAGGAGATATTTCATTGTTAGCCGTATGCAATAAATCTGTATCGTTTTATTTATTTTTGCTAAAACATCTCTCTGTTCCACGTTATAAGTCAACCATTGTCAAATAAAATCTGACTGAAAACAGTGACAGGTTCACTTTTGCAATGAATAATGTCTACTTTTAAGTAACAATCAGGAGGATAACTACGTAGAAGGAAAATGTTTTAGAGATTATAGCCATTTAGTTATCCTCACTCAGTTTTTAGACGGTTTACCTCTTTCGATTTTTAGGGGAATATAGTAATACACAGATCGCATACGTAAAGAAATCGATCTTTATGAGGTAGCGCATTGATGGGTATGCTACACACCTAATGTATTGGAACACGGTTACGACCTTAACTGACCAAAGCTACTGGGAAAACTATTGTAGTTTAACGTAGCCTGCAGCAGTCATAGCGCTCTCGCTGTGTCACTATTCCCTAACAACCGACAGTTTTTGTCCTGTCACGGAAAAGGCACATATAACACTCTAACGTATATCACTCTAACGTGCAGTGAAACACGCTGATGTTACCCTCTGAAAGGATTTTGAAGACTGGCCGCCCATGTGTCTAATAGACAAAGGTATCGGACTGTAATTTCGAATTTGGTGAAATTAATAGAAAAACCTAACGGACTTTAACCTTGGGAGTTAATGAAAGTGGCCAAATCATAAATGGGTGAAAAAAGAATTGTCGCCAGCCCAATTAGGCACATTAATTTGGAAATATGTATTTGAGAAAATTGAGTATTCGTTATTGAAGTTACTTTTGTTGAGGTCTCCCTTCTGAATAGCAAACAGGATACAAACTGACACAGTGCACTCTGTACTGTGCGTAGCAGCAGTTACCAACAGCACACACACCAGTAAATTATGGGGAGTAGATTTGCACCAAGCTCATACTAACGACATGCACACTCAAGAGCATTCCTTAGTCAAATACTGAATTATTACTGCATGAAGTGCACAACTAAATTTAAACATGAGGGACTTCTGTCTTGACTGCCATGAAAAATACACAAATAAAGAGGAATAACATCATAAATACACTGTTTAAGCTGCTCCACATATAGCCGTTTTCCTCAGTAACAGTAATAGTTCATTTTTTTCCTAATAGATGTGAAATATAGTGGGGACCCATAAACTGGTATAGTTTCACTAGTCAACGCTATTTGATTTTATAGTAGTAAACACGTGCAGACGCTTAGACAAATATAAAATGCACTATGTGATCAAAATTATCTGGGCACCCCAAAAACATACGTTTTAAATATTAGGTACATTGTGCTGCCACCTACTGCCAGGTACTCCATATCGGCGACCTCAGTAGTCGTTAGACATCGTGGGAGAGCAAAATAGGGCGCTCCGCGGAACTCAAGGACTTCGAACGTGGTCAGGTGCTTGGGTGTCACTTGTGTCATACGTCTGTACGCGAGACTTCCACAATCCTAAACATCCCTACGTCCACTGTTTCCGATGTGATAGTGAAGTGGCAACGTGAAGGGACACGTACAGCACAAAAGCCTACAGGCCGACTCGTTTGTTGACTGACAGAGACCGCCGACAGTTGAAGAGGGTCGTAATGTGTGATAGGCATACATCTACCCAGACCATCACGCAGAAATACCAAACTGCATCAGGATCCATTGCAAGTACTATGACAGTAAGGCGGGAGGTGAGAAAACCTGGATTTCATCGTCGAGTGGCTGCTCATGAGCCACAAATCAGGCCGGTAAATGCCAAACGACGCCTCTCTTGGTGTAAGGTGCGTAACCATTGGACGATTTAACAGTGGAATAACGTTGTGCGGAGTGACGAATCGCGGTACACAATGTGTTGATTCGATGGCAGGGTGTGGGTATAGCGAATGCCCGGTGAACGTTATCTGCCACCATGAGTAGTGCCAACAGTAAAATTCGGAGGCGATGGTATTATGGTGTGGTTGTGTTTTTCATGGAGGGGCCTTGCATCCCTTGTTGTTTTGCGTGGCGCTATCACAGCACAGGCCTACATTGATGATTTAAGCAAATCCTTGCTTCCTACTGTTAAAGAGTAGTTTGGGGATAGCGATTGCATCTTTCACCACGATCGAGCACCCTTTCATTATGCACGGCCTGCGGTGGAGTGGTAACACGACAGTAACATCCCTGTGATAGACTGGCCTGCACAGAGTCCTGACCTGAATCCTACAGAACATCTTTGGGAAGTTTTAGAAAGACGACTTCGTGCCATGCCTCACCGACCGTCATCGATACCTCTCCTCAATGCAGCACTCCGTGAAGAAGGGGCTGCCATTCCGCAAGAAACCTTCCAGCACCTGATTGAACGTATTCCTGCGAGAGTGGGAGGTGTCATTAAGGCAAATGGTGGGGCAACTCCATATTGAATTCCAGCATTACCGATGGAGAGCGCCACGATCTTGTAAGTCATTTTCAGCCACGTATCCGGATACTTTTCATCACATAGCGTATTTGCCTGTGAAGCAAGTGTTCTAGACAATAATATTTACACACTCTTGCACTGTAATCCTACAAAACTATATTTTATAATAAACTAAGGATACTTCAGCACCTAAGGATACTTTAGACAAAAAATCATCTTTAAACACATGAACGCATGAATTGTTCATTTAAATCTGGATACTCGGTTAGGTGAGGACCCTGCGTGGGTTCGTGATCAGGATTGAAAATATGTTTCCAGACACGAATATAGGTTTTATATGGTTATTATTTAAACAACACATAAATTAACTGGTCCATGTCCATATAAATTACTTAACTGAGTGTATGAAGTTTGCGAAGCAGTGCCGAAGATTGATGGCAGGCGACATTGCGACTAACTGTACTCACCGCTCTTAATGTACGAATGCTCTATAAAATCTCTCCTTGACGTCAGGTTTTCAACATATTAGAGCCATTCCGTTATGTGTGAATACCAAATAATAGCCAGATCCACATACGAGGAAAATCCTTTATAGTGCAGCTGCCAGGTGCCTCTCTTAGCACCGTCGAAGTGTGCCCCACTAAGGATAGCCACATACTGCGTGACGTTCACACAAAGGAGCCGCTCAGTTCGACCGCTAAACCCACCTTTTACATCGTGCCATGCCACTTCCCTTACGGAGGGACTTTCGTTACAGCTTTTACATGTTACAAATACAATTGCCCTAAGCATGAACTAGCTTTTAACAAACCTTTTCTTTTTATAAATATATTCACATTGTAATAATTTACCACTTCAACATATTCTTTTGCTTTTTTCATATATACATTACAAAACTATAAATTTCTTGCCATGGATCAAGGAGCTTAAACAACACAGAATACACACTTCATAAATTGCAGGGGCACAGTTACATAATATAAATCCACTTCTAATCGATGTAAGTGTTACATAGTTTCACAACTCTAGTAATAACTGACCAATAGATTGTTTCAGAAGCGTACAGCAATAACACCGTAGAAGGTATTTGAGAAAGTTTTGCTTTCATTACTGATTAATGGTGGGGCACTATAATGTTACTATTTGATGCTGCGATTGGTGTGAGATGAGATGTGTTTGAGACATGAGGTAAAGACCTGATGCACGTGACCATTGAGAAACCATTGAAATAGATACAGAATGGGGTTGCACAAGCAAAAGTGGTAGGTCTCAAACGATCATTAAGCTAACTGCGTAGAAAAGAGAGAAGTAAGAATTACGTGACCTTCTTTTTTTTTTTTTTGGTAGAGGCAATGTGGTTAAGTGCCATGCTAACGTAATATGAAATGGCTTTATAAAACCACCGGCTTTCAGTTCAGATATTTCCTCTAAGCGTCAATAGCTTCTGTGGCGAGCAGGTGTGAAGCCAGAAAGTGAAGTGAGTCGCCTAGGAGACGGAGCACTGCACTGCAGGTAAAGACGGACGCTTTGGCGAGTGGCGGCCGAGAGCCGTCGCGTTACCTGCCGAGTGCCGGCCCAATTAGCAGCAACGAGCGACGCCTAATGAAGTAGGGCGCGCTCCGCAGCCTCTGCTGCAGTTAACGGACGCACACCAACACTAATGCTCAACCTTCAAACAGAGTTTTATTTCTTTCCTATAACACACCTATCCCCTTATCAGTCATTCGAAGAGGTTGCTATCAAGATTGTTAAAGTTATTGGCGCAGTGATACGATAGTCTGACCATTCATCTTTCCCCAACATCTTCCGATTTGTTCCCAACGGCCAGCTTTTCGGTAATCGTTGTGGTGTACATATGAATCCTTACATTTGTACTCAGCAAGCCACCGTAACCCTTACATTATCTGCATCAGTACTCCGTAAGCCATCTGAAGGTATGTGGTGGAGGGTGCTTCTGGTACCAATAACTGAGCTCTCCCTTCTTTGTTCCATTTGCGCATGGCGAGTGGAAAGATTAATTGTCGGTACGCCTCTGTATTAGATCTAATTTCTCGAATGTTTTCATCGTGTTCCTTTCGCGAGATGTATGTGGGAGGAAGTAATATGTTGCCCGACTCTTTCGGAAAAAGTATTCGCTCTAAATTTCAACAGCAAACGTCTCCGTGATGCCAATGCCACTGCGGTAGAGTTTGCAACTGGAGTACACCTCCGTAACTCTCTAGCACCCTCTAGACGATCCCGTGACGAAACGCGCTTCTCTTTGGTGGATCTTCTCTGTCTCTTCTATCAGTCCTACCAGGTAAGGGTTCCGGACTGATTAACTATACTCAAGAATCGGTCGAACAAGCGCCTTGTAAGCTATTTCTTTCGTGGATTCGTTACATTTCCTTAAGATTCTTCATGTGAACCCCAGTCTGGCCTCTGCTTTACATACTATTTGTTTTATGCTGTCATTTCACTTTACGTTGCTCTGAATAATTATTCTTAGATGTTTTACCCAAAAAAAAACGACTAAGCTAAGGGACGGGTCCATTATATAGAAATAACTAAAAAAGGTCCGGTAAACACGGGCTGTAAAATGCGTACCTTAAGAGATATGAGCACTTGTTCATTTTCGATACTGTGAAACAGATGTCTTCTACTGGAGGGTCTTTACTTTCCGTATTTTGGAGAAGGAAGTATTGACCGAAACAATAAAAATATGTCTAGTACAGATAGAGTCTAAAATGCATTCTTAGAACTATGAGCACTCGTTCATCTTCGCTTCTTTTGGTCCATACTATCTCTTCCCAAATTATGAAAAGCAAAGAACTTGCAGTAGAAGAGATGATTCATAGTATCGATGATGAACGAACGCTCGTAGAAGAGATGATTCATGGTATCGATGAGGAACGAACGCTCATAGAAGAGATGATTCATAGTATCGATGATGAACGAGCCTCATATCTTTTAAAGTATGCGCTTTAGAGCTCTTGTTTATGAGACTTTTTTTCTTGTTTTGGTGTAAGGAACCTGAACCTAAAGTTTGTCAGCGTTCCTTTTTTTCTCCATTCATCAACCCTCAGTAGGTCATTTTGCAAGTTGATACTGTGTTCGGCGTTACTTTCTTATAAACAACTGCATCATCTGCGAACAGTCTTAAAGAGCTTCCATCTCCATCCACTACATGATTTATATACACTGTAAACAATAACGTTCTTATCACAGTTCCTTGGGATACTCCTGGAATTACATTTATCTCTGTCGATTTTGTTCCGCTAAGAGCGACGTGTTCAGTTTATCTGCAAGGAAACCCTGAATTCAGTCACAAATGTTGTCCGATACTCGGTAAGGTTGTATGGTATTCACTAAACGGCAGTGTAGGATAGTGTCAGATACCTTCAAGTCAACGAACATTGCGTCAAGCTCAGCGCCGTTGTCTACAGCGCTATGGATCTCATGGAAAAACGGAGCGAGCTGAGCTTGTCAAGACCTCTGTTTGCGGAATCCATTTTTATTTCGATCCAGGAGATTTTCGTTCTCCAAAAACGTCGTAATTCTTGAGCATAAAACGTGTTCCTTAATTCTACAACAGTGTCACGTCAACGATAAGGGCCTATAATTATCCATTTGTTTACTGCAATAAATACACCGCCACCAATGGCGACTAAACAATCCTTGCGAGAAGTGTTCCAACCTGAACTTATAATTTCGTTGTTGCTTACTTCGGGTTTCAACCAACTTTCTGTTCATAACACGGTCTGCGCATTGTAACTTTCAGTAAGCGATAATTATTCTAGTACCTTTCCTTGGATGCTGCTGCAATTTATTAATATCACATTAATCTTTTCTACATTAGATCTGCGAGGACGAGAATTCTCACATCGTGGTTGGTGTATCTCCATTACGGCTGGCAATTCGTCTCTGATCCCATCGGGGTGTTGCTCCAGCCTAAAAAACAGCACGTGCTCCGCTACCCTAGTAGCCGCTTCCTGCTTATAGAGCACACATGACCTGTTAAGGCTAACACCACAATTCGCCATCCGATTGCGGAGGTAGAGAAATTAACATCCAGCACCGTTGCAGAATCGTCTGAGCCTTTGGTTTAGACTTCGCAGTCTCTTCCAAACTAGAGAACCATAGTCGTCCCTGAGTGCGATGCTACAAGTAGCTTAACCTGCATACCACGTGGAGAGGTAGTTGCCCCACACTGAATCAGTCATCTGCTGAAAGGAACTGAGGATGTCCTCAGAACGCAAGAGGTAGGCGTCATTCCTGTCGACATGTGCCACTGTTTGTAGCCGGTTGCTCCCAGTCGTTCGGCAGCCTCTAGCAGGTCCTCCTCCACGTCGTGGACGAGACACCCTGGCAAACATACCGACTGCACACTGAAATTCTTTCCTTCCCTGCCTGTTATTTCACTAAGGAGACCCATTACCCGCCTAACGTTGGACCTCTCAGTGACTAGCATACCCTCTCTCTGCACTTTTCCAGACTAGGCAGGAAAATCGGCCGCTGACGCAACAGAAGATGCATCCCGTGCTGGTTCAAAACTATTATCAACACTGGGTAGCACCTCGTAGCTATTGCTAAGGTGTAAAGAGCCAGCCGTGGGGCACATTCCACCTTTCACCTTCTGCCCAGTAGCGTGCGAACACACCACTGTCCACCTCTCACTATCGAGTGAAGACGGACGGGACAGATGTTGCTTATTTGAAGACCCAGCGACAACCAGATCACCAGGGGATCCCAACGGCGACAGAGGTGTCGCAGGTCTCGTCACTGCAGCTCCGAGCAGTAGCCAGAAGTCCCGAGCAGAAGCCAGAAGTCCGTGGCCAACACAGCATCCAGCTGTTTACAGACAGCAGCCAATTCTCCTCCGCTCATAATAAGAACAGTTCCTATCCCTGTCCTACTGTATAAGGAAACTGAATAAGATCTCAAAAGTACAAACAAAGCAAATGATGTGTACAAACTCTTGCTGCAGCTGGTCTCCACTCTGCTAGGAGGCTGGCGCTCTGCTGAATATTTACTGTTTGCAACAGTTATGGAATCAAGTAAATAAACAGACATTAGCGACTTATGATGCCCAAAGCTATACTAAAAAGTAAACTTACTCAACACAAAGCGATCAAAAGATGCCCTACCTCTTACAGCAAAAATAAATGGCGGAGACAACAATGTACATGAAAAGTTCTTCTCCTATTCCATTCGCAGATGATACAAGGCATGAACGATTTCCGGCACCCTAGTATATAACCCGCCCTCATCCGTAGCTCACCAAAGGCCTTGTGCAGTGGTAACCCTGTTTCCCGTCAGAGCACCGAAGTTAATCGCTGTCCGACTGGGCTAATACTTGGATTGGTGACCATCTGGTCTGCCGAGCGCTGTTGGCAAAGAGGGTGCACTCAGCCCTGGTGATGCACACTGAGGAGCTACTTGACTAAGAAATGGCGGCTCCGGTCTCGTAAACTGGCATACAGCTGGGAGAGCGGTGTGCTGACCACATACCCCTCCACATCCGCATCCAGTGACGCCTGTGGGCTGAGGATGACACGTCGGCCGGTCTGTATTGTTGAGTCCTCGTCACCAAATATGGCGTCTTGCCCACTCGTCTCGTATAGGGCGCCTAGGGGATGCTGCGTTCTCGGAATGCTATTAACAATTCAAACAAATAACATTAGTAGTTTTATTTCAATAAAGCAGCTTTAGCAATACTTAACTTGAATGTATAATGGTGTCGCAGGCGTTGGGCGACACAAATCCGAGTCCTTGCTATACACAATGTTCAAACAAACAATGAATATGGATCGGTACAATTTAATATCGTAGCACTCTCTGCTACGCCACGCTAATACTCTGCGAATCCTGTCCGCTGATGTCCAGCCGAGTCTGGCACTGGCAGCGTTTATATTCACTTCTTGCAGAGGTCGCTCCTGTCATAGCGTGGACCAGGTCAGCGGGCTATTGGCTGACGTTGCCTCACCACCTTCTCTGGTCTTCTTCCTCTTCGTTACGGCGCTTGTGGTTACGCCAGAACAGGTACCGTAGGGCCTGAGTGGCCTTCTCTGGCGGAGGTTAGTTTTATATCCGTAGCTCAATGATCAGTGTTTATGGCTGCTATTTGGAGGGCCCAGATTCGATTCCCAGTACTGCCAGGGCTTTTTTCATTTGCGGAAGGTCTGGTAGGTGGTGCACTCAGCCTCGTGAGAGCAATTGAGGAACTACTTGAATAAGAAGTAGCGTCTCCCAGGTCGAGAAAGTCGAAAACATCCGGGAGAGCGGTGTGGTGACACCATGCCCCTTCCTACCGCCTCCAATAACGCCGCTGAAAGAGAGTAACATGACGATCGCTCGGTCCTAATAATCTGTCAGGCCCATAAAGCGGAGCTTTGCCTTTGCTTTTATGTAAAACCCGAAATGTCTTTAATTATTCCCCATGATAATTACGTGAGAAATACGTTACAGTAAGAACTGTGTTTCTTAACGCGAAATGAAATTGTAATTTTGAGGGACTTTTTGATATGCGTGACGTTTTATTGTGTGATATTTCCCCTGTAATTTGTTAGCAATTTATGTGCCACTCTCGCACTAACGCAACACATCCGTGGCGATGCGGCCCTTTTAAGTTTTTTCGTTAACTCAAGTTGATAAAGACACTCGTAGAGACGAAACAAATTCCACAATTTGTCGGACGGTGGTTTTGCAAATTACCTACTTTGTGGGTGATGGACACTTTCTTTGGAGTCATAACAGTATGACATCTGCCTTTTCGTCGACTCGATTTGTATTTCAGAATGTAAATAACCCTGGATAAATATTCCCAGGTAACTGACAGATGTGACTGATTCCAGTTACTTATTGTTGATTGTATACATAATTCATGTCAACTTTGTTCGTATATCTGTACGTATTACTTAGCATTTGTGTATGCTGACGGTAACTTGCACGGTTTTCAGTAAAACGTTGACGGCTCATGATCTGCAAGCGTTATTGTATTAGGTAACATTTTCTAAAGACGTAATCTGCTTTCTATAACGGCTTCTTATTGTCGTTCAGTGACGTGGAAATTGCGCCCAGTAGAGGATTATGTTTACCAAGACTATAGTTTTCTCATTTAATTAAGGATCAGTTAACGTCATTCATGGACGAAATGGACCAGTGTATTTGTAATAAATTGTACAAAATCCTTTTGAAAGGCATCAGAGATTTAAAAACCTGTCTCGAGGAGGTTTTAGATTGTGGCGTATATCAGAAGTGGTCTAATAATATATTAGGCGAGTACTCACATTGTTCTGTACAGCCTAGCAAAGCGTCGACGTCAATGGAGTATTTTTTGGGTTGGTATGCACATCAAATTTTTATTTCTGTGGAGGATTTAATGAATGATGTCGTTGCAACAACTAATGTTTGTACTAGATCTTTCTGGGCAGTTAGCAAGAGGATGTTCGAGAGTTTTTCTTATGCACTCCACGGGAAAGCTCCACTTATTTTCCCTGGCGCTAACAAGTCCACATAAATACGCTGCTGGGTACTGAAACATCATCCTTATGGCGATAAGGATGACACACAGCAAACGGCCAATTGCCATCAAGTATTCTGTGTTCGTTGATAAGCAAATGATTAACATCCCAGCGAAACAACAAAAAATAGTTAGGAGCAATGCTATCTACAATCTGTGTATAAGGGAAGGTTGCTCTAATAGTTCCTCCTTCTGAAATCGCAGTTCAGTGTTGGTTATTTGTGAGAATACGGTGTTGTGTTCAGTGTAAGAAGGAGAAATGCCAGTCAACACGAGTTTAACAGCGGCAAGATCGTAAGTGTCGAAACTGCGGTCTATATTGCTGTTCGCGTGAGTTGCATCTCACATCTGTCATGGGAGTATGGAATCGACTGGATCAAAAAAGGCAGCACTCAACGCCATGCAGGATCTCAGCGGCTTCTTGCGTTTGCATCCAAATGGATAAGTATACAAAATCCTTAAGAATGACCCCAGATAGCAAAGTCTTCTCCAAACTCATGTCCACAACAAGAGGATTCAACTGTTGTGTCTGTTACACCAGTTATACCCCTTGTTGAGCAGTGTCCAGTTGAATGTTGGAACAAAGCTTAGGATGCATCAAGTGACAGTTTCACCCACACTTCTTTACGGCTGCTCAAATTGGGGAACTAAGAGTCCGTCCAACCTTCAGCCCAAACATAATCCACCAGCTAAGCTCCTAGATGGGCCAGGATTGCCGATCTTCACGCCGAATTTAGCGTCCCAAGCATCTCTTACCACATAATATCTGCGACGCAGAAGCTCCTTCACAAGACTGACGAACTCGGCCCCACTACTCTACACCTGGAATATACTGGCTTTATCATTCCCCAACGGTGACACCGAATGAGGGTCCCTCTTGCGGTAGTCTAGTCCCCTCAATAATTGGATCCAGTGAGAACCAACACCTTTACTAGGACCTTAGGATACGAGCCCTTCACCCTACTTACGTATGACTAGACCAGTGTTGTTGCTTCTCTTGATGCGACAGCAGAAAGAGGCGAACTAGCAGTGGTACGCCCAACGACAGCTCTGGAAAGGTACCGTGTCATCTTTTCAGATGAGTACCGGTTCTTCGTAGAGAATCATGATGGACCCATCGATATGTAGAGGCTCTGAGGAAACCGAACATTGTCAGATTGCATTCGACATCGTCATACGGCCCCAGCAGCTGGTGTGATGCTATGTGATGTCACTAAATACTTCTGGTACTCGTATCCTGTAATTTAGACAGTAGTTCCTATATTCGTTACGTATTAGGCTTTGTGGCCTCATCGTGTCCTCTGTGACTGTATCATGCTACAAGATAATGCGGTAACGTTAGTTGCCCTGCTGTCATAACCTATCTCGGTATAGAAAGTGTTGGACTGTTTTCTTGGCCACCAAGTTCTCCAGATGTCTCGCCCATTCAGCACACGTGATTGCGGGTTGACGACAGACTGGCACGCCAACACGCGCCAGATACTATGATTTTTAATTCTGGCACATAGATGAAGTAGCAGGGACTGACGTAACCGTGTCATCAAGCTCATTTGGGCTCTATGACCAGACAGATTATATCCGGCGTTGCTGCCAGAGGTGGTAGTTCCGTTTGCTAAATTTCACACCATGTATACTCTCCAATCATTTACAAATTTAATCATTTATTCTTCCTATTACTTTGTATGTGCACAGTCAGTAAATTTCGATATTTGCTGTCCTTCCCGGTGCTGCAATTTTAATTCTGAAAAGTCTATTCTGTATTAACAACTTCGTCTGAATCACTATAGGAGTTTCCAGAATTCCTAAAAGAGCGACTATTACAGGTTTTGAACAAGGGTCAGACAAATTCCATCCCATTTTAGATGCCACCGTTCACCGTCCTCTAAAGGCACGTAATCTATTGGCCAACGAAAGCAAACGAACAACAGCCAATGGATTCGTGTCACCCAAACCAAGGTGTTGGGGCCAAGGAATTCGGCCATGTGGAATAGCAGTTGGCTCTGATCCTTGTAGAAGTTGCTCCCATTTTATTATCGTTATAAAGTAGCATTTTAATTACAATTTAACCGGTCGATATTATGAGTAAAGAAGAGGACTTTGCAGTCATATGTGCAACATCTACTTGTCTGCAGGAAGCTGACCGCCAGAAAAAGAAAGCAAATAAATGAAGCTGGTGGACGATCGCTCTCTTAAAAAGTAGGTAGCCGTGTGGTAAGAGGAAATTAATGTCTGACTGTAGAGCTGCATTGGGATATGAGCTATTTCATATTTTTGCCCTGACAAAGGCTACAGATTACGAACTTTTGTTGAATTTAGGTGGCCCTAGAACTTCCAAAGGTGACACCTCTTTTAGGAGTGTTGTACCCGGTGCAGGAAAACTGATGGCCATTCTGAGACGTGTACCAACTAGAGATTCATGTGCTAGCTTAATGTGTTTATAAAAACAGTTATTACACACCTCTTCATCAGACACAGTTAATCGCTACTGAACCAACCAACTTTCGATCCGACGAGGAGAGGGTTCCCAAGGCCAACCCACGGCCAACGCTTTCATGTCATCGCTGATTGTGCGAACTGCAACCAAAGCCAACCTTTTCGTTGGTTCCGATTTGCTGTCCCTACACATTAAGAAAATCTCGGAGAATGAAGCTGTTATTCGTCGTTCGCTGGTCTTCGTTGATCTAGTGTAGATGCGCTTTAAGGCTCATTCCAGAATATTTTCTTCTCTCATTTCTCGGTTTCTCTCAGTTGTCTCCATTACTGACACCATAGCTCGGAACGTAGCATTTTTCACCTAACTAGTTATGCAACGTATAAAATTTGGCTCCACTCCGAAACTCGAAATCTGGACCCATGAAACTCGAATGAAGTGGTACAACGGTTAAGATACTGTACTCGAGATCATGGCGGTCTGAGATTTCAGTCACGGACCGACCATCCAAATTTACTTTTTTTCTTGATTTACTTAAATCGTTTACATCGAATTACAGGTTGTTACGCAGGAATAGAGCTTCGGCTCGCACGGGAAGGTAAGCCCTGACCTTACCTTCTTGGTGAAACTCGTCCTAAATGTGAGACAAACGCAGCAGCTGTCGGAAGTTGTATATTTGTGTGTAGTTAGCGACACTTCATTTTTATGACTAAAAATTATATATATAGACTTAATATCACGGTTAAGTGGTAAATGCACTCAAGACTATAAATTAATGGATTATCTAGATCCACCAAACAGAATTTGGCACGACAATAATGTATGCACTAGATGGTGGCCTAGGAATATTAGCACCTGAAACAGGCCAAAGAAATAAATTTTACGGAAAAACCGTCGCTTACAGTGCGTGGCCTTTCTCTCTTCCTTTGCCATAGTGAACATCAATATTTAGTGTGAGCTCCAGTGCGAAAGAGGCCTACTTTTTCGCTATCCTTATTTCCTTGCTAGTGCGGTTACGGGCTACACAGGTGTTTTCTATGCGACTTGGTAAGACGTTTGGAAAGGTAAAACAGAAGAATCGAACATTCTGTGTTCATTTTAATAACCAGTAACGCCTTTTCACCCTTGCCTTGTCCCTAAATTTTATCTGTGTCAGTGTACGAATGAATGAATTTGGTTTTCAAATATACCAAAGGTGGTACAAAGTGTTTCATTTCTATCGGTTAGAATTGCCTACTTTTTGAAGTTTGTATAAAGATGAAAGACAAAGTAGGTATCACTCAGTTCTGAGCTTTACCGCTCTCTTCATCTGTAAAATCGGCTAGACGTGCGCCTCCAACATGCTGACAGAAACGGGCCCTCACGACAACAGCCAGTGCGTTTCTAACTCACTCTGGTATTCGCCACCGAGTTACAAGTATAACCTTCTACGGATAGTGACTTTGTATAATTTCCTATGAGTTAGCCGGATTTCACAACTGTTTTTTGTTTGGGAATCTTTCAGCAATATCAGTACCTGTTTGTACATGTTTTTTATGTTATTCACGGTGTATTTGTGATGCACTTACTGTGAACTGAACGGTCTTAAGTCTCCCTTTTGTTCTCTCCGGACGTGGCCACTTTCTCTCAGCACTTTTGCCTGTTAAACAGAGTCTTTTCGTGTTTCTCTAAGATTTAATGTGTCTCAACTTGCGAACATCTCGTATCACTGAGTCAAGTATTTTAAATTGAATTTGTGTGACATAAATAAGTTGGTGATCTTGAGTGATTTATTTCAGTGTCATTGCTCCGTTGGGTAAAGCCTGTTACTGTTTGGTTAGATAATCATGTTTCCTTTGTGTGTTTCCGTTAATTTATCAGAGATTTATAATCGTTTCCCGCTCATTAGTGCTTCAACGTTCGTGTCGCGCGATCGACAAATATTATGAAAGTACACAACTATTTCGTGGCCATTTGTAGGACCGCTGATTCAACTAAAGTATTCTATGCAGAAAGGACACAATTTAAATGAAGGAACTGCATGTGGGGGGGGGGGGGGGGGGGGGGAGCTCTGATGTCCAGTTCTATCCAACGGTATAGTTCACCCTTTTTGTCTTTTGCCTGTATGGTTCGATTATATTGGGATAAGGTCGTAAAGTTATTACAACCTGCATGCACTTTTCATTGCGTGTATGAAATACCGAATTATTCTCCCTTTTGTAGTTTTCCTAGTTTTCATACCCAGTCCCCCTGCAAGGCACACACATCCGCGCTTCTACTGAGTGTTGGCGCCGTACGGTCATTACACGTGTTAAGGGACGAGTTTGATGTACCATAGATTCGTTAATTTTTGATGTACTTTGAATGGGCCTTCATCATATTATAATATATCTTCAGTTGTAATCGAAACTGACTTGCAAATGTTCAAACCTGTCACACACAATTCCATGCCCTACGAAATCGCCCAAATAGTCATCAGTTCCTGCTTTTCAATATATAACGTGATGGGTTATCAAATATTCCCCATTTGGAATATAACAGAATTGTTTTATACGTATTCCTCCCCCGTGTGCCTCTACCGAATCTGTAGCATCCCTCCAGTTCGCATTCTAAATTCAGGGCTTAGTAGAGAATGTATCCCACCAGGAGCGAACGACATTGAACGCATGGCAGACGAGTCTAGCATGAATGAAACCAGTAAACTACTAGTTGCCCCCCCCCCCCGCCCCACCCATCCCCCCCCCCCGCCCGCGCCACCACCCGTATGAGTCCAAGGTGAATAGAAAATCCAAGGTTACATGGCAAATATTGTGTCTCATGACGAAGCCCTCCCGCCCCTCCCCCCCCCCCCCCCCCCCCATGAACCTTGGACCTTGGGACCTTGCCGTTGGTGGGGAGGCTTACGTGCCTCAACGATACAGATAGCCGTACCGTAGATGCAACCACAACGGAGGGCTATCTGTTGAGAGGCCAGACAAACGTGTGGTTCCTGAAGAGGGGCAGCAGCCTTTTCAGTAGTTGCAGGGGCAACAGTCTGGATGATTGTCTGATCTGGCCCTGTAACACTAACCAAAACGGCCTTGCTGCTTTGGTACTGCGAACGGCTGAAAGCAAGGGGAAACTACAGCCGTAATTTTTCCCGAGGGTATGCAGCTTTACTGTATGATTAAATGATGATGGTGTCCTCTTGGGTGAAATATTCCGGAGGTAAAATAGTCTCCCATTCGGATCTCCGGGCGGGGACTACTCAAGAGGACGTCGTTATCAAGAGAAAGAAAACTGGCGTTCTACGGATCGGAGCGTGGAATGTCAGATCCCTTAATCGGGAAGGTAGGTTAGAAAATTTTAAAAGGGAAGTGGATAGGTTAAAGTTAGATATAGTGGGAATTAGTGAAGTTCGGTGGCAGGAGGAACAAGACTTTTGGTTAGGCGAATACAGGATCACAAATACAAAATCAAATAGGGGTAATGCAGGAGTAGCTTTAATAATGAATAGGAAAATAGGAATGCGGGTAAGCTACTACAAACAGCATAGTGAACGCATTATTGTGGCCAAGATAGACACGAAGTCCATGCCTACTACAGTAGTACAAGTTTATATGCCAACTAGCTCTGCAGATGATGAAGAAATTGAGGAAATGTACGATGATATAAAAGAAATTATTCAGGTAGTGAAGGGAGACGAAAATTTAATAGTCATGGGTGACTGGAATTCGTCAGTAGGAAAAGGGAGAGAAGGAAACGTAGTAGGTCAATATGCATTGGGGCTAAGAAATGAAAGAGGAAGCCGCCTGGTAGAATTTTGCACAGAGCATAACTTAATCATAGCTAACACTTGGTTCAAGAATCATGAAAGAAGGTTGTATACATGGAAGAACCCTGGAGATTCTAAAAGGTATCAGATAGATTATATAATGGTAAGACAGAGATTTAGGAACCAGATTTTAAGATATTTCCATTGGCAGATGTGGACTCTGACCACAATCTATTGGTTATGAACTGTAGATTAAAACTGAAGAAACTGCAATTAGGTGATGATTTAAGGAGATGGGACCTGAATAAACTGAAAGAACCAGAGGTTGTACAGAGTTTCAGGGAGAGCATAAGGGAACAATTGCCAGGACTGGGGGAAAGAAATACAGTAGAAGAAGAATGGATAGCTTTGAGGAATGAAATAGTGAAGGCAGCAGAGGATCAAGTAGGTAAAAAGACGAGGGCTAGTAGAAATTCTTGGGCAACAGAAGAGATACTGAATTTAATTGATGAAAGGAGAAAATACTAAAATGCAGTAAGTGAAGCAGGCAAAAAGGAATACAAACGTCTCAAAAATGAGATCGACAGGAAGTGCAAAATGGCTAAGCAGGGATGGCTAGAGGACAAATGTAAGGATGTAGAAGCTTATCTCAAGAGAGGTAAGATAGATACTGCCTACAGGAAAATTAAAGAGACCTTTGGAGAAAAGAGAACCATTTGCATGAATATCAAGAGCTCAGATGGAAACCCAGTTCTAAGCAAAGAAGGGAAAGCAGAAAGGTGGAAAGAGTATATAGAGGGTCTATACAGGGGTGATGTTCTTGAAGACAATATTATGGAAATGGTAGAGGAGGTAGATGAAGATGAAATGGGGTATATGATGCTGCGTGAAGAATTTGACAGAGCACTGAAAGACCTGGCCCCGGGAGTAGACAACATTCCATTAGAGCTACTGACAGCCTTGGGGGAGCCAGTCCTGACAAAACTACCATCTGGTGAGTAAGATGTATGAAACAGGTGAAATTCCCTCAGACTTCAAGAAGAATCTAGTATTTCCAATCCCAAAGAAAGCAGGAGTTGACAGATGTGAAAATTATCGAACTATCAGTTTAATAAGTCACAGCTGCAAAATACTAACACGAATTCTTTACAGGCGAATGGAAAAACTGGTAGAAGCTGGCCTCGAGGAAGATCAGTTGGGAGTCCGTAGAAATGTTGGAACACGTGAGGCAATACTGTCCCTACGACTTATCTTAGAAGGTAGAATAAGGAAGGGCAAACCTACGTTTCTAGCATTTGTAAACTTAGAGAAAGCTTTTGACAATGTTGATTGGAATACTCTCTTTCAAATTCTGAAGGTGTCAGGGGTAAAATACAGGGAGCGAAAGGCTATTTACAATTTGTACAGAAACCAGATGGCAGGTATTAGAGTCGAGGCGCATGAAAGGGAAGCAATGGTTGGGAAGGCAGTGAGACGGGGTTGTACCATCTCCCCGGTGTTATTCAATCTGTATGTTCAGCAAGCAGTAAAGGAAACAAAAGAAAAATTCGGCGTAGGTATTAAAATCCATGGAGAAGAAATAAAGCTTCGAGGTTTGCCGATGACATTTCAATTCTGTCAGAGACAGCAAAGGACTTGGAAGAGCAGTTGAACGGAATAGACAGTATCTTGAAAGGAGGGTATAAGATCAACATCAACAAAAGCAAAACAAGGATAATGGAATGTAGTCGAATTAAGTCGGGTGATGTTGAGGGAATTAGATTAGGAAATGAGACACTTAATGTAGTAAAGTAGTTTTGCTATTTGGGGAGCAAAATAACTGATGATGGTCGAAGTAGAGAGGATATAAAATGTAGACTGCCAATGGCAAGGAAAGCGTTTCTGAAGAAGAGAAATTTGTTAACATCGAGTATTGATTTAAGTGTCTGGAAGTCGTTTCTCAAAGTATTTGTATGGAGTGTAGCCATGTATGGAAGTGAAGCATGGGCGATAAATAGTTTAGACAAGAAGAGAATAGAAGCTTTCGAAATGTGGTGCTACAGAAGAATGCTCAAGATTAGATGGGTAGATCACGTAACTAATGAGGAGGTATTGAACAGAATTGGGGAGAGGAGGAGTTTGTGGCACATCTTGACTAGAAGAAGGGATCGGTTGGTAGGACATGTTCTGAGGCATCAAGGGATCACCAATTTGGTACTGGAGGGCAGAGTGGAGGGTAAAAATCGTAGAGGGAGACCAAGAGATGAATACACTAAGCAGATTCAGAAGGATGTAGGTTGCAGTAGGTACTGGGAGATGAAGAAACTTTCACAGGATAGAGTAGCATGGAGAGCTGCATCAAACCAGTCTCAGGACTGAAGACCACAAGAACAACAACATAACGAAGGGAATCTCTCTATCTCAACCCCCTCATATTTAGCGGCAAGATGACCCAGCGGATAGGTCATCAAAAACTAAACACAGATCAAGCATGAAAACAGGAAGAAAGTTACTGAACAGTGAAATAAGGAGCAAAATCGAAACAATGAACGGTCCAAACTTAACATGTGTAACACTGAGCGAGATTGAGTAACCACGGCAACGTGGTTATGTGGTCACGGTGTTGGACTGCAAAAGGCGAGTTCCATGTTCAGACCTCCCTCGTTCTCCAGTTTTTCTTTCTTCACAAAATTATGAACTGTCCATCCAGTCATTGACGTGTCTGTCCGCTGTATTCTAATTTGTGTCTGTGTCACGGTGCAGCGTCCGTTTGCAACAGCGAAGCGTAACGAAAGAACATCCAGACGTACGTACCTGCTATTTGTTCTACACAAGTACCACATGTAATGACTCTTTTGGAAGTTTTGACTCTTTAATTCCTTTGTTGCGACATAGTGCACACCCGCTTATTTTTTGGTTTTATTTCTGTAAGAGGTGTATGTGGCATCTAACCTGCTCTCATTGTTCATCACATTTGCTTCCGAAGGTAATATATTCTTACCATAAGGCACATATTCTGTAACCGATGTATTTTATGACAATTGACAAGACTACAGAAGGAGAACAGTCTCGTCATTGACCGGACGAAAAGTTCGTGATTTTGCAAAATAGAAAAAAAAATTACGGGGCACGAGGGAGATTTGAACACGCATCTCCCGCTTTGCAGTCTAACAAAGTGACCACGTAACCAGGACGCCGTGGTTCTTGCACCTAGCTTGAATTTTCGCATCTTGAGCTTGTACCGTTCACTGTTTCTATTTTGATGCTTGTTTCAGATTTCCGTACACATTCTTCCTGTTTTCAGTTTTTGATGGGCTGTCTGCTGGGCCATCCTACCACTAAACCTGAGGGTGAGCGATGAGGAGCTTCTCTTGTAAAGTAATAGTAAATGGAGCAGTTAAAATTGGTAGAGGATGTAATTGGAGAAGGGAGGAGAAGCTGTTCACTAGGCAGTGGCTATCTGGTTTTCTTGAAATCAGAACTTGTGGAAAGATAACTATGTATCACGCCCTCTAACATGGATATAGCAACACATCTGATTGCAAGGTGTGTAGATCAACGCAAGTGTTTAGTAGTGTAATGTTTCGACGTAGAGCACCCCACTCATATACAGTCACTTTTAGGTTCGTGGAGCGAATTGACCATTCCAGTCGTGTAATATCCTAGAGGCGCAGGTACTCAAAACACCAGACCACCCTTGTGATATCGACTGTTATTATCGACCAGTTGGAACTTTGCCACACAAGCATAACGGAAAAGTAGAAATTGAAATAAGAACACCGTGAATTCATTGTCCCAGGAAGGGGAAACTTTATTGACACATTCCTGGGGTCAGATGCATCACATGATCACACTGACAGAACCACAGGCACATAGACACAGGCGACAGAGCATGCACAATGTCGGCACTAGTACTTCGCAGCAATGCAGGCTGCTTTCTCCCATGGATACGATCGTAGAGATGCTGGATGTAGTCCTGTGGAACGGCTTGCCATGCCATTTCCACCTGGCGCCTCAGTTGGACCAGCGTTCGTGCTGGACGTGCAGACCACGTGAGACGACGCTTCATCCAGTCCCAAACATGCTCAATGGGGGACAGATCCGGAGATCTTGCTGGCCAGGGTAGATGACTTACACCTTCTAGAGCACGTTGGGTGGCACGGGATACATGCGGACGTGCATTGTCCTGTTGGAACAGCAAGTTCCCTTGCCGGTCTAGGAATGGTAGAACGATGGGTTCGATGACGGTTTGGATGTACCGTGCACTATTCAGTGTCCCCTCGACGTTCACGAGAGGTGTACGGCCAGTGTAGGAGATCGCTCCCCACACCATGATGCCGGGTGTTGGCCCTGTGTACCTCGGTCGTATGCAGTCCTGATTGTGGCGCTCACCTGCACGGCGCCAAACACGCATACGACCCATTGGCACCAAGGCTGAAGCGACTCTCATCGCTGAAGACGACACGTCTCCATTCGTCCCTCCATTCACGCCTGTCGCGACACCACTGGAGGCGGGCTGCACGATGTTGGGGCGTGAGTGGAAGACGGCCTAACGGTGTGCGGGACTGTAGCCCAGCTTCATGGAGATGGTTGCGAATGGTCCTCGCCGATACCCCAGGAGCAACAGTGTCCCTAATTTGCTGGGAAGTGGCGGTGCGGTCCCCTACGGCACTGCGTAGGATCCTACGGTCTTGGCGTGGATCCGTGCGTCGCTGCGCTCTGGTCCCAGGTCGACGGGCACGTGCACCTTCCGCCGACCACTGGCGACAACATCGATGTACTGTGGAGACCTCACGCCCCACGTGTTGAGCAATTCGGCGGTACGTCCACCCGGCCTCCCGCATGCCCACTATACGCCCTCGCTCCAAGTCCGTCAACTGCACATACGGTTCACGTCCACGCTGTCGCCAGCATGCTACCAGTGTTAAAGACTGCGATGGAGCTCCGTATGCCACGGCAAACTGGCTGACACTGACGGCGGCGGTGCACAAATGCTGCGCAGCTAGCGCCACTCGACGGCCAACACCGCGGTTCCTGGTGTGTCCGCTGTGCCGTGCGTGTGATCATTGCTTGTACAGCCCTCTCGCAGTGTCCGGAGCAAGTATGGTGGGTCTGACACACCGGTGTCAATGTGTTCTTTTTTCCATTTCCAGGAGTGTATATATATATATCACTACAGAATATCGTCCCAGAAGACCACTGCCATCACACTAACCGTAAGATACAGGGTGTCCAGAAAAGGACTCCCTGATTTCAAAATTAAATATCTCGAAACCAAAGATCGATAGAGGAATGCAGTGAACGGTATTTTTATTGTGAAAGCTGTAAGAAGTTTATACAGCAGTTTGAAATAATAGTTACAGAAGCTGCTAACAGATGGCGCTGTAATCGCCATACGTAATGCCTAGTATAAATAGTGATGCGAAGCCCAGAGCGATCAGTTCCACTATTGAAACGTGAAAGGAAGAGATTAAAACCATGTATTCCATTGAACAACGCGTTTTTCTGGTGCTAGAGTACCACAGGTTAGAAGAGAGTCCTACGGCAACAAGGCGAAGCTTTCAAGCACGATTTAATGTTCCAAATGGACCCGATGCGAAAACCATTCGTATGCTCTTCGCAAAATTTCAACGAACAGACAGCGTAACTGAAGATCTAGTGGGGCATGTTGGCTGCAAGCAAACAGCAGTTACGCCTGAAAATATCGCCACAGTTTCTGGAATTATTCAGCGAAATCCAATGTCATCTGTCCGTAGAATTGCATCTGAGACTGGTTTGAAGCGTTCCAGCAGCAGAAAATACTGCGAAAGAGCCTACACATGTTTCCGTTCAAAATGCAAACGCACCAGGCCATACCCGTACGAGCTGTGCAACAAAGGGTTGCCTTTGCTGATCAGATGCTCACAATGACACAATGATTGATAGTGAAGGATTTGATGTTGGCTGCATGTGGTTTACAGATGAAGTACACTTCCACCTGAATGGATACGTGAATAAGCAGAACTGGCGATTTTGGGGTTCCGAAAAGCCATATTGATATGAAGCGAAACCCCTGTATCCTCCTAAAGTTACTGTGGGGCTTGCAGTATGCAGCAGAGGCATTATTGGCCCTTTATTCAGTCGAGAAACAGCCACTGGTGCACGTTACGTTGCAATTTTGGAACAATTAGTCGCCATACAGCCAGTGTTAGAGGATCGACCAGGTACTGAATGGATTATGGTTGAGACACTACGAAATGTGATAGCGAATTACATTCTTCGTTTGCGCCACCTCTGTAGTGCCAATGATGAACATTTTGAAAACGTTGTGATGTGATTGTTTGCAAAGATAGTTTTCATACGATTATTTCACTTATGTATGCTGATATGAGCTGTACAGAGTACAGCGGCATCTGTTAGCAGCTTTTGTAACTATTATTTCAAACTGCTGCATAAACTACTTACAGCTTTCACAATAAACATACTGTTTACTGCATTCCTCTATCGATCTTTGTTTTCGAGATATTTAATTTTGAAATCAGGGAGCCCTTTTCTGGACACCGTGTACAAACGCAGTGGCATACATGCTCCTAACTTCATAGCACCCCACGCGAGAACACTGGTGCCGCCATACTGGGCCGTTTCAGCAGTGTCATGAGTACTGTAACGTCTCCTGTCGGTACCGCAGATGTGCAGCTGATGTAATTGATATCCATGTTTACTAAATAAGTAGACCAGGGCTTGACCAACCTGTGTCTCCTGGATTTGTCTGTAGTTGATACTTGTTACATGATTCGATTTTAAACACAAAAAAATTAAAAAAGTTGCCCAAAATACAAGACAACGAACTTAGGAACGTAGCTGCAACTTTTTAAGGCCGGCGACGTGCGCTGTAACAATGTTTTTTCACTAGTTCACTTGCCTTGCATTTAGAGGTTGAGATAGCGGTAGAAAGTGAAAGTTTTCAGGATGATGTTTCACATTAATCTCTTTATCTTTCTGCTGTGACAGAGTCTCTGCTGCTGCAACATTCTCTCTCCTCGTTCTTAAAAGATTAAAGTCAAGCTCCAGTAAGATTAATGGATGAGAGACCCGGATGCTTTCCTTCTTTACTTGCACATATTTCGGACGTACTCCAACGTAGTTACACAGAGTGGATGAGTGTGTTAGGGAAGATCACAATGAGTCTATAAAGATATCAACATGATATATGTGATTCACCCACAGTTTAATATGGAAATCATACACTGATTATTGTTATAGAACTTTTGGTACACAATAGCGATATTTCTTCCCCATTACAGATACTTAAAATTACTGTTACCAAAGGCGTTGTGGTAATTCTCTTTCTGTAAATCGCTACACACTAATGTTGAAACGGACCTGCAACGTGGTCGCAGCGGAGTTCTGTTCCCATTTCCCTTTACTGGGCTAGTTCTCCCTCTGCAATCCCCACGGAATCGGTGGGACGCGACCTTCTAAATTTCTTTATTCGAACTTATACCTTCATCTCAAAATCACTGAGATCCAGTTACTGACTTTCATTAGTCAATAACAGTGAACCGTAAAAGCAGACAGAAAAAGAAAACTTTTAAGGGGGTACCGATGCTTGCTAAAGCAAACTCGCGTAAGTTCATCCTTTAGACTGCCGGCTATCAAGTGTGATACGCGACTGAACAGCGATGGCTCGTCACTGATGGCCGGATCACAAAGCCTTACATTTATCCCTCTTGTTAACAGCAAATACGAGAAATCTTCATGTTAATCTTTGGTTCACTGGGTCCATTCTTCAAATAATAACCCACAACTTGTAAGCACAAGCGGCAAAGGGTAAGTAGGAGTAGCCTAATTGAATAACGTAACTCATTCTTCAAAGGTGTAGTTGCTAAAATTGACGGACAAATGCGTGTTATTAATTGCACCGGTGTTCTGAAGAAGGGAAAGAATCGAAAAAAGAAAAAATGCTTTCTTCTATTATTACTTTTAATTTTGTCGTAACCAGTTATATGAGGTTCTTTACATTAACCTCCTATCTCAGTACCTTGCAAAAATGAACAGGGTTAACCTGAAGAAGTCATCACGATATTAAAAACGGAGGGTTCGTTCTCATCCTCAGAACGATTATGAGTTAGGCACTAAAACTCTTATTACTCCATCAGAAATACAGAGTGGGGCAAATAAATCTGGCTCGGACAAGTGGATACGATTGGACGTGAATATGTGCATGTAACTCATGCTTACGTCCACCACGTGATCCACACCGGTTCATAGCGTAGTGCGGGCTCTGTCAGTGTGACTGGAGCAGTGCAAATGGGACGATTGCCGTCACAATGGAACAGCGGGTGTTTTTTTTTTGTGAAAAGTTACGTGACAACAAAGTCGTGGAAACGGTGTGTTCAATGGCTGCTGGAAATTTAATAGTGTCAAAGTGCTAGTAAAGAGTGGTATGCAACGCTAAATCCGAAAATGGGATCAGACAGGATCTATTGTGAACAACTCATTAAACATCCCGAAAAGTGCCCGCACGCCAGAAAATGTGGCTGCAGTTCACCAGAAAATGCTTCAGAGTCCTACGAAATCAACCCGACGCTTCTCGCAAGAGACCGGCATATTACGTTGATCATGAAGATGAATGCTCCGCATGGACCTGCACATGCATCCCTACCGAGTGTCTGTTGTTCATGCATTAAAACCAGCAGAAGGTCCTAAGCGCCTCTAGTTTTGAGAGTCGCTGTTCTCTGAGATAACAATGAATGGCTTGGACACATATCTTTCTTTACGTCTGATGAAGCCTGGTCTCACCTCAGTGGTTATGTTAACTCAGAGAATCGCAGATTTTGGTCAGCAAAGAATCCACATAACCTACGAAACAACATTGCGTGATCAGAAAGTTAGGGTTTCGTGTGGAGTGTCTGCACGCCGCATTATTGGTCCCATCTTCGTTCATCAGATACTGACTTCGACCCATTTCATTTCTAAAATTTTGAAACACTTTGTGGTAGCATTAACGGAAAGGGAAGAGACTTACAGTTTCTTCCAACAGGATGGAGCAATTGACCATACATCCAGCCAAACCTTGGAGCACATTTACACAATCTTCACGGCTGACAGTTGTTAGCAGACGCCAGTCTCGTCGTGACCGTATCTGGCCACCCAGGTCACCTGATCTGTCAGTATGCGATTACTTTTCGTGGGGAGCCCTCAAGTCTAAAGTGTACCGTAACAACCCTCACAGTATTCAAGAAATGCAGCAGAACATTTGGGATGAGACTGCAGTAATTACAGCGGTCCAGCTTCGATCCACTTTCAGTAGTTTACTGTTCGGCGCCCAAAAGTGCCAAAAGATGAATGATCATGACTTTTAACATCTGCTACAGTCAGTTTAGTATTGTATTTCCTTTACTATGCTGTGTTCCTTTGTACCCTGGAACTGTCTTCCAAGGGCCACTTTTATTTGCCCCACCCTGTACTTACATTTTCACAAAATTTTCATAGTAAAACATAGTCAGGAATTGTCTATATTTGTCACACGTTTCTAAATCATTATCTACGAATTTTACTCGGAAAATCGTTACAGCGCTTCATTTCCTTCGTCCTCAGCAATAGCTGTTTTTCGTCACATCAGTACCTCAGAAAATGGTCTGTACTCATATGGAATTTGTGTAACTATCATGGGTACACCCTGTATCCTTTCGTCTTGTTAGGAATTTTTCCATTATACGCCATTTATGCTTTGCAGCTAGAAAGTGTTTATAATTACTCCATCAGTGAACTCAGATACTGTTATATTACCTTCAGGTAAGAAGTGTAAGTGTCTATATTTAGACATCGGAAATGAGGATTTTCTTAGGAACTTTATCGATTTTTTGGGGAACTTCTACCATCAGTTCTTGACATCTAGTGAACTTTCAGCAGAGATTTGAGTAACATTGAATCCTGTCTTCCTTGAGGATTGAATCAAATCATTACATTGCCATTGCTTTGGTGTTAAAATTTAAGAAAGGAATGCCCTCGCAGTAGGAATTACTAATATATCTTTGTAAACTGCCGAGTAGAAGCCAGTGCAAGGAGAAAGCGCACCGAGTGTTGTTTCGGTTTTGGCCTCCGCAGGCGTCGCTGAAAGGGTTAAGTTCCTTAATCTCAGGGCTCATATTGTTTATTTTCTACAACAGCATTTATATACTTCGTCAGTAAACGTAGGCCTACAACAAAAAAACAGTACATCATATTAGAAACGCCGAACTACTACGCTTTCAAAACACCCAGAACAGCTACTATATCAGTTAATATTATTCATTTTCCTTTAAACAAGAATGTCTAAACTCAGACGTCTAACATTAAACGCCAAATAGTACTTTTATGGATTGCAAACACAAGGTTTTAAGCAAATAAACAGGAGCTAAGACCACCAGCGTTGAGGATGAACTAACGCGAAAGTTGGATACGTTCCCTTCGTCGAACTAATGACTATTGTTTTAAGTCCGATTAAGTCAGTATATGAGTGATTTTTGATTCCTTTTTACAGCTCACAACGTGCGTCTTTCCGATTCAGTTACACCTGGTTGATAGTCCCCGGGAAATAGTTTGGTCGAATTGTATTACGTTTCAACTAGCCAGTCTGATTTTGAAACACCAGCGAGTGCAGAGTTCGTATTAATGCATGACGTTTGTGATATAGTTACGGCCTTAATGCATCGTAACGTATAAACTCATGCATACTAGTGTTGATATAATGAAAAACTGTAGTGTGTAAGCCATATTAATAATAACTACAAGGTCATCCTGACTCGCAAAAAGTTTAAATGTTATCTTAAACTGAAGTTAAATTTTTGTTCCATAGCTGCAACTGTGACTGGTCCAAATTATTCTTCAGAATACAAAAGTCTTTGCAACATTTGAGTCTGTTACCTACATGAAGTTTATTTCTAATTTGAACTGATTAATACAGCACATTTCCAAGCGGCTTTTTATTTGTACTATCGAACCAGTTTCGGATTACAGTAAATTTTATTAACTGCCATTTCAATTAAATGATAATTCTACAATTAAATTAATCCCATACGTATAGTCTTCGTACATAGGAAGATAGATAGGGTGTGTGCGTACATTATACTGTCTTCTTAATAATTACTGCGTTCTTACTGAATTTACTTGTTGCTTATTTGTACTTCATACTGCAACGTCTGAAGCACCTCACGAATCACCGATATATTGTGATCAGATGTAGCTGTTGCTATTATATTTCGTTTGAAGCAGTGTTTTTCTCTCTAGCTATAAAGCTGTAGCAGTAATGCAAATTTTATTAGTTAGTGTAGTGAAGTATTTATTTTGCATAACCTTGTCAGTTTCCATCCTACAGACTGTTGGGAAGCGTCGATGAGCTTGTTTGCTCAAGTGTCGCATTGATGGATCAGACTAAACTGAACTTTACCTGCGTACAATGGCCAGACTTTTGACAAGCGGCAGCCAGCAACTCTCGAAGTTACGCGAAGGTTATTGTGTAGGCAGTGCGTCTAGAGCTCCGCCTCTTCCTCCGAGACAGCGCGGCCTGCCACGCAGATATCAAACTCTGACTCAGGTTACAATAGGAGCAGCCTTCTACTGCTTAGTGCATCCCTCACTATGCTCCTCCTCGGCCTGTCGCTTTACTACTCGCCCCTGTCCTTTCTGTCACGATCGTTTGTAAGGGATTAAGGCCACTTTGTATTTCGTGCTACTTGTTCTCACTACGTTGGTCTGGACGAGGAATCATTCAAAATTCTCGATGAAGACTTATTCAGGGATACAGAAGTATATTCATGTGGCACCATACATGTAGAACCATCATTGTTCATGTCATATGTTTATGTCAGTCCCAATAACGTTACTTGCTATCACAGACTATTCACAGATGCAACTGCTATTGAGAAGATGGACGTAAAGGTATTAACAATACTGAATTACATCAATGGTAGACTCAGATTCCTTTGTTGGATACTGATAAAAAATAGCTTGTATATGAATGATACCAGCTATAAAAATCGTATAGGCTAACAATGAATTCAAGAGAAGACTCCCAACCTGTATCATGTTGCAATGACAGGAGCCATGGAGCATATTAGAAAAAAGACTCTTGCGTAATTTACATTGTAGTGATGTATAATACGTAAGCTAAAAAGTGTGAAATGCTTATCACGAGAAGAGAAAAGTTCAATATCTGACGAATACCTGTTTAGAAAATTCCCAGAATCTGTTTTCATTTTCAGGTCGTAATTCACAAATATTTTTCTACCCCGCCCACCACTCCTCCCAGCAAAGACGAGGACATAAAATTGTGCTATAATGACTTGTACAGAGATTTATTTCCCATGTTTCAAGGCTACGCAGCAGGAAAAAGTCTTAATTTTGTTGACTCATATATAACACAGATGTAAAAGCATGTAGCATAGTGATGCCTAGATGCATTTGATGCTCTGACGTCTAGGATTCCGGACTCCAGCTAGTACTTGTTTAAAAAAATTATAATACAACTACATTTGTCTGAATTTTCATTTATTTTCCTCATTATGTTTTGTGATTTGACAAATATTCGTACGCTGAGTAATAGTGTTTTATCAAAACTTATGTCACGCAAGTCCCTTGACGATTGGACTGATCAAGATAGGACCTGTCTCCAATCATGCACGTATTCTATAAATTTTTACTTTTATGTTTCAAAGTCTTCAAGGCATCTTTGTTGAGACTGAACGATTTGAGATATAAGTGGGTGTCTCAGGCTAACGCAGACTTTATCTGCCGTATAAGATTAGCCGGAAACGGCGAAGTGGGATTCCTTATGGCCGCACTAGGAGCCGTAAATTTAAAAGCACCCCCGTAACGGCTTTCCCGTGCACTTTGCTGCCACGGGAATGTCTGAAACTTCCGCCCGTCTTTTGCTAAATCCATCTAAACTGTTTCGGCATTTAGAAGAAGGGAACACTAATAATGAAACGTTCATCTTTTTTTCTGTCTGCATATGCTTTCTTCAAATTCATTTTAAAGCGGCGTTGATAGCCCTCTGTACATGTTGCTTTCTTCTGTAACACAATCTGAGCAGCAATAGTCAATGAATGGAAGCTCAGGTACTATATTTTCCGACACGCAACTATTATTTTCCAGCTATATTAACACGACTGTTTAAAAGGAGTGCAAGATGTTACCTATGTTTGGGGCCCTGTCATGGTGTTGCTGGTGTCGTTCCTGACAATTTTCAACGGTCAAGTACAATCACCATTGAATCCACTGATAACTCTACCATGTCATTATCAACTGTATTAGGAAGATAATCCAAAAAAATATTGCACTTTCATGAGAACGTACATAGAATACTTTAAGAACAGACTTTCAGATACAGAAACTACGAGTGCGCTTCCGTCCCTATGTACCCATACCGTAGGGAACGTGCTGATGAAACTAGGAAAATAGCAACAAATCTTTAATACATGGTCTAATAAAAATCACCCATTATTACACAATACACACTGATTCGCAGCATGTACATACAGATTTATATATAACGCACAGTGGCTGCTCTGCAAACAATTGTAGATTCCATTGATTGTCCGTAAATCATGATATGATCAGGACTAATTGCAGTCTATAAAATAAGTAAAACAAACCTCTCCATAACCTGAATGTTGAAATGAACACTGCACTGCACTGCTCATGTTGCCTTTGCTGCCCTCCCAACTTTTATTTGATACACTCAGACAATTATAAGGAGACTTACAGTTACATGGACTTCAAACCACGCTGCATCGTGGCATTTATTACGCTAAAGAATCATTGACAGAAGGAACGAAGAGATAAGCTGTACAAGAAGAATCCAAGGCCTTTAGGATTTGCAGTGAGGCACTGAGCTATGAAGTCATATTTCCACAGTATAAAATACTAATTTTCTGCATAGGTGGTCTGTGGTGACAATACCATGAAATTTTGTCTAATAAATAAGATACACAAAGAAAAACTGGGAATGAACTCTATGGTTGTATCAGTCAGGATGAACAGGCTTAGATGGTGGGGTCATGTTACACGCATGGGAGAAGCAAGGTTACCCAAGAGACTCATGGGTTCAGCAGTAGAGGTTAGGAGGAGTCGGGGCAGACCAAGGAGAAGGTACCTGGATTCGGTTAAGAATGATTTTGAAGTAACAGGTTTAACATCAGAAGAGGCACCAATGTTAGCACTGAATAGGGGATCATAGAGGAATTTTATAAGGGGAATATGCTCCAGACTGAACGCTGAAAGACATAATCAGTCATAAATGATGATGATGATTAAACGATGATCATGATGATGAAATAAGATACACACAAATCAGACTTAGGTACAAACTTTTGAATTTTCTTTTATTATTACGACCTAACGAGTGTGAAAAATCTACACTCTGGAGAATCCGCCTGTCAGGCACATTACTAGATAAGCACGGAAAAAGCTTAGACGGCTTATGATTACGTTGTAAACTGAAAGGTAGGGAGCGAGCTGTGCCGCGCGGAGTGGCCGCGCGGCTAGAGGCACCATGTCACGAACTGCACGGCCCCTCCCGCCGGAGGTTCGAGTCCTCCCTCGGGCATGGGTGTGTGTGTTGTTCTTAGCGAAAGTTAATTTAAGTAGTGAAAAAGTCTAGGGAACGATGACCTGAGCAGTTAGGTCCCTTAGGAATTCACACAGATTTGAACACTTTTGGAGCGAGCAGCTGGTAGTGGAAGTTTCCAGGTAAAGAAAATAATAATTATTCCCGAAAAGAAAACAATTTTACTTCCTCAGGCCATACTGCTCCATTAGGGACTCAGCATTCTTCTGCTGGGTACAGACTTGGCGACCCTTTTGTTCCTGAGCTAGGGCCTCGTATCGGCCACCAATCCTCAGTCACTGTAAGGCCTGGGCATTCTTCAGCGATCACCATGTGACGTGACTGTGGAACGTTGTGTGTCACAGGGCACGGGGATCTCGGCTTGACCGCTGCGCGCTGATGAGAAGCATCGCTGTTGATATGGAACAGACGTTAATGGGCAACCTCTGGGGAACCTGCCGCTCAGTTGTTTAAGGTTACCTAAGTATACGGGGCTCAGTCTAGGTGATCTTTCATTTCCCTAGTTGCTCCACCTTCCAGCGGAATGGGTAGGTAGCTGGTAGGTACCAACACCCAATCGAAAAAGAGGGCTCGTGTAGCCAGTCCTCCAGACACAGCGATATTAAAGAATTCGAGGGTCTGTAGTACAGAATACATGCTGCTGGTCAGAGTGTTTTTATTGATTAAAAGGAAAGAGGGAAGTTTTCGAAGAGAGTCACCTTTTTACATTCAAAAGTGTTTGTAGAGGATTTTATGTACCTTAAAATCTGTTAAGCGATTACGAAATGGGATACCTTTGGTGGGAACATCAAGTTCCCAACAAGCAAAAGGCCCAAAACCTTGGGGAATATGCTACTGAGACTGAGCTCCACACCACATTAAATTACAGTAAAGGTGTTGTGACATCAAGGGACCTGGTGGACGCCACCAAAGAAGAACTCAAAGCTGAGTGGCACCAAGAAGGCATTGTAGATGTGCAGAATATTATTAAAAGGGTGGATGGCGATATGATTAAATCCAACTCGTTCATCCTCACTTTTAACAGCACAAAATTCCCAGAACGTATTAAGGCAGGTTTTCTTCGCTTAAACGTGTGGCCTGATGTCCACAACCGAATGCAATGTTTGAAATGCCAGTTCTTTGGGCACACCACTATTGGATGTGAGGGAGAAGCCACTTGTGGCAAATGTGATAATGCTGCCCACGAAAGTGTGTGACCTGCTCTGGGGCTCACCCAGTCTGGAGTAAGGACTGCTGTGTCTTTCCTCAATAGCGGAAGATATGGGAGATCAAAACCACAAGACGGACCTGTTGTGGTAAGGCCAAAAATATTTGTCAGATCATTCAGCCCCAACGTTCGCTTTCTCCTTTGCATCAATTGTTCAACACCCAGTACAGAAAGCCATTGCCGCTACAAAAACGGAAGTTGCTAATGTTAGCACTAGTGTCTGCGTCTTTCAGTGTATTTGTGCTGCTGCAGTTACTTCACAGCCTACACTTCCTCCCAATACATCAGGCAAGGCTGTGGTCGCTAACGTTGCGGAGCTCCCTGTTCCTCCAGACGTTCAGTCTCGTACACCGTCCAGTGCTGCCATTACCACTGTTACGGTTGTTACTCAGAAGCCTACCTAGGGCAAAAAAATCGTAGGCCAAGCGTCCATCACCAACAGAGTTGGGAAGTGAACAGTCTGATCATGACGATGTCGTTCTATCTGACGTCTCTCACGATTCCCCCGTAGAGTTAATGGAACCTAACGTCGGACTGGCAAGCCTACCCTCCCCAGCACAGTGATGGGGTCAAAGTACAACCCCCTATATTTCTGATTCTCATATTACAGTGGAACATTAATGGGTTCAGGAGACATGTGGAGGAACTGAAGATGCTGGCACAGGGAAGCACCATGTGCCTGTGTTTAAAAGAAATATTATTTCTCTTACTGAGGGACTTCAGCGCCCATCATGGCTTGTGGGACTCGACCTCTACCTGCCCTTGGGGTCGGGTTTTGGAGAGCCTCATGGCGTCTTACGAACTGTGCATCCTCAAAACAGATACTTCCACACATTTCTGTCCTGCTAATGATCATTCTCTGTCATCTACCTCCTTCTCTGCTCTCCAGCACTCATATACCCAGTTTAATGGAAGTCATTAACGACCTTCATTCCAGTGACCACTTCCCACTCCGCATTCACCTGCTAGATGGAACAGTTTTTGAAGAGAAGCCACCAAAATGGATGATCAGAAGAGCTAACTGGACACTATTCAGCCAGCTGGCTGTGTTTGAACAGCACGACAGTGTCTATGAGTGAGTGGAACACATTATACGAGTTATCGATCCACCATGCCGCTGACTTATCGATCCCGTAGTCCTCAGGTCATCTTAGGAGGCATCCTGTGCTTTGGTGGACCTGAGACTGCCGCTCAGGAATCCAGGTCAGACGTGCAGCTCCTCAACGGCTTAAGCAGTGCCCAACAGCAGAGAAGCTGTCAGCATTTCGGGTCGCAAGAGCCAAGGCCCAACGCGTAACCATAGTCGTTTACCAGTAGCAGCAGTGCTGAAACAGGGGTACCTCCAAACAACGCACAGAGTAATTGCTCAGATATTGGCAGAGCATTTTGCGAAAACTACTGCCACTGGCAGCCAGAATCTGGCGTTTCACATTTACCATGCAACTACAGAGAGCGAAAAGTTGGTTTCCTGATCCCACAGATGTGGGTATTATGTCTGCCCTTTCTCCATGAGGAATCTGGGACCGGCACTGTTTTAGATTCGTGATACTGCATCTGATCACGATCAGATCCATTACTGCAGGCTTCGATATTTGTCGGCAGCGTCAAAGGAACTCCTCCTAGAATGCTTTAATTGTATATGACATACAGGTAACTTTCCCAGTTGATGCGGAGAGGCTATTCCGCTGTCTTTTCACAAACAAGGCAAGGACTGCGCATCTGGTAGTTACCGGAGCGACGTCTCAACCACCTGTGTAGGAAAGACCCTGGAGCGAATAGTTAACCGTCGTCTGGTCTGGCTGTCAGAGACCAGGCAGTTGCTAAAACACTCTCAGTGTGGATTCCGGAGATATCGGTCCACTGTCGACAACTTGACCCTTTTAAGGGCGGCTATTCAGCAGGCTTTCGTAGATAAACATCACTGTCTCGCAATATTCCTTGATATCATCAAGGCGTACAACACTACTTGGAGGCAAAGAACTTTCGAGGAACTCAATCAATGGGGCTTTCGTAGCCACCTCATCATAGTCATGGGGTCCTTCCTGTCTACACATATTTTTAGGTCTAGAGTTGGTGACGTGCTGACGGATCGTTTTGAGCAGGAGAATGGTATTCCTAAGGGCAATGTCATATGTGATACCCTCTTTGCCATAGCCAAAAATAGTATCATGACTATGGTAAACAGTCCTGTACAGTACTCCTTATTTGTGGACGATTTTGCTGTTTTCTGTTCCTCCTCCGGTGTTTCAACAGCGACCCATCGTTTGTAACTTACAGTACAGGGGTTAGAGAAGTGAGCTGCAAAGACAGTTTTTCAGTTTTATGCAGAGAAGTTTGTGTGTTTTCATTTCAGTCGTTCTCGTCATATTTTTAATTACCTGACTTTCCTATGAGGGACAATATTCTACATTTTAAAGACTGAGTGAGGTTTCTGGGCCTCGTTTATGAATCCAGACTGTCATGGTTACCACTCCTGAGAGAACTGAAAGCCAGAGCCCCGAAGGCACTGTATATCATCAAGAGCCTTAGCCACGGTGCTTGGAGCAGAAAGGGCACGCCTGCTCCAGCTTTCTGGGGCTTTTATGCATTCATGGCTAGGCCATGGCTGGGCAACTTACCTGAAGTTTACTGCCGCTAGCCACAATGGGAGGATTAGACTGGCCACAGGTGCGTACAGGACCAGCTCCAGACCCAGATTCTGAGCTGAGACTGGGGAACCGCCATTCGCCATTCGGCGACAGCTCGTCATGGTGCATCAGGCATGTAAGTTCATATCAGCTCCAACTTTCCCTGCATACCATACTGTTGCTCATCCACCTTTGGAATGCATTTTCTCCAAGCGTCCACGAGCAACACCTCTGTTTTGGATCCGCGTATAACGTGTCCTGCAGTCAGTCAGTGTGGAGCACGTATAATGCAAAATCTGGGGTTTTAACCATCTGCTACCATGGTTACCGCAGAGGCCCAGGGTGATTTTACATTTAATGCACTGCAGGGGAGATTGGCATGTGTTTTTAATACTTTATTTTCTGCCATTTTAACTGAGCACCACAATTCTTCAGCTGTCTTTACGGATGGGTAGAAACACGGGGACTCCGTTGGTTGCTCTTTTGTTTTCCATGATCGTGTCCTCAATGTCCGACTGCCTCGAGACTTTATTGTCTTCGATGCCGAACTGTATGCGATCTTGTGGGCTCTGGAGCAGATGAGACATTATTAGAGTGCTAAATTCCTGGTCTGTTCCGATTCCCTGAATGCCCACCACTCTCTGCAACGTTTTTACCCAGTAGATGAAGCAGTCCAGAATATCTAGGACGTCCTCCCACAACTACAACGACTATGGAAGGAGGTGTCTTTCTGTTGAGTGCCAGGGCACATGAGTGTTACAGAGGACGAAAGGGTGGATGTATCAACCAAGGAAGGGTGCCATGATTCTCAATTATTTCAGTGTGTCGTCCCTCTGCATGCTACCACCTCGCTGTTGAGGTACAGAGTCATTCGTCGATGAGGATACGAGTGGCTGGAAGTGACTGATAATAAGCTGGGTCTAGTAAAGCCCACTACGCGCCCGTGACGTACTTGTTTTCAGCCACTAGGTCCTCCTTACTCTTCTTTGCATAGCCCACATACCTTTGACGTATGGCTTCTTACGCCGGCGAGAGTACCCTCCAATTTGTGGTGCTTGTGGCGTACAGATAACTGTGCGCAACATTTTACTAGACTGTTTTATTTTCTGACGAGAGGTCAGTGGCAGATTAGCCGGCAGATTGCCCTCTGTTATAAGTGATGTTCAAACGAATGTGATGAGACTTTTAAGGTTCCGTGATTTGTCCAACTTGTTTCCGGAAATTTTAGGGACATGTTCTTAATGTGTTAACAGGCTGACTGGCTCACCCATTTTGCATTATTTAATTGCACAAAGACTTAAATTAAAAAAAGGGAGAACAAGGCAAACTACGAATCAAACAAGCACAAAATCTTTTGGATCAGTTTGCCGCCAGGTTATATGTTTTGAGTTCAGTCCTGTCACCAGCACTGAAACTGAACTCTGCCTGACTCCCTTCCTATGTTCACGCAGTAACTCGCCACAGCCGGCCGGTGTGGCTGAGCGGTTCTAGGCGCTTCAGTCTGGAACCGCGTGACCCTACGGTCGCAGGTTCGAATCCTACCTCGGGCATGGATGTGTGTGATGTCCTTAGGTTAGTTAGGTTTACGTAAGTTCTAGGGAACTGATGACCACAGTTGTTAAGCCCCATAGTGCTCATAGCCTTTTTTTTAACTCGCACCACTACAACATTCCAAAAACGAAGTATTAAAAGCTGGCAATAACAAACTTGCAGAAAGCGATATACAGGGCATACACATCCATGAATATTTAAAAAACTTTAAGCATCAGAGCTCTGAAAATTTTAAAATATTATCAAGACTAGTACCCTTCATAATAGGGAACAAAAATTAATTTATTTAAGAAAACTATCAATCTTAATCATTGGAAGCAATAAATTGATTAATCTGCAGAAAACCAGATCATAAATTAATGAAATTACAACTATGAAGTTTAGATAAATACAAGGTAAAAATTATAGGTTTGTTATGCGCAAAATACACAGAACATGTCTCAGTTAAACGCAAGTCTAAATGGCCTGTATTATAGGTAGAAATCAATATGAGGCCATGCCTCAAAACACATGCACTGTCAGAAACAGTACTACGACTAGGTCGCACCGACTTATCGTAACAGAAGCTGATGAAACGTAGCAACCAAGCAATACTGGAGAAGTAAACGGCCTGTCTCATCAGAACACCACTCACTGCTTACAGAACAAGTAAACGTTGAAACAGAATGTTCAGAAACGTTCTAATAAATTTTAAACCGTTGGTGATGGCAGTTACCACATGGGACGGAACCGCCAGCAACAATTTCCTTAGTGCATCTAACCAGTACTCTGGAGCTCCCACATGTCCTCGCAGAATGCATCCCGCGTGGCATTCGGCAGGCGCCTCCTTATCTGCTGCAGTCTGAACTCCAAACCAGAATGAATATCAGCGTGCGCAGTGAGCCCTGTGAAGGCCCGCAGGCAAATAGGTCGCACAATCTGGGTGACAAAAAAAAATGGCTCTGAGCACTATAGGACTCAACTGCTGTGGTCATTAGTCCCCTAGAACTTAGAACTACTTAAACCTAACTAACCTAAGGACATCACACACATCCATGCCCGAGGCAGGATTCGAACCTGCGACCGTAGCAGTCGCACGGTTCCGGACTGCGCGCCTAGAACCGCGAGACCACCGCGGCCGGCTCTGGGTGATACACGACCGCACAAATTGTTTGGTAGATGCCATAGGCAGAAGACTACATCTCTAACCGATATGAGCCAGCACGGTTGACAAGCTGTACTCCACCCCACCCCTCCTTCCCCAATGTCATGGTAAAAGTCAGACCCGCTCTGTAATTTATTATGTCGTTAGTGTAATTTATGACCCATATATTGCTGCTAAGAATTTACCCCCAGAAATATGTCCCAAGTACCTTTTCCTACTTCACTTCCGAATATTACACTTTTTAGTAGTTTTGTACCCAGTTAGTCTGCAATGGTTTATTACTAATTTCATCAAAAGCTAGCTTAGGTTGTTTAGGGAGGAGGGCGAGCTTGCTAAGCAACCAGTACGCGCGGAGCGCAATCAAGGGCAAGAGGAAAGAATTTAACAGTTGCAGGATCTGTTACCTTAAACGAGGCGAAATGCTGCCAAAGCCGCATCTCGTACGTATTTGACCTTGTTGTCGTACGGTGGGGACGGCGACGGATGTGCAGCCGTTCGATGTGGTAGCAATTAGCAAACGAGGGCCTCCAGGTGTTCTGTCCATTCTACTGCTGTTGCAGGAATTACTGAAAAATTACTTCCGTGGACGAGTCCGACGGCAACTGCTGTAGCGTAGGTTTCAAGTTCACCAGACGTTGCTTGAGGTTCGACCACGATCCCCGCTATTTACGTTGTGCCTAACAAGATAAAAATAGCACGACAAGTTCATCAGCCGATATACATTGCTCAAAAGAATCAGGATAACATGATTTTGGGCGTCTGCAATACTCCATTCAGCAATAATTGAAGACTGTGTATGTTACCAAATAATACTTATATCTTTCACAAATTAAGTATACAATACATCATTACGTCCTCGTTCATTTACTTAACAAAAAGTGAAATTTATCACAAGTGTCGAAAATAACGTAGAATCATTTATCCCGTCATTCTCGGTGCTTTTCACTGGAATTTGAGAGCTTCAAAATGCGTATGCTCTCCGTGAGCATCCTCCTTTTAAGTCTACGGAGATCACCCTATGTTATCCGGTGCCAATTCTCCAGTGAGAGCCCTTGAGAGTTTATGAGAGTCTGTGGTGAAACAGAACGACCACGATCATGTCTGTGAAGCATGTCTCGCATGCGCACGATGGGAGTTTGGTCGGGACTCACCGCCGGCTACTCCGTTAGTTCAATATCCAGGCTTTCCAAAACATCTCTGTTGACGCCCACCACATGGGCCCTGGCACTGGAAGGGAATCAGGGCTACCACTGTATACAGCAACCACTACATGGTGCTACAGGACCTTTCGATGTACTTCCTGGCGGTAAGGCGACCATGGATTTCCACAAGATCTTCACAGCTGTCAACACTGATCCTTCCCCACACTATCACGGAATCCTGGCCGAATCTGTCAAGCTCCTGATCAAAATTTGGCTGGTGACGCTCACCACGGCGTCTCCACAGACGGACCTGGCCATCACATCGCGTCAGAAATCAGGAACAGTCAGTCAAAACCGTACTTCGCCAGTGACAAAGCTTCCAGTTCAAATGGGAATGGCGGTTCTGAAGTCGAGTTGCGATGTGTAGTTGTGTACTCGAACAAGACATTTGGTTCTTAACACCTTTTCTGGTAACTTGTTCCCGACAGTCTAATTGGACACAGCGACTCCAGCGGCCCTTCTGAGATCGCTCTGGCTAACCAAAACGTAGTTACAGCTAGAGTCTGGTCCTCACGTGGGGTTTCTATGCGTCAGCGAGCTTGTCCAACTCGCCTTCTGTGCTATCCTGTCTCCTTCTAGCGTCTTCACAACCTATGGATGACAGATGGAGAGATATTGTCATATGTAGCACATGACGGGAAGTCCGTTCTTCTTGGCGCTAACAGATTTCCCTTGCCAATGTTTCTGCATTAAGATGTCGCATTTCATGTGCTTCTTTAAACAAAACCACCACAAATGACAGCTGCCGTCTGTGAACCTCACTAGAGAACACTGGGACACCGGGACTCACATCCTTCTGAGGGATCATCTGATATTCTAATGGATAACACAGCCGATAGGTGACGAATGACTTTAGTCGTTGCACACACTGAAAGCGACTATCTCAAGCTATGCATGTGTCTGAACAGATTACACACACCAGACGCTGATACACTTGTTCCCCTAATTCTTTTGAGCAGTGTACTTGACAGTTCTACGTTATACAATTGTCACGAGTGTATACAGGGTATATAGATAAAACCAGAGGAATACTCCAGTATAACAGCTAGTGCTATAGTACGTAGAGATGAGGTCTGAACATAGTATGACAAGCGGAAACGATGAGAAGAGGGGCGGCCGCAGTGGAGCCGGGCGCAGGTGGCTCTAGAGGGCTGGCTGCCTGCGCTAATACCCCGCGCGGCGGATTTGCTGTGGCGCCTTTCTCCGGCGGACGACCCCAGCGGCATTTGAGGCGGAAAACGGACGAGTCGTAACTGCGACCGGACGCGACGGTGCTATCGCTGCATTCAGTTTCCCGCTGGGTTACCACAATCAGTAATGTGAGTGCACCTCTAACCCCAAATTAGTTTTAAAAACGTGTAATTAACCTGCCGGACTTCGACCTTTCTTTAAATGAACAACATTTGCTTGAGAAAGGTTTTAAATACACTCTTTCCCGCCCTCCATCATAAAAACTGTTATATGTAGTGAAAGAAGATATTTCGTATACTTTAGCGAAAGACGCCACTGTGAAATATTTAGTAGCTCATTAACTGAAGAAAGAAACCATATTTGTGTGACACCCCACATGATATGGAATTTCACGCCCTCAACATTGTGTTCCTCGTTCATAGCAGTCATTTATTAGCAGCCAGTACAGTGAACGTACTCATCTTGGGTCATATGATAAAGCATAGCAGTGTAGTAAAAGTTATGGGACATTGGTCGAACCTAACTTAGAGTACGCTTCCTAATTAATATAACAGCTGTTGAAGCTGGACTGTTATAGGCAGTTTTTAGTTCAAGCTGAATAATGATAAACACTTTGGCATTCGGCATTGACTGTCTATCACTAGTTGATAGTTACCGGGCTCTAACTGCGGCAACTGTAGGTAATTGTTAGGTAACTTAGACTTAGCATGGGTAGAGGCTATACTTGACAACGGAGATAAATTCATAACTGGTTCCTTTTACCGACCCACCGACTCAAATGATACAGCTGCTAAACAGTTCAAAGAAAACCAGAGTCTCATTCCAAGTGACTTTAATCTGCCTCTGTTATGTTGGCGAAAATACACTTGTACATTCGGTGGTAGGCATATAACGTTGTCCGAAATAGTACTGAATGGTTTATCCAAAAATTATTTTGAATAGTTAGTTCAGGAGCCCACTTGAAGTGGTTGCGAAAACATTCTTTACCTCTTAGTAACACATTATCCTGAACAAATAGGGATCGTCATGACGGATAGAGGGATTAATTAATATAAGGTTTTTGTAGCAACACTGAATACTGTAAGAACAAAATCCATCAAAGAAAGTGTAAAATACACGTATTTTAAAAAAAGTTCGCTTGAACCTTTCCTAAGAGTCTTCACTCCTTTCAATCTGACCGTGTAAGCGTAGACCAGATATGATTCAAATTCATACACATAGTGTCGACGGCAGTTGAGGAATGTATATCAAATAAATTAATAGTAGATGGTACTGATCTTCCATGTTAACACAAAGCAGGTCAGAACACTGTTGGAGAAGCAATGGGAAAAGCAAGTTAAATTTAAAAGAACGCAAAATCCCCAAGATTGGCGAAATGTAGCGCGATCTTCAACGCGGGATACCGAACCCAAGACTGTGATTCATTGTCAGAACACTTAGAAAATGCAAAAATTCTCCTAAAGAGACTGTCTACACTATCCTCGTTAGTCCTCTTCCGGGGTACTGCTCTGAGGCGCGGGATCTTTACTAGATGGGATTGACGGAGGACATTGAAAAAGTTCTAAGAAGGCCAGCTCGTTTCGCGAAATAGTGGAAAGTGTGCCACGTATATGATATGAGAAATGGGGTGGAAATCATTAAAACAAAGGCGTTTTTCGTTGCGATATGATCTTCTCATGAAATTTCGATCACCAACTTTGTCCTTCGAATGCAAAAATACTTTGTTAGCGCCCACCTAAGTTGGGACACATGATCATCATAATAAAATAAGAGAAATCAGAGCTCGCGCGTAAGGACTTAAGTGTTCGTTCTTTCCGGGCTGTGATAGAGAGTGGCACAGTAGAGAAATAGCTTAAAGGTGGTTCGATGAACCCTTTGCCAGGTACCAACTGTGAATTGCAGAGTAATCATGCAGATGTGGATGTAAAAGTAGATGTAGATGAATTGGACTTAGTTGACAACTGATGATCTGTGACAATTGATGATCTGTGACAACTGGCCGAGAATAGGTTTGCGGACTCTTTTATCCGCAAATAGGGGTAACCATTTCGTGGATGCGACAATCACTTCCTGGTATTGGTGACCCGGCATGATCGGAACTGTGTGGTGCTTCATTGGAAACTGCCTTGCTGGTGTCGCACTCACTGGTTATAGCTCTGTATTGTGTGTCATGGTGGATACAGAATTCTTCCACTGGAGAGTGGGAGGGGGAAGGACATGAGGCTTGCTTCGTTACCTTCATGCCTCCGTGCTTGTGGCTGTGTGAATATGGTGGATGCCCACTTATTGCTGCTCTTAACATTTGCCCACAGTGCTGAGGAAAACCTGACCTAAAACATACAACAAGCAACCAGCCATGTCTACTCGCATTTATTCGTCTGTGGTGTGAGGTTCGATGTCTACCTATTTCCGGGCCTCGTCGGTTCGCTGTAGGTGGTCCTCACTGCCGGAGGGGATGTCGGGGGCATCTACCAGCTACAACTGCGTGTCCGCAAGATGGCTGGCTGCAGTGAAGTCATGTGAGCTTCAAAAAGAAATCAACTTAGGAGTTCTGTATAGGTGTGCGTAAGCGCACTGTTGCACATTGTTTCTGTGCCGCATTGTGAAACCATTTGGTGTTTGAACTTTATGTGTAACACTGCCGCGATGATATATGACTTTGGCTTTTACCCTTGATTTTTTTTCATATCTGCATATCGTTAAGAGTATGTTATAACTGAGTGTAACTACTTTTGCCTCGACTGTTGCAGCTGCTAGGGTTTTGGGAGAACGAGTGGCTTTAAAATTGACATTACAGTGTGATGTAGTCTCCATCATATGAAGTGGCTGTGTAATGCGGAAGAAATATTAGTGATATATTACTTTGCTGCGAGACCTTGTTATGTGCAACTAGAAATTCCATAAAAATCTCTCAGGGAGTTCGTGCTTCAGGATAAAATGATGCAATTTTGAAATGTGAAACGCTGTTTTTCTTTCACAAAGAAGTTTAAACACCAACGAAGAAAATCGTGTGGTGTTGTCCGTAACTAATGATTCCGGCAGTCTTGCAATGGAGAAAATCCTTGACAAAGCCTCGATAATTTTCATAGAAGTGTTCTACGACATTTGTATCAGCTTTGGAAATGTTGAAACCGCATCGATGAAAATGAGCCAGTAGATTCCTAAAAATGTTGCAGGGTTGTGACGCCTAGGGTCATATAAAATATTGTTGTCGAGAAGCTGGCTGGTATTTTTTTTTTTTTTTGCATCAGTGGCGTTTAGTCAGCATCACTTCTATGTCTTTATGCATATTTTGCCAATATAAATGCTACTTAACAATGCATTTGGTTTGTGCGGTGCCCCAGTGGTACTGAAGTTGCATTTGAAGCACTTGGAGCTTAAACATTTTAAGAATAACCACTCGTGTCTTTCCTACTTCTGACTATATGCGAAAGACACCTTCATAGACAGTGATAGCAAGTCTCATGTTGCCAGTACGTTTTCATTTGCAGTTGATGAAAGAACGTTGCATGTATAGACCTGTCCGATTGAATATATTGATAACCTTAGATAACACGTGACCCTTCGGCACAGGATTTGTAATGAAACTGGAATTCAAACGAAAATTGTGGTAGCAAATCTGCATTCATTCTTGACATGAGGTCCTGAAAATTATTTCATAATCATAATTCTATAAAAAGCAGAGTCCAGCGCTGAATAGGTTGAACTGCTCTAGAAGAAACAGACTGGTTTCGTCTAAAAATAACCGCTAAGGGCTTGTGGTCTGTAAGAAGAAAGAACCTTCGGCCGGAAAAAAAGAAATTGGTTCACCCGCAAATACAACGTCGATTAGCATCTGGTTATTGCATCTGCCACCTGTGGAATAGTAGATGTACTGGTAATAGTTTCAACGTCGTCCTCCAACAGATAGCATAGTGGTATAGGTAGCATGTTCCATCTGTGAGACGTCTCCAACAGCCAAGTGAGCGAGTTTGAAAGGGGTCAAATTATGGCCTTCCGATTGGTGGGATGATCCTTTCGGAGAATTGCCACAAAAGTTGTACGTGATGTGTCAGTTGTGTAACGAGGCTGGCATCAGTGGTCACTTGAACATTCTTACAACCGTAGACGAGGTTCTGGACATCCACGCAGCTCGAACGCTCGCCAGGATCGTAATATTCTAAGGGCAGTAGTGACAGATCGTACAGCTACCACAACACAGATAAGAGGTTTTGTGAGCCCAGACGTAACAGCTCGAACTGAAGCAAATCGATTATTAACAGTGGTACAACAGGCACGCACCACTCTAGCACGTCTTCCACTCACGTCACAGTATCGACATACACGAATCGACTGGTACCATCAGAGAATCACTTGGAAGATGGAATGGTGCGCCGTGCTGTTCAGCGATGAAAGCAGATTCTGCCTGCACGAAAGTGATGGCCGTTTAACGTATGGAGTTCATTCCTCATTACTAGAAGGGCATTCTGTTAGCAAAAAGGTGAGTGGCCTTTCAGATCATGATGCACAAATTTTAAATCTAAAAGATTTTTGTGGTGCAACACATATTAAATATAGTTATCAACTGTTTAGGAAAGCTGATCCAGTTGCTGTAGAGACCTTTGTAAACCTTATCAAGAAACAACAGAGGCATGATGTTTATAGTAGACGATAAATATAATGTTTCCTCAAGATTTTTCTCGTGTTCTTTGAAAGTTGCTTTCCGTCAGAACGTTCAAAACAGGGTACTAGCACAAACAGGCAGCCAGGGTGCCTGACTAGAGGGATAAGAATATCTTGTAGAACAAAGTGGCCCCGGCCGGAGTGGCCGTGCGGTTCTAGGCGCTACAGTCTGGAACCGGGCGACCGCTACGGTCGCAGGTTCGAATCCTGCCTCGGGCATAGATGTGTGTGATGTCCTTAGGTTAGTTAGATTTAATTTGTTCTAAGTTCTAGGTGACTGAGGACCTCAGAAGTTAAGTCGCATAGTGCTCAGAGTCATTTGAACCATTTTTTTGAACAAAGTGGCAATTATATCAAAACGTTAGAAACAGTCAAAATCTAAATGCAGCAGCTCATTACAAACAGTATTGTAAGGTGCTTATAAATGTTATTAGGAAGGCAAAAAGTATGTGGAATGCAGATAGAATAGCTAAGTCTCAGGATAAAATTAACCATATGGTCACTCGTAAAGGAAGTGGCTGGCCTGCAGAGACATGTCGAGGATATAGAATCAGTGCTTAGTGCGAATGTCCGTGTTAGTGATAAGTCGCATATATGTACAGTATTTAATAAACACTTTCTGAATATAGCAGATGAACTAAATAGAAACCTAGTCCCAACAGGGAATCATACAGCGCTCTTATTAAAAGGTGTTCCGAGACTTTTACCTGAAATGGTCCTCCATGACACTGACAAGACGGACATTGAGTTAATAATTAAATCACTAAAGACCAAGAACTCTCATGGATATGACTGGGTATCTAGCAGAATACTGAAGTATTGTTCTGTGTATGTTAGCCCTGTACTCAGCCATATCTGTAACTTTTCCTTTAGAAGTGGTCGGTTTCCTGACCGATTAAAGTACTCGGTAGTTAAGCCACTTTATAAAAAGGGAGACTGGGATAATGCTGACAATTTTAGACCTATCTCAATGCCATCGATGTTTGCTAAAGTTATCAAGAAGCTTGTATATACAAGGCTACTGGAGCATTTAAATTCACATAATTTGATGTCGAATGTACAGTTTGGTTTTAGAAATGGTTTAACAACTGAAAATGCTATATTCTCTTTTCTCTCTGAGGTCCTGGACGGATTAAATAAAAGGTTGCGACGCTAGGTGTTTTCTTTGATTTAACCAAGGCTTTTGACTGTGCAGAAGTTGGGCCATTATGGAGTAAGGGGAGTAGCTTACAATTGGTTCGCCTCTTACTTTAAGAACAGAAAGCAGAAGGTAATTCTCCGCAATATTGAGAGTGGTAGTGATGTTCAAAGCCAATGGGGCACTGTTAAGTGGGGCGTTCTCCAAGAGTCGGTGCTGGGGCCACTGCTGTTTCTTATTTGTATGAATACCTTCTAGTATTACAGCTGATTGAAAATAATTTCTATTTCATGATGATACTAGCTTGGTAGTGAAGGATCTTTTGTGTAATATTGAAACAGTATCAAATAATGTGGTTCATAAGTTCGTGGCTTGTGGAAATTAATTTGATGTTAAATCACAGTAAGACTCAGTTTTTACAGTTTCTAACTCACAATTCAACAAGAACCGATATTTTGATCAGACACAATGGGCATATTATAAGCGAGACGGAACAGTTCAAGTTCCTAGGCGTTCGGATAGATAGCAAGCTGTTGTGGAAAGCCCATGTTTAGGATCTTGTTCAGAAACTAAATGCTGCTTTATTTACCATTAGAACAGTATCTGAAATAAGTGACAGTTCAACACGAAAAGTAGTCTACTTCGCATATTTTCATACGCTTATGTCGTATGGTATTATTTTTTGGGGTAATTCTTCTGATTCAAAAAGGGTATTTGTGGCTCAAAAACGGGCTGTTCGAGCTATATGTGATGTAAGTTAGAGAACCTCTTGTCGACCCCTATTCAATAGTCTGGGAATTCTGACATTGCCCTTACAGTATATATTTTCTTTAATGTCGTTTGTTGTTAGCAATCTTAGCTTATTCCCAAGAGTTAGCAACTTTCACTCAGTTAATACTAGGCAGAAATCAAATCTGCATGTGGAATGCACTTCCTTGACTCTTGTGCAGAAAGGAGTGCAGTATTCTGCTGCATCCATTTTCAATAAGCTACCACAAAAATGGTTCAAATGGCTCTGAGCACTATGGGACTTAACTTCTGAGGTCATCAGTCCCCTAGGACTTAGAACTACTGAAACCTAACTAACCTAAGGACATTACACACATCCATGCCCGAGGCAGGATTCGAACCTGCGACCGTAGCGGTCGCGCGGTTCCAGACTGTAGCGCTTAGAACCGCTCGGCCACTTCGGCGGGCAAGCTACCACAAGAACTCAAAAATCTTAGCAGTAGCCAAAACACTTTTAAGCCTAAACTGAAGAGTTTACTCATGGCTCACTCCCTCTATTCTGTCGAGGAACTCCGGGAACGGCTGAAAAATTAAGCAATTTACAGAGTATAAATTGTTGATTTTCTTTATTTATACTTACGACTTGTCGCCTGAATATGTTTCTTATATTTCATTTTATCTGTTTCTACTTCGTGCTATAATTTCATGTATTGACTCGTTCCATGACCATGGAGACTTCTTCTTAATTTGGTCCCACGGAAATATAAATAAATAAATAAAATAAAACATGGTGAGCGCTGTCTCGTTGAGTGCATTCGTCCAAGACTCACTGCCCCTCCCCAGGCCTTATGTTATGGTGTACGATAAACTATAACTCTCGTTCATATTTGGTTTATCTGGAGGACGCGCTAACCAGCGGCAGGTACGTGCAGAAAGTTGTTAGACCTGTTCTTTCGCCGTTCCTGAAACAGGAAGATGATGTGCTGTTCCAACAGGATAATTTTCGTCCATACATTGCCTGTGAAACTCAGCTTCCTCTGCAATACATGCTGCAACTTCCCCGGCCAGTACGATATCCGGACTTGTCTCCAGTGGAGCATGTGTGGGGCAAGAAGTGATTCGTGTGACTCTCAAACCAAAAGCTCTTACAGACCTACGTCAACACGTCAAGAAGGCGTGGCATAAAGTGTAAAATGGTTCAAATGGCTCTGAGCACTATGCGACTTAACTTCTGAGGTCATCAGTCGCCTAGAACTTAGAACTAATTTTAACTTAACTTACCTAAGGACATCACACACATCCATGCCCGAGGCAGTATTCGAACCTGCGACCGTAGCGGTCGCCCGGTTCCAGACTGTAGCTCCCAGAACCGCACGGCCACTCCGACTGGCCATGACGTGTCCCAGGACAGTATTCGCCATCAGTACGATCGACTGGATGACAGAGTCAGCGTCTGCATTTCCGCCCATGGAGGCTACACCACGTACTGATATTGGTGTCTCAGCATGGGTCGATAGCTGGTACCTCAGAACCGCTTGTGTTGTTGGTCTATAAGTGTAATAATTTCAGTTGCTCCATATGCGCTGTTGCAACAATAAATCTTACAGCGAAGATTATTGCAAGTTAGTTTTACTGTAGTTTCTCTGAGTATCTCTGAGTCTTTGGGATGCAAACGCTATCGGCATTCTAAACCTTGTTGTCCGTAGTTTCTCTGAGCATCTCTGAGTGTTTGGGATGCAAACGCTATCTGCATTCAAAACCTTGTTGTCCATATGACACCTACATCTACATGGATACTCTGCAAATCACATTTAAGTGCCTGGCAGAGGGTTCATCGAACCATCTGCACAAATCTCTATTTTTCCAATCTTGTATAGCGCGCGGGAAGAATGAACACCTATGTCTTTCCGTACGAGCTCTAATTTCTCTTATTTTATCTTTGTGACCGTTCCTCCCTATGTAAGTCGGTGTCAACAAAATAGTTTCGCATTCGGAGGAGAAAGTTGGTGATTGGAATTTCGTGAGAAGATTCCGTCGCAACGAAAAACGCCTTTCTTTTAATGATGTCCATCCCAAATCCTGTATCATTTCTGTGACACTTTCTCCCATATTTCGCGATAATACAAAACGTGCTGCTTTTCTTTGAACTTTTTCGATGTACTCAGTAATGACAAAACTAATCAGATCAGATTCCTTGTTTACGAGTAAAATTTTTAAGGGAGTTGGCGGAGGGGCAGCTGCCTGAGACAGAGACATATGAGATTGAGAAATTTACTGGACTACATCATTGCGGAATGCCTGCCAAGTGCCATCGTGTGCCTATATGAATCAGCTGAGCACCCAGAAAGTGCATACTTCTGAGTCTTAAGGTAGTAGCACAATGGAGGATAGAATCAAAAGGACTTGAAAATATTTACAGGAGGACATCGAAAAACTAGACAGAAGCAATCGTGACTGATGCGTTTTTTTTTATGTGTTGGACAATAGGGAATCATACGCCAGCAACGCAAGTTGTAAACAAATAATCTGATTGACGAAATGAAGATCTGAAGTGAATGTCCACCTTTAAATATTTCTTTTGCCCTCTACATCTACATCTCTACATCTACATCCGTATGCTGCAAGGCACCGTATGGTGCATGACGGAAGGTATCTCGTACCACTACTACTTATCTTCGTGGTCCCTGAGGGAAATATACATCAGCAGCATTAGAACCGTTCTGAATTCGGCATCAGATGCCGGTTCTCTAAATTTTAACAACATCGGTTTGCGAAAATAAAGGCGCCTACCCTCTAGGGATTCCCATTCGTGTTCACGAAGCATTTACGTTAAACTCGCGCGTTGATCGATCCTACTGGTGACAAATCCACCAGCACGCCTCCGAGTTGCTACAATTTACATTTAATCAGACCACGTTGGGATCCCTAACGCTCGAGCGGTACTCAGGAATGGGTAGCATCAGTGTTCTATACGCCACCTGCCTTATAGATGTTTTAAACTTCCCAAAAATTCTCCCAATAAACTGAAAACACCGTCATGGCAATTAGAAAGCAAGATAAATCAGAAGGGTCATCATGAACAGCTTACTCATAGCTTCTGGATAAAACAAAAATTTGTACACCTGATTGTATCCTATCCTCATTTATTAGTAATATAAAGGGCGTAAGGGGGCGATCAAAAAGTTTCCATCTGAGGGCATTCCTGCTGCGTATATGCAATGTAAGGCGACTCCGATGTGGGTATATAATCGCCGACATATAGGCGAGGAATTAGTGTGGCATACGTGTCTTTCCGACGGGCGTTAGGTAAATGCGGATACTTGATCTATGGCGAAGTTGTTACCAAATGCGTTCAAACAGGACCAACGTGCTGTTATTAGTTTATTGGCAGTCAAAGAACAAATACCGATAGACATCCATCGGAGAATGAAGAGTGTCTATGGACTAGCATGTCCGTCAAAAACCACCGTTGTGGAATAGGGCACCACAAGGGTTGCGGCTGCTTAGTCACAACGCACTGCCCCATGTTGCAAATATCGTGACCCAGAAGTTACGCAACTCAAGTGGGAGACACTCGAGCACCCGCCCTATAGTTCTGATCTCTCCCAACACGATTATCAGGACTTGAATTGTGGATGACTTCTATCGGACGAGGATGCGCAGCAGGCGTTGCGGACTTCTTTACGCAGATGGACACGGTGTTTTACCAAACGGTTATTATCAACTTGGGGAGTTGGTAGGATGATTACCTCAATACTCACGACCATTGATTGGCATACCAATTCGGGACAGTACGGTCTTCGAACCGAAACTTTTTGCTCGCCCCTTATACGTGGGGACAACATATGTCTGTAGTAATACAGCACCATCGTGGTGCCAGGGTAATTGAAAAATATTCACGGTTTGTTGCTCGCTACGTTTTTGTAGTATTTCGCTGTAAATGCATTTCAATGACAATCTTTCATCTGAATTGTATTGTAGCGTCTGAATATGTTTTAAATTACTGCTTAATTTCTTTGATAATTTCTTTTCTTATTGTTAAGAGCAAGTTGTAACACCATGGAAGCAGTTTAACACTTCGAAATATATTTTTAATATACAACTAAAGTTTCTGGAATACCTACGAAAGTATACTTTCTTCCTGTTGTTGCTTATAAACTCTGTACCTTACTAGTCTACAGCTTTACCTATAGTTATATGCACAAAGTGGTCTATCGGTATACAGGGATGGACGTAACTACAGAACCAGCTGTAGCAAATTAGTCCGTGACGGCCTTGAATGATGCATCGGCATGCGCCGGCGGCAGGAAATTACAGAGCAAAGCTTTCTCGGTCAGAGTTGCCGCAATGGCGGGTCTCATTAGCAGGCGGATAATAACGCTTCTCATTGTGTGTGCCTGACCTCTCCGCCCCACCGTTCGGCTCATTTCGACGCGTGCGCAAGCCTCCAGTAGGCAACGCAGTCAGTACCACTGATTCTGCCGATGGCATTCCCCCGCCAATCGAGGATACCAGAAACTTCTTGTATGTTAAATTCTGTTTGTTGTAGCTACTTCCTCTGGCTGCAAAGTTGGGCCAATAAATCAGCCGGAGGAATTTCCTGCCCTGCCAACCCGAAGTATTTATAGCCTGCATCGAAACAGTGGCCAATCTTGCGTTATCTTTTAAGGTAACTTTTTTTACTCATGGCTGTTATGGTGCAGATGCCGAAAGCCACGGAATTATGTCTTACAGTTATAGACAACAAGTTTCTTTTGTAACTGAAATAATATTTCATTATCTCATTTATTTAAGTAGGATCGTGAGCGAAACAAAGCGCGTGCAATTGCTGGCGTTTGTGTGTTTTGTTGTTTTTGTAGAAATGATAAATTCTATATGTCAGCAATAGACTAAAAAGTTTCGATAATAATTTTCTGATTTTTCTGCTACAAATGTTAGATTGAAAACTTACATGGTTACATTATTTTTGAGATATAAATTCGGACTTACTTAAATGTGTAGTCAACAGAATTTTTTTCCGAGCGATGGAATTGTAATTCTGAAAAAGAACATGCCTTAGAACAACTTCTAACTGGTGCATAAGTGTTTATCTTAGGAAATAAAACAATATTCTAAATGTTTATACACTGCTGTATTTACATGCATTAAAATTTCAACACAATGAGAGCTGTATGCTATAAATGTCAGTTTGCCATGATATATATACAGAACTAGTTATAGCAGATTAGTCTGTGGCGCCCATGAATGATGCATCGAAATATGCCGGCGGCAGAAAATGAGAGAGCAAAGCACTCTCGGTCAGAGCTGCCGCAATGGCGCCATGTAACAATGTATAAAATGTATATTATGGGATGTACATTGCCATATGTATAAATTATTGACATTTCAGCACAACTGCACGAAGTAGGTAGTAATAATACCATCCGTATTATGTATATGAGAAATACTTACTCAACGGATGTCTCATTCAGAAATTACATTTGAATCTTAGTTGTTTGCGAGAAGAATCTGTAACGCCCCAAGCAGGAAAACTGAATGCCAGCACAAGCTGAAATTTGACACTGGATACTCGACGTCTGCGAATATTGCTGTTTGTCGAGATCTCCCGACTGTCAAGCGAATATGGAATCTATGGGTTGAAGCACGCAGCAATTCGAGCATAGGCATATTGTTCGCTCGACCATGCAGAACTGTAAAACCACGTCGCGGATTTTGAGTCATTGAACGGACTTCCCTGGAGAAAGAGAAGTATGCACGCTGACAGTACGTCGATATCTAGGAAACCACGGACTGTTATTGTGGTGCACGCAGGGCTGCACCTCCGCAAAACTTGGCCGCCACACTTACGTTTATGCTTCGCGGGACAGGTACAGCCCTACCTCACCTAGGAGGTTGTTGTCATTAGAAGATAGACACTGACAATGGTACTAAGGTCCACAGCTCGTGGTCTCGGGGTAGCGTTCTCGCTTCCAGAGCACGGGGTCTCTGGTCCGATTCCCGGCGGGTCAGGGATTTTCACCTGCCCCCAGATGAATGGGCGTTATTGTGTCGTCTTCATCATAATCATTCATCCCCATTACGGTCGGAGGAAGGCAACGGCAAATTTCTCCATTAAGACCTTGCCTAGTACGGCGGTACGGGTCTCCCGCGTCGTTCCAGTATGCTCTGTCAAGAAGCAGGAGACTTCATTCCCATTCCAGTGGTACTAAGTACTCATCACCATTGACAGTGGGTTTGTAGTATATATGAAGATGTTGTTTTATAACCAGTCAACTGGTGTCCCAAAATCGCCACCATGCAGTTGTCTCTCTTTTACGTCATTAATGCTCTAAAACGTTCATTGTCACTATTTTTATTTGTTTATTGGTTCACATTAATTCATTAATTAAATGATTTCATTTTTCCTTTAAGTTTCTTTGTTACATTATCTGACTGTCTCATAGGGTTCAAGTAAGTAGTCATCCCTTAAAATGAACTCTGACGTCGATCATGTTAGTTCAACTACTGTGTACCTTTCGGCCCTTAGATGACATATCAGCAAAATCTCACACATCCGATGCAATTAACTGGCTGCGGTGATCTCCTTTACCAGCACAGTTCCAAATTATAAGTGCATAAGATGTTGGTTATCGACCTTGTGGTGTAGTGGGTTAGCAGTCAACCACGCCTGACCACCACAGGAGAGGATCGTCATATTGTGCACCATGAACATTATAACCCGCCTGGCATCCGAGAACAAGCTACTGAATCCCTGTGATAGTCTGTGTCATCCCATTCCATTAATTGGCGACTATTAGCAGCCGCACTAGGGAACTACCGTGTCATATGTAGGCTGCCGTTTACAGAACAACACAAACTGCTGTGTTTAGAGTGGTGCCGTGACAGACAAACATGGAATCTGATGAATGGCGTCGCATTTTGTTCAGCAATTAATCACAGTTCTGCACTACCCTGTACGATCGTCATCGGACATTGTGGCGGCGACCTGGGAAAAGGATCCATTCTTTCAGTATTTTGGAGAGCAAATCGGTGTTACTCCTGGCACCATGGTGTGGGAAAGCATCACGTATGATTTCAGATCACGGCTGGTAGTGACGGAATGAACTTTCAGTGTACAACGGTACGTCAAGGACATCCTGCGTCCTCATATATTATATCCTAAGCGCCAGCGTCATGGTACCTATTTCAACATGACAGTGCTCGCCCTCACATGATACATATCTCTAGAGGTGTCTCCATGATAATCTGGTACTCTCGTAAACGACTTGCGTCGATCTATCCCCGATAGAACATGTGTGGCATTACTCGAACAGTCCACGGGTGTACTGCCGGTCCATAGTGTCCAACGGGCACAATATTTCGGCGATCAGACACGTCGCTATCGTCAGGTGCGCTGACGAACTGAGCTCCAGAGGACGGACGGCCGTCTCAGATCGCCTCCCCTGTCCGCAGCTCGTGGTCTCGCGGTCGCGTTCTCGCTTGCCGAGCACGGAGTCACGGGTTTGATTCCCGGCGCGATCGGGAATTGTCACCTGCCTCGAGATGACTGGGTGTTTGTGTTGTCCTCATCATTTCATGATCATTCCTGCAAGTGGCAAGATTGGACTGAGAAAAGGTTGGGAATTTGTACGGGCGCTGATAGCCGCACAGTTGAGCGCCCCACAATCCAAACATCATCATCATCATCCCCTTCCCTCCACCCATCAGCGGTCGGTGAGACGCTGGCGTAGGCCACCACCGCGCACCGCGGAGAGAACGCCTCGAGAGGTGAGGGGATTTAAGACGGCCGACCGCCCTCAAGAGCTCAGTTCGTCAGCGCACCTGACTACAGCGACATGTCTGATGGCCGAAATATTGTGCCCGTTGGGCACTACGGACCGGCAGTACACCAGTGGACTGTTCGAGCAAGAAATACGCCAGGAGAAACTGAAGAATCATATGTGTGGTGTTAGCTCACACGGCAACTTCGTTCTAGTGCCACTGTCCAGAATATGGAAAACAGTTATTACAGTTGTAGGCCATTTTACCTCGGGAGAGGATGAACGGCTTTATGACACACTTCACAACCGAATCAGCGCATGCTTCCATGCCAGGGGGTGCAACGTCGCAATGATACATGGTCTCATTCTGACAAGTTCTTTGTAAAAGTGACTCGATATTACAAACACTTACATAACTTCTAAAACACTCTCAACCCGTGAGGTTTTGCTCTCGTTCTGGGTGCTTCACACTTTCTGTTAGCCAATATATTAACTAGACTCCTGGAAACACACGATAAATTCTTTAAGGTCATTTTCAATACCGTCGGCCCTACTTCCTCGGACTTCTTTCCTGCTGAGTCACTCGATGCTTAATATTGCTACAACTATTCGAATGCTTCTTTAGCTGACTAAACAAAGTACATAGCTAATCGAAATTCCTGTAATTAGATATAAAACGGTCTAATAGCGAGCGATATTCTTCACTTAAAACATAAAGTCTCACACTAAATGAACCAATGATTTACGCGGGGGTACAGTAGGCAAGTAGCAAAGGACGGTTGGTCTCAGAAAGCATATATTGTAGCAAATCAGGTATCATTATGTGTACTGTTATCAAAAAAGTGGACGCAGAATTCTGCGCGAGTGGACAACAATAATGAATAAAGCAGTAAACAACAATAATTTTATTCCTGTGTATGCTATGTTGTTCCTGATTCTATGTACGTTCCTAGTACGGGCCGCATTTACGTTATAACGATAGTGCACTGTATTCCAGTCTGCAAGAAGCAGGTATGTCAAACAAGCCTCAAAACAGCTGTGACAGTGGAAAATAGAATATTATCATCCAGATACTGTTTTATGCGTGAAATATACAGCTGCTATATGTATCCATTGTCCTGCCTAGTCATTAGTCGGAGCCATAAACCTGTCGCAAGGTTTCCTCTTTTATTTCTTTTTTTTTTTGTGCAACACATATTTTTTCAGGTTAATTTGTCAGGTGGAAATATAAATGTTACAACTAAATTAGGTGTTTTTAACTTTGTAGAGTGTCGCTTTCGTATTGTAATACACTCCTGGAAATTGAAATAAGAACAACGTGAAATCATTGTCCCAGGAAGGGGAAACTTCATTGACACATACCTGGGGTCAGATACATCACATGATCACACTGACAGAACCACAGGCACATAGACACAGGCAACAGAGCATGCACAATGTCGGCACTAGTACAGTGTAAATCCACCTTTCGCAGCTATGCAGGCTGCTATTCTCCCATGGAGACGATCGTAGAGATGCTGGATGTAGTCCTGTGGAACGGCTTGCCATGCCATTTCCACCTGGCGCCTCAGTTGGACCAGCGTTCGTGCTGGACGTGCAGACCGCGTGAGACGACGCTTCATCCAGTCCCAAATATGCTCAATGGGGGACAGATCCGGAGATCTTGCTGGACAGGGTAGTTGACTTACACCTTCTAGAGCACGTTGGGTGGCACGGGATACATGCGGACGTGCATTGTCCTGTTGGAACAGCAAGTTCCATTGTCGGTCTAGGAATGGTAGAACGATGGGTTCGATGACGGTTTGGATGTACCGTGCACTATTCAGTGTCCCCTCGACGATCACCAGAGGTGTACGGCCAGTGTAGGAGATCGCTCCCCACACCATGATGCCGGGTGTTGGCCCTGTGTGGCTCGGTCGTATGCAGTCCTGATTGTGCCGCTCACCTGCACGGCGCCAAACACGCATACGACCATCATTGGCACCAAGGCAGAAGCGACTCTCATCGCTGAAGAAGACACGTTTCCATTCGTCCCTCCATTCACGCCTGTCGCGACACCACTGGAGGCGTGCTGCACGATGTTGGGGCGTGAGCGGAAGACGGCCTAACGGTGTGCGGGACCGTAGCCCAGCTTCATGGAGATGGTTGCGAATGGTCCTCGCCGATACCCCAGGAGCAACAGTGTCCTTAATTTGCTGGTAAGTGGCGGTGCGGTCCCCTACGGCACTGCGTAGGATCCTACGGTCTTGGCGTGCATCCGTGCGTCGCTGCGGTCCGGCCCCAGGTCGACGGGCACGTACGCCTTCCGCCGACCACTGGCGACAACATCGATGTACTGTGGAGACCTCACGCCCCACGTGTTGAGCAATTCGGCGGTACGTCCACCCGGCCTCCCGCATGCCCACTATAAGCCCTTGCTCAATGTCCGTCAACTGCACATACGGTTCACATCCACGCTGTCGCGGCATGCTACCAGTGTTAAAGACTGCGATGGAGCTCCTTATGCCACGGCAAACTGGCTGACACTGACGGCGGCAGTGCACAAATGCTGCGCAGCTAGCGCCATTCGACGGCCAACACCGCAGTTCCTGGTGTGTCCGCTGTGCCGTGCGTGTGATCATTGCTTGTACAGCCCTCTCGCAGTGTCCGGAGCAAGTATGGTGGGTCTGACACACCGGTGTCAATGTGTTCTTTCTTCCATTTCCAGGAGTGTAGATGGCAGTGGAAATAAGACATGGTGAAATGGCAAACACGATGCTTACACATAAACTATTCTTCTCGAACTGTACATGGTGCCCATGTAAATTCGACAGAAATGAATCGTCGTCGGGGCCATTCCCTTATTCCGTAAGGCACTGCGCAAAAGATAAGGAATTCAGTAAAGGCTTCGATATACAGCCCAAATATATCAGGAACTGTACGACGACATATTTGTTTCTCCTTGTGAGCTGTATATTGGTGATGAAAATTTCCTCATCCATCAGGGTTTTGGATGACTACCTCCAACAGGAAAGCTATCACATTAATCGCGTTATGTATTTTAGATTTGGAGAAGGGGCTCTATTGCTCTGAATACTAATGAATGAAAAGACAGGAAACCATAATCAAATCTTGTCTAACTTATAAATAATTTGGTGCACTAAAATACATAGAATTTGGTACCTATAGCTTACAGCGATATTGCTACAACATAGCTACTTGCATATGCCACTGAATTTCAATATTTGACGTAAATTTAATAGAAGCAGATGGTGTCTACAAGTAACCACGCAAAAGGGACGGACGTCGATATTAAAGAGAAAGATTTTGCAGCTGATAGCGCGAGCGTTGGAATTTCGACGTGGTTTCTCGGAGCACGGATCTTATTAGTTCTGCGCGAAGGGACACGCATTTGGCGGAAAATTGTGGCGCAGAGAAGATCAGTCTTTTGCTGCTGTCCCGCGCTGCGGCTCAGTTCCTGTATTTCTCTTCTATAAATGCACGTAACGAAAGAATCGGACAAAATAAAGTTTGAAACTTGCATCTATTGCGCCACAGAATTTAGGTCACTCGAGCAGAGGATAAAATTGGCACGTTGAAGTGCCTTCGTTAACTTCTGGTACTCAGGGAGCTTAAAGGGGATCTGCAACCATGGAGCTGAAAATTTACGCGGATTCTTTATGCTCCTTAATGCTTACTGTATAAGGCATCATTTACTTTGTTTTCTAGTTGTCACACTGTTTCCGGTGCAGGTGTTAAACTCTAAAATGACTTGTGTTTAGTAGCGGACTCGTGTATACAGGTTGAATGAACGTTAACCAATAGGATTTCTGCTTAACTCGTAGGATTTGTTTCTATCAAAATTTCGTTTGGTATAGTTGAAAAGTGAGAGGATGTTATTTGAAGTAACGGAACATACGTTATTTGAAGTAACGGAACATACGTAGATATGATACGGAATAACTCTAGAACTTGCATTTAACTCCAGTATGTTGCACGACACATGCTATGCGTTTCAGCCAGACTGCAATAAAACCGTTGAGAACATAGAATTTTGCAACACTGGAATGTATTTATTTATATGCTACCGGATACCAAGTTTAATGCTATTTCATACCTTTTCAAATTTTGGTTTGCCATCACTAAATACATTTACCAAGGATTTTCGTGGTTAGTAATAAAATACTATACAGAATTATCTCGGTCGCATAAAAACACGCGTTTATTCATAAGTGGTGAACCTCGGTCGCATAAAAACACGCGTTTATTCATAAGTGGTGAACCGTTTCGACGTGTTGTGGATCATCTTAGGACCAAACTCCGCCACTTCGAGAGCAAAATAACTGAAGGTAACATGTAATTCAATTAACATTAAGTTAAAAATAAATAATACGATGGTATGCCCAGAAAAGACCTGTGGAGACGATGGCACGGAGCAGGAACTGCGAGACTTCGTGTACATTAAAAACGGTCAGTGCCGTGCGTGTGATCATTGCTTGTACAGCCCTCTCGCAGTGTCCGAAGCAAGTATGGTGGGTCTGACACACCGGTGTCAATGTGTTCTTTTTTCCATTTCCACACCGTTAGGCCGTCTTCCGCTCACGCCCCAACATCGTGCAGCCCGCCTCCAGTGGTGTCGCGACAGGCGTGAATGGAGGGACGAATGGAGACGTGTCGTCTTCAGCGATGAGAGTCGCTTCTGCCTTGGTGCCAATGATGGTCGTATGCGTGTTTGGCGCCGTGCAGGTGAGTGCCACAATCAGGACTGCATACGACCGAGCCACACAGGGCCAACACCCGGCATCATGGTGTGGGGAGCGATCTCCTACACTGGCCGTACACCTCTGGTGATCGTCGAGGGGACACTGAATAGTGCACGATACATCCAAACCGTCATCGAACCCATCGTTCTACCATTCCTAGACCGGCAAGGGAACTTTCTGTTCCAACAGGACAATGCACGTCCGCATGTATCCCATGCCACCCAACGTGCTCTAGAAGGTGTAAGTCAACTACCCTGTCCAGCAAGATCTCCGGATCTGTCCCCCATTGAGCATGTTTGGGACTGGATGAAGCGTCGTCTCACGCGGTCTGCACGTCCAGCACGAACGCTGGTCCAAATGAGGCGCCAGGTGGAAATGGCATGGCAAGCCGTTCCACAGGACTACATCCAGCATCTCTACGATCGTCTCCATGGAAGAATAGCAGCCTGCATTGCTGCGAAAGGTGAATTTACACTGTACTAGTGCCGACATTGTGCATGCTCTGTTGCCTGTGTCTATGTGCCTGTGGTTCTGTCAGTGTGATCATGTGATGTATCTGACCCCAGGAATGCGTCAATAAAATTTCCCCTTCCTGGAACAATGAATTCACGGTGTTCTTATTTCAATTTCCAGGAGTATATATATAGAAAGAATCATTCTGTCATTTCAGAAAACGAATAATGGTAGAAAATGGCACAAACGCAGGTACATTATTTAATCACAAAATGAAAAACTCAAAACTGGTAATTATTTTTTTTGTTCAAATGGTTCAAATGACTCTGAGCACTATGGGACTCAACTGCTGTGGTCATCTGTCCCCCAGAACATAGAAGTACTTAAACCTAATAACCTAAGGATATCACACACATCCATGCCCGAGGCAGGATTCGAACCAGCGACCGTAGCAGTCACACGGTTCCGGACTGCGCGCCTAGAACCGCGAGACCACCGCGGGCGGCTATTTTTTTTTTATTTTTGTCAGCAGAAAGAGATATAAATTTGACCGAAAGAATGACTATGAGAACAGCCTTATTTCTCGTAGAAGTTGAGATACTTAAAACATTTCGTATATTTTCATCACAAATTCAGGCTTGATGCACGACTTCAGAAAATTCTTAAAAACTGCCATCGGAATCAAATTAAAGCCAACCAGAAATATTCAATACCGAAATCAGACGTAAAAAATATGTTAACTCGAAGTATTTTACTGATATCAAAAATTAATATAAACTCGAGCACGCTTTTAATAAAACTGGCCTGTTTCAGGAAAATGCCTTTTCAGAGGCGAAGCAAAAACAACTTATGCTAGTAACAATAGAAAAATCGTACTCGGAAAAGCGTGTAAACTTGAACAGTCCGTAAAAAAGGAACAAACAAATATTGCATAACTTCATGGCAAATTAAAACTGTGTGCCTGACCGAGATTCGATCTCGGGACCTTTTTCCTTTCACAGAAAAGTGCTAAACCATCTGAGCTACCCAAGCACGACCCACGACCCGTCCTCAGCTTCAATTCTGCCAGTACCTCTTCTCCTAACTTCACAAAAGTTCTTCCCCGAATCTTGCCGAACTAGCTCCCCTGGAAGAAAGGATATTGCGGAGACATGGCTTAGCCACAGCCTGGGGGATGTTTACAGAATGACATTTTCACTCTGCAGCGGAGTTTGCGCTGATGTGAAACTTCCTGGCAGATTAAAACTATGTACCAGACCGAGACTCGAACTCGGGACCTTTGCCTTTCTCGGGGAAATATTACATACTTCCATCACAGAATCAATCTTTCTCGGATTCACTCTGAGAACCGGCAGCGTCACACATCAAACATGATCGACTTATTTTTTCATGTTCCCTGCAAACTGGGCGGTTATATTTGATGCATGTGTTATTGGATTTCTTATTTTTTGTTGCACATTTGGTAGCTCATTTTCTTGAGGAGTGGCTTGCCAGACACTGGGCGATTGGTGTCTTCCTTAGTTCCAAGAACCATCAGTATTTCGAAACTTACGGTTCTCCTAACTCACTAATTAGCTTGCCTTTGCTTCATATGAAGTTCAGCCAAGCTGTAGGCAAGATGTTTCAATAAATCTTGCCGAGACAATTTACTTCCAGCTACTGCGAATTAAATCCAGCCGTTTATTCCCATTATGTCGAGTATACCATAAAAATATCTCATTCACCAACAAGTAGCGTACCCCCCTGTGTGGAAGAGTGACACATTCTGTCGAAACAATCAACTCTTCCTTTCGTCAAATTACAGAATTGAACGACTTCAGGTTTCCGTGTATCAGAATTTACAGATTCTGAATCATGCATCAGGTTATTCAGGTTTAAGTAGTTCTAAGTTCTTGGGGACTGATGACCTCAGACGTCAAGTCCCATAGTGCTCAGTGCCATTTGAACCATTTCTTCAATATCCTTGTCCTGGAGTGACTTCTCTCTATAGCCTCTCCCACTCTGCGATGATTTACATCTCGCTGATGAACCAAGGACCTCCGCAACGACCTGACATCTCCTAAACAAAGGAAAACCTGAAAGATCATAATGTAGCATTCAGGCTGAAAAAAATAACTTTCCAAAATAGCAATTGGACAAAAAGCAACTGTTTGTCATTACAGTTTTATCTATAACTCAGACAGTGAAAATAACGCTTAAATAGCTCAATAGATTGAACATCGAAGAGGAAAACAAGTTTCAGCATTTATCAAATTTTTTTACTCGTCCTCCCACGTGGGTTTCGCTCGGACCCCAACCACGTTTCTACAACCAACGAACCGAAAACAGAGTTACTGACCTGCAGAGTCGGTGCTGCCTTGTCGACCTCTCGAACCTTGCTGAGGAGGAAGCTATTCAAGGAGGGGCTGTGGGAGGCAAGAATGTGAGTGGGCAGGGAAAACATTGCGCCTAGGGTTCACTAGGACGCCATATGGGCGGCGGAGATTTAATCATTGTCTTGAATTTAATTACATGATTTCTTGCTTTGGAGCTCAACTGTATAGGGAGTTGCTTAAGATAATGTAACACTTTATACACATGCAGTTAAAGTTTATTTAATACAACATAAGAAATATAATTGACCAGCCGTGTTCTTTAAAACGTTAGTTGACTTAGTGCTGCGGGATTTTGAGGACAATTTCCTTCCTTTTCACTTTGTATTATCTAAAACTTTAACCATATAACGAAGAAACTCTTATTTTGTATTAAGCTTCTTCCTATACATTATAGCTGCAGTGTCGGGAACTTTCAGAAACAGTTACTTGTAATTGAATTCAATGATTACACGGCATTCTGTATGAGTATTAGGCTGGCTGTATTACTAGAGATGCCAGAGAACGGTTACATGGGATTTCTACAGTACGTGGCCGTGCATAAATTGTTGGCGCACGGCGTTGATGGACGACTTGCAGTCAACGCAAATACGAAGATTATATGCGTCGTAGCATATTTGATCACTATCTATAAGACATGCACGTGGTCAGGTAAGAAGCGGCGCCCTACAGACCGCCTTAGATGTACACAAAGTCTAGCAGAGGGCCGTTTAGTAACATGATGCCATTGGCTGCTCCCTTGTAATTTTTAACGTTGTGTAAAATCTTAACTGCATAACATATAAATTGACACTTAGACATAACTTATGCCAATACCCAGCATAGTATTAAGGTTTATATTTATGTTGTATGACATGTATCGCGTAAGTTGTATCCCATTGGCTGAAGATGTACGGTGACAGGCACGGGACGAGGCTTCTTCTATTTAACTCTATGACACCGCCATATAGCCAGCAGTCGATATCAGTGGGTTTTATTCACATTTCCTGAATCGTGACATCGTCTCCACACGTCAGCACTGAGTATAACTACGTGTAATTCACGTTTACCTCTCTTCCGGGGTACTCTAAATTACAGAATATGGTCCGAAGATGATCCACATCGTGTCAAAAACTGTCGTTACTTATGAATAAAAGTGTTTTTGTTGTGTCAAGATGATTTTACATAATATTTTATTACTAGTTCATTCCGATCGCTGCTGTTCCCAATATGCTTGCAAAGATTTTCATAGTTACTTCAAGTTTTCAGCAGAAGTCGACAGCTCAAACGACTGTCCCAGCGTAAACGTCATTACCACTTAAATCTCTAACCACTTTTGACGAGCCACCTTGGGATCCTTTGCGTGTTACCTGTACCTTACATCTGTTCTGTTAGCGTAGACTCGTTAGAAACATTCCACGGTTTCGTCACTGACTGATTGCGGCTAAAGGTGCTCTGTTCTGATAATCCAGTCATTTAAATGGATATCTTTCTTGAACTAGTTTCTGTGGCACGTGGGCACATCTCTTTTGTTTACACTATATATTGGAACACCCCCTCCACCCCCCCCCCCCCCCTCGTCCCATGAACGATGGACCTTTCTCCGTTGGTGAGGGGGACTGCGTGCCTCAGCGATACAGATGGTCGTACCGTAGGCGCAACAACAATACAGGGGTAACTGTTGAGAGACCGTACAAACGCGTGGTTCCTGAAGAGGGCACCAGCCTTTTCAGTTGTTGTAGGGGCAACAGCCTGGACGACTGTCTGATCTGGCTTTTTAAGACGAACCAAAACGGCCTTGCTGTGCTGGCACTGAGAACGGCTAAAAGCAAGGGGAATCAGCAGCCGTGATTTTCTCGAGGGCATCCAGCTCTGCTGTGTGGTTATATGATGATGAGATCCTCTTGGGTAAAATATTCCAGAGGTAAAATGGTCCCCATTCGGAATTCGGATCTCCGGGCGGGGACTAATCAGGAGGACGTCATTATCAGGAGAAACAGAATTGGTGTTCTAAGGAGCGGAGTGTGGAATTTCGGATCCTTTAATCGCGTAGGTACATTAGAAAACTTAAAAAAGCGAAATGGATGGGTTAAAGTGGGATGTAGTGGGAATTAGTGAAGTTTCGTGGCAGGAGGAAATGGACTGCCAGTCAGGTGAATACAGGGTTATACATAGAAAATCAAACAGGGATAATGCCAAAGCAGGTTTAATATTGAGAAAAAAAATAGGAACACGGATAAACTATTATGAACAGCATACTGAACGCATTATTGGAGCCGAGATACACACGAAACCTACACCCACCACAGTGGTACAAGTTTATATGCCAGCTAGCTCCGCAGATGAGGAGCAGATTGACGAAATGTATTATGAGATAAATGAAATTATTCATATAGTCAAGGGAGCTGAAAATTTAATAGTCATGGGGGACTGGAATTCGATTGTAGGAAAAAGAAGAGAAGGAAAAGTAGTAGGTGAATAAGGACGGGGGAAAGGAATGAAACATGAAGCCACCTGGTAGAATTTTGCACAGAGGGTAATTTCTTTATAGCTAACAATTAGTTTAAGAATAATGAAAGGCTGTATACTTGGAAGACACCGGAGGTTTCCGATTGATTATATAATGGTTAGACAGATACTTAGGAACCATATTTTAAATTTTAAGACGTATCCAGACGCAGATGTGAACTCTGACCACAATTTATTGGTTATAAACTGCAGGTTAAAACTGAAGAAATTGGAAAAAGACAGGATATTAAGGAGATGGGATCTGGATAAACAGAAAGAACCAGATGTTGTACAGGGTTTCAGAAGGAGTATTAGAGAACAATTGACAAGAAGAGGGGAAAGGAATAGAGTAGAAGAAAGTATAAGAAGAATGGGTAGCTCTGAGAGATGAAATAGTGAAGGCAGCATAGGATCAAGTACGTAAAAATACGAGAGCTAGAAGAAATCCTTCAGTAACGTAAGAGTTATTGAATTTAATTGATGAAAGGAGAAAATTTAAAAATGTAATAAACGAAGCGGGCGAAATCTTTATGAAATCGACCGAAAGTGCAAAACGGCTAAGCAGGAATGGGTGGAGGACAAATGCAAAGATGGAGAAGCATATATCACTAGGAGTAAGATAGATACTGCTTAGAGGAAAATTAAACAGACCTTCGGAGAAAAGCGAGTCACCTGTACGAATATCAAGAGCTGAGATGGGAAACCAGTGTTAAGCAAAGAATAGAAAGCAGAAAGGTGGAAAGAGTATATAGAGGGTCTATACAAGGGAGATGTGCTTGAGGGCAATATTATGGAAATGGGAGAGGATGTAGAGGAAGATGAGAAAGGAGATACGATACTGCGTGAAGAATTTGACAAACCAATGAATGACGTAAGTCGGAACAAGGCCCCTGGAGTAGACAACATTCCGTTAGAGCTACTGGTAGTCTTTGAAGAGTGATCCATGACAAAACTCTTCCATCTGGTGATCAAGATGTATGAGACAGGCGAAATACCCTCAGACTTCAAGAAGATTATAATAATCCCAATTCCAAAGAAAGAAAGTACTGGCAGGTGTTAAAATTACCGAAATATCAATTTAATAACTCACTGCTGTAAAATACTTACACAGATCCTTTACAGAAGAATGGAAAATCTGGTAGAAGCTGACCTCAGGGTAGATCAGTTTGGGTTCCGGAGAATGTAGGGACAGGCGAGGCAATACTGATTCTACGGCTTCTCATACAAGATAGGTTAAGGAAAGGCAAACCTACGTTTATAGCATTTGTAGACTTAGAGAAAGCTTTTGGCAATGTTAACTGGAACACTCTTTTTCAGGTTCAACTGGCGGCAGTGGTAAAATACAGGGAGCTAAAGACTATTTACAATTTGTACAGAAACCAGATGATATTTATAAGAGTGGAGGGTCGCGAAGCAGTGGTTGGAAAGGGAGTGAGACAGGGTTGTAGCCTGTCAACGATGTTATTGAATCTGTATATTGAGCAAGCAGTAAAGGAAACAAAAGCAAATTTGGAGTAAGAATGAAGGTACGGAGAGAAGAAATAAAAACTTTGAGGTTGCCCGATGACATTGCAATTCTGTCAGAGACAGCAAAGGACTTGGAAGAGCAGTTGAACGGAATGGACAGTCTCTAGAATGGAAGATATAAGATGAACATCAACAAAAGCAGAAAGAGGATATTGGAATGTAGGCGAATTAGACCAGGTGGTGCTGGGGGGATTAGACGGGAAATGACGCAATGAAAGTAGTAACTGAGTTTTGCTATTTGAGAAGCAAAATAACGGATGATGGTCGAAATAAGAAGGATACAAAATGTAGACTGGCAATGTCAAGAAAAGTGCTTCTGAAGAAGAGAAATTTGTTGACATCGAGTATGGATTTAAGTGTCAGGAAGTCCTTTCCCAAAATATTTGTATGGAGTGTAGCCATGTATGGAAGTGAAACATGGACGATAATCACTTTAAACTAAAAGAAAATAGAAGCTTTTGAAATGTGGTGCAACAGAAGATTGCTGAAAGTTAGCTGGGTCAATCACGTAACGAATGAGGAGGTATTGAATAGAATTGAGGAGAAGAGAAATTTGTGGTACAACCTGACTAAAAGAAGGGATCGGTTGCTAGGACACATTCTGAAACATCAAGGTATCATCAGTCTAGCACTGGAGTGAAGCATGAGTGTAAAAATCATAGAGGGAGACCAAGGGATGAAGGCAGTATGCAGATTCAGAGGGATGTAGGTTGCAGTAGTTACTCGGAGATGAGGAGGCTTGCCTTGTGTATTAACCACGACGTCATCTAACTCAGTATATAATATCGGCTTGCAGTCATAATTCAGAGGTATTTCTAAAGTCAGCTTTCGGACGAAATGAGAATGCTCCTGAATATTCGTCATGTCACACTAATGCGTGACGCTGAATTCCCAAAAAAAGAAAAAAGAAATTCTGCCCCTAGATGTATTCACGTAAACGATAAACTGTAGCGATGGTTTGGTTAAAAACTAGCAGGGAGCTGTATTCGAACGATTTTACACACTAAAAATTTATAAGATTATGTACCCAAAGTCATAAGCCATTAGAGTGATTTTCACCAACCTGATTATATGCTCCGTCACTAATGACCTTGTTGTCGACAGGAAGTTAAACCGTAATCTTGCTTCGCTTCCTGAAACTTTAGTCCCTGGCCACCGCAGGCAACGAAGTCAAAACCGGTGAATAATATTTATACCATACATCTTATAACTTATATGTTTGCGTATAGATCAAGACAGCTTCAGTCTGTATTGAAATCCACCTGCTTGTTCCTCTCAACCAACTTCTCTTCATCTTCTTCGAATACTTGATTTTAAATCCTACATAGCTTTATCCCCTAACGTAAGCGAGCGTACCTTTAACTAGCTTTTTTAATCATATTTTCTTTTTAATTTTTCTGCGCACGTTTTGTCTAAAGCTGATGTAACGCTTGTACTGCAGAAGACTGTAAAGTACTTTTGCCCTGCACGTCGATAAAGCGTTATTCTGAATAGGATAATGGAAAGCATTGTTCTGAGAGTCATATAATCTTGTTACCTGTTAGCTCCTTCGTTACCCTTGCCTTAGAATTCTCACTTAAAAGCGAGCTAAAAGCTCGTCTTTTCGCTGAAACACTTCTCGGAAAAGCTTTAAGATGCGACTAAGTCCCTGAAAAACTCGTATTGTTCCTTAACGCTGCCTCCTCCGAGGTGCCAACTGAGTTAAAGAATACTCCAGCTGTGGAATTTTGTTCCGAGATAAGCAAACATTGAATTCTTTTCGTTCTCTCTCTCTTTCTCTCTCTCTCTCTATCTCTTTCATCTTCTTGAAAAGTCATCGGGCAGAAACCAGTACACAGATATACCGGTACCGCAGAGATTTTACACTCACGTCATACTTCATATGCGAACATTTTAGCTTTGTCTTTACCTAACTGTTACTGATATCGAATGAAAACAAAAAGTTTACTTTTTACAGGGTGACTGGAAATAGTGAAACTGTTCTCTCGTCAGACATCAATAAATCATATTTAGTTCTGTAAACATAAATTACTACTTACATTGTAGAGTTCTTAATTAAATAAGGAACAATGTCGTTCACTGTTCATAGGAACTGTAGCATTGGAAGCATTTTAGAGATGTAGTGATTTTTAATACTTCCGAAAAAGGAACGGCGTACTTTATTGCCGAAATTTATACATTATCGCTGATTGTCTCTTATGGACACTGCCAAAACAACTTCATTATCTTCATAAATACTTTGCCTTATTTTATTCTGTCTCTAGTCAGTTGTCTTCTCTTTTACAATTACTTTTTCCTGTGAAAAATGTCTAGTTACTCTGTAGTTAGTTGTCCACGTCAACTGCAGACTTTCCTATAATTGGCTGAAAAACTTAATTCAGAGACAGCAAAGTGCCCATCCCCATCTACCTAGCAAAGCACTGCTGTGTTACAACAAACCTTCAGGGTGAGGATAACATGACCTTACTGCTGCAACACTAGTAGCAGTAGGAAATTTTTTACTTACGCTGCGACCATTTCCTATACCCGTCACAGCAACTAACTGAAATGGTTCCGGAAATAAAACACGGATATCCTGGTTCAAATGGCTCTGAGCACTATGGGACTCAACTGCTGTGGTTTTCAGTCCCCTAGAACCCGAGGCAGGATTCGAACCTGCGACCGTAGCAGTCGCACGGTTCCGGACTGCGCGCCTAGAACCGCGTGACCACCGCGGCCGGCAAAAACGGATATCCTGTATGCAACGTTACTGCTACAGAAACAACAGCACTTGGCAGAGCTAGCTACATCGATTTGCAATATTTTCTGTTTCTACCTGAAAGACGAACTAACGAGGACGTTCACTAACTCTAAGTGCTTTGAATAATGAAATAAATTTCTGGAAAATATATGGTGTGGTAGTATTGAAGGATGATGAAACATTGCTTTCCAAAACAAGAAGCAGCAGTTTTAAAACTTAATCCATATCTGGATATACCCAAGTTTCTCCAAGAAATTCCAACCTTAATGCGGGATACATATTTCACTTACACTTCAGTTTTCATTCTACACGTCTAAAGGAATCTAGTTTCCATTGTTTACACACATCACTCGGCATTCGATCTAAAACTTCATTGACCACAATAATTTAGCTGTTTCTCTATTGCTTCTGGTGTCCGCTAATGTCCGATCAGGCGTGACATAAACGTGCAGTGGTGCAGCAGTAGAACTAATATTTTGAGATTCGTAGATCCGAGAAGAGTGATTTGCGGTCCTCCAGTATCGACAATGTCGAGAGGATACCAACGAAAAAACATTCAATTGGGTAATTTTCATGATAAATCAGATACAAAACTGCCAGTGTGGTAGCAAAGCATGATGAAGTAATATGAGAGATGTATTTTGTAATTTAGTGTGTGGCAGTACAATCTGAACAGCAACATAAACAATGAATTGTACAATTTTACAAACTAAATAGAAAGTTTTTCAATCGAATCAAGGACTACCTCTGTCATTTCAAAGAAATCATCTATTTTTTTTTTTTTTTTTTTGCCGGCCGATGTGGCCGAGCGGTTCTAGGCGCTACAGTCTGGAACCGCGCGACCGGTACGGTCGCAGGTTCGAATGCTGCCTCGGGCATGGATGTCTATGATGTCCTTAGGTTAGTCAGGTTTAAGTAGTTCTAAGTTCTAGGGGACTGATGACCTCAGCAGTTACGTCCCATAGTGGCTCTTAGCACCATGCGACTTAACTTCTGAGGTCATCAGTCGCCTAGAACTTAGAACTAATTAAACCTAACTAACCTAAGGACATCACACACATCCATTCCCGAGGCAGGATTCGAACCTGCGACCGTAAAGGGCGCTCGGCTCCAGACTGTAGCTCCTAGAACCGCACGGCCACTCATGCCGGCTAAGTCCCATAGTGCTCAGATTTCTAGAGTAAGCTCGTCTGCTACAGCTTGTTGTAATGTGTCTGATGGCCTGATGTTGACTGCCACAGTTACACTAAGAAGCCGTTTCCCACGCTAGCAAGCTTTCTGTACAGATGCCGCGGTCTGTACGAATCCTATTAATTGCTTCCGAAGCACGTCAATGTAATTCCATACCATCTGGTCGTGTGGCAACGCTTATGAAGGTCTGATACTCCTCATGGGCTATATTATTGCCGCCGGGGGTAGCCACGCGGTCTTCGGCGCCTTGTCACGGGCCGTGCGGCTCCCCCTGTCCGAGATTCGAGTCCTGCCTCGGGCATGGGCGTGTGTATTGTTCATAGCGTAAGTTAGTTGAAGTTAGATTAAGTAGTGTGTACGCTTAAGGACCGATGACCTCAGCAGTTTGGTCCCATAAGACATAACCACAAATTTCCAAATTTTTGTTATATTATTACACGTTTCTGACCCTTTCCTGCTCATGGTGAAGTTCACTGCTTGTGGCAATCCTGCCAATATGCTAGGTGACTACCTGGATTTTAATCGGCTCATTTTAAGTGAGTGGCGTTGGAGTGGATGGGGAGCTGAGGAATTTAGTTATTATTTCATATTCCTTGAGCAGGGCATTCTGTCTTCGAAGATCTGGTGGTGCATTGCGGTTTAGCGATGGTAACCAGTGAAGAGGAGTAGATCTGATGCAACCTGTATTGGTCCTCATTATATATTTAGCTTAACATTGATTTTTCTCACATGTGAATTATTAAGCCATACTGGAGCACAGTATTCCGCAGAATGGACGTGTCCTAAGAAAGAACAGAAAAGTGTTGTAGCTCTTGAACGCAATGAGAAACCACTCAGACTCTGTATGATGTTACTGGGCGATCTCAGCTTTGAGGATGTTCTCTATCTTTTTCCTGTAAGACAAGGTTCTATCAAGAGTAACTCCTGGATAATTAGGGAAGCCTTGACTATTATAGGTGGCATGTAGCTTTGCACTGGCCATTCTATTTGTAAGTTGAAAGAGGAATAATAAGCGTCGCTAGGATGTTCAAAACAGATATGGCATTAAAAGAGATACGACGCATTATACAGGGTGAGACAACTAAGACAAGACATCCAAAACTAGTACGTATAGAGACTTAAAAATTATAGTGATTCATTTGGCGAATTTTCGACATATGCAAGTTTATAGCTGCCGGAATAAGACAACCACATTTTTATTAAATGAAACTGTATGGTTTTTTTGTGGAATGGGTTAGAGGTTTCGAAAATGACTTCAGCGGCATATCGTGAGGGGGATCTGATCAAATAGTAACAAGATAACAGCGTCATGGAACATCTGCCTTATATACTAAAAGTAAGCAAAAACATTACTCAGACTCGGCCCGTGTGCTAACCTATGTACCTGAAGCCCATCATTCTGTATTCTGCTGATGGGGTAGGAACACCCACAGGTTCTATATCAATATCCCCGTGAATGTGACTTGGTTTCTACTGTGGAGTCTTAGTACATGGCCTATTTTATGAACATAAACAAGTTAACAGTGTAATTATAGTAAAACGAGTGTTTACATTCTCAGATTTTACGTTTGTTCGCCGTTTATTTTGTTGTCATAGTAAGCTCTATTTTCCCAATTAATTGTTTTCCTGCCATTAAAAATTTCAGATGGGTAACATTTCCCACATTTTAGACGTTTGGAATCCTTTCACGTGATTCAACGATGATTTTGAAATTGATTTATGTGAAAACTACATTATGTTCCCGTTCTCTTACAATGTTTCCGACTGCAAACCATTTTGAGTTCATGAGGAATGTAGATGGAATTTTAGGGACTCTTTCAAAAACTCTCTGCCATGTTTCGTCACCTGACTTCACTCTGAAGTGCCACAAATCGTCGAAAGCAGTAACTTAATTTTTCCACTCAAAGGCGAGTCATGTCATGCGTAAAAAATATACAAGGAACATCTCATTTCAAGTCAACATGATTAGTACGTATTAATTAGGCGAGATTCACTCTGACGAGCTGACGAGATTGTCTACACTTTTAGTTTGGTTTCTCATAATTTTAATCAAATGATTTGACTTTCCTACTCCATATTTATGCCATTCGGAATTCATATGAATTTTGGCAGATTCGTGAAACTTTTTGAAACTGTGAATGGAGGATTATAAACGCGTTTTGATGACTGTCAGGTGTTTTACGTGGACATAAATGCACACTCAACTTGGAAATCGGATCTCTAACTGGTTTAACATGAACTAACCATGAGTATAATGACAGTCAGCCCAATGGAAATGTTTCCCGTAAGCCAGTTATGTCATTCTCGAAACTATACTTTTTGTCAGCTTGCCATTAATCCAACAAAATCTTATAGTTTAGGGAACCGTCAGTTTCCTCTTTCAAATGGTTTTTATTAGGTTAGTTTCTTGTCTTGCGTTTCGTATAAATTTTGCTATTGATTTAAAACTAACGTTCTGAAGAGCTGAGGACCTGAAATTTTAAATATATCTCTGAATTAGATTACAATATAATAATAACTCCTTTTCTTGCCAGTGTGTTTGGTGGGTGTGGAAAAAATTTGGCATTACCCGACAGAGGCTGCCCTGCACAAATAACTTGCTGTGCACGTAGTATCGGAATGCATTACAGGGGTATACTTGCGGATGGGCATGCCTGAGCAGAGGGAGGGGGAAGAGGGGGAGGAGGAGATGAATAGTGAGAACGATGAGAATGAGGTGGACAGAGACAGTAAGGAGGGGGAGAAGGACAGGTAGATGTAGAAGGAGACAGACTGAGTAGGAGGAAATGAACAGAGAGGGGGGGAGAAGCAGGTGTATGCAATACATGTGCCATACATGTTAAACAGAGAAAGGAGGCGAAGATGGACAGAGAGAGGAAGGGAGCGAGCGTTGTGTATGGTCAGAGAGATTGGGGGGGGGGGGGGGGGAGATGTACACAGAAACGGCGAGAGAGGGAAAGAGAGAGAGAGAAGAGGGGGGGGGGTGGAGAATAGTCGAAGAGAGGCGCTAGGAGGAATTTGACAAAGAGAGTGGGGAGGAGGCGATGGACGGATGGGAAGCAGGAAATGGACAACGAGAAGGGGAGGAGGAGATGTGTGCAATATGCCGTGGTATAAAATGGTTCAAATGGCTCTGAGCACTATGGGACTTAACATCTGTGGTCATCAGTCCCCTAGAACTTAGAACTACTTAAACCTAACTATCCTAAGGACATCACACACATCCATGCCCGAGGCAGGATTCGAACCTGCGACCGTAGCAGTCCCGCGGTTCCGGACTGAGCGCCTGAACCGCTAGAGCCGTGGTATATCAAGAGTTTGTAACAATGGAAAATTGTTCTGAAATTCAGGAGGATCTGCAGCGCATGGTGCTGGGAATGGCAATTGAATCTCAATGTAGACAAGTGTAATGTGCTGCGAATACATAGAAATAAAGATCCCTTATCATTTAGCTACAATATAGCAGGTCAACAACTGGAAGCAGTTAATTCCATAAATTATCTGGGAGTAGGCATTAGGAGTTATTTAAAATGGAATGGTCATATGAAGTTGATCGTCGGTAAAGCAGATGCCAAACTAAGATTCATTCGAAGAATCCTAAGGCAATGCATCCGAAAACAAAGGAAGTAGGTTACAGTACACTTGTTCGCCCACTGCTTGAATGCTGCTCACCAGTGTGGGACCCGTACCAGATAGGGTTGATAGAAGAGATAGAGAAGATCCAACGGAGACCAGCGCGCTTCGTTACAGGATCATTTAGTAATCGCGAAAGCGTTACGGAGATGATAGATGAACTCCAGTGGAAGACTCTGCAGGAGAGTCGCTCAGTAGCTCCTTCACCGAGGAGTCAAGCAGTATATTGCTCCCTCCTACGTATATCTCGCGAAGAGACCATGAGGATAAAACAGAGACATAAGAGCCCACACAGAGGCATACCGACAATCCTTCTTTCCACGAACAGTACGAGACTGGAATAGAAGGGAGAACCGATAGAGGTACTCAAGGTACCCTCTGCCACACACCGTCAGGTGGCTTGCGGAGTATGGATGTAGATGTAGATGTAGAATATATATAACATATGGGTACAAGGGCGAAGCTACATTTACGAAGACAGCATTGAAACAAAAAATGTTATAGAAATCATATAACATTTATTCGGTCTGCTTCATTTTTATTTTTTAGGAAAGCAATAAACAGATTTATAAATTATTATTGTATAGATATGAGGGGCAGTCAAATGGAAACCTAACACCTGGAACAGAAGGACCATGGAATGATTTCATTCAAAAGTAATCACAACACGAGTGAAGACATCTATCCCACTGGGAGAGGAGACGATAAGTTGCTATTCCGTAAAACGCGCTGGGCTGCTGAGGGATCCACAAACGCACCCACTCTTGCAGTTCCTCGTCTGAATGAGACCGACGTCCAAGCATGTCTTTCTTCAGGTCGTCAACGGCTTGAAAATCACACTGCGAACGATCCAGGCTATACGGAGTTGCAGTGTTTCCCAACCAGATCGCTAAAACGTAGCATTTGTCCGATTGACAGTGTAAGGCGGGCGCCAACGCGCAACGTCGACTGCAGGTGTCCTCTACTCGTCTAGTTCCTAGAGCGTGGAACCACAATCAATGCGCAGCACTATATGCACACTTTGCAGAAACTGCAAAGCGCTATGAAGTCAAAACGCCAGGAATGCTGTCGGACAGAATTATTCTGTTTCACGATAACGCCCGTCCTCACAGGGACAATCGGACGAAGGCTACGCTTCAGCGATTTGGTTAGGAAGCACTGCGACATCCACCGTACAGCCCAGATGGTTCACCGTTGTTGGCGAACTGAAGAAAGACAGCCGTCGACGTCGGTTTTAATCGGACGAGGAAGTGCAAGAATAGGTGTCGATATGGATCTGTCAGTGGCCGACCGCATTCTGCGAAACAAAAATTAATGTCAACGCGTATGGTGATTACTTTTGAATGGAACAATTCCATGGTCCAGTTGTGACGAGTGTTTGGTTTTCACTTGCCTCGTAAATAACACTTCTCTATACGAGATATTATTAGGAAAAAAAAAGAAAAAAAACCCACTGAAAGTATAAAAAATCTCTTTCATTCATACAATCTCATCAGTATCGTTAAAATCCGCTGAGAAGTTTCACACATACAATATTAAAAAGTATAAAATAATTTCTTAAATGAAACTGAATTTTTTAAAATAACACATTTTTAGATCGGACTAAAATTATAAAATAATTTTTCCTAGCCTGATACAGATTCCTAACCCCTTACAGGTAGTTCTTAAAATTTGCAATGGTGAATTTTTAACAGTTATGAAAATATATGTGAGACATATAACGAAAAAAGGGGAGTGTCTGTAATACATAATTGATTCATGAACAGTTCATTTCCTTACTATAATCTCTTACATGCGAATAAACTTTTTCGTTATAAATCTTGCAACAGTTGTAATAGTTATTAAAAATTCACAATCACAAATTTTCTGAAACTTCTGTATAGGTTTTTAAATAAGGAGAAATGATTTGATACTGCTTAGGAAAATTTAAAAACGTGTACTATTAAACATTTATTTTTATTTAAATAGTTATTTCTGCATAATTTCTAACAACGGAAATACTGACCATGAGGGTACTATTCTTTTCATCGAAGCACTTGAAGCCAATATCAGTACGAGCTAGATTTATATTTCCTCCAAAACTACAATTATTCTAAATTTATAATAGAAATATTGGAGTTTGACTCATCCTTGTCTTATATATGTGGTGTACACGTCCGAAAGAGAAGACTCTATTTTGATCCTCAGCCGTTATGAATCAAGAAACAAAGCAATTAACGACATTTAGCTAATACTGGGCACTGATTGACATTAATGGGGAGGTTGAACATTTCTACTGGATTGGGATGCGAACCTGGGTCTCCTGCTCAGTAGCCAGATGCTCTGACCAATGGGCCATCTCGACACAGTTGTCATCGCAATTGCACGAACTGCCCTAGCACGCCTCCCAACAGATATGCACAGTACCGACGTAGTGACGTCACATACACAATTAAGGCGACGCTGGCCAATGGCCCCTTCAGTACAGATGCACACCACGGTCGATCTCTTACGGGAATCGACGAAACGCCTCGAGTAATGAGTATAATGGGCAAAAGGCACGACGTCAGTAAAGTGTGAGAATTTGGGTCTGACGGGAGGCGTGCTAGGGTAGTCCGTGCACTTGCGATGACCACTGTGTCCGGATGGCTTAGTGATCATAGCATCTGCCTACTGAGCAGAAGACAAAGGTTGCAATCTCCGTCCAGCACAAATTTTCAGCTATCCCCACTGATGTCAATCAGTGCACACTAACAGGTAAATACACTCCTGGAAATGGAAAAAAGAACACATTGACACCGGTGTGTCAGACCCCCCATACTTGCTCCGGACACTGCGAGAGGGCTGTACAAGCAATGATCACACGCACGGCACAGCGGACACACCAGGAACCGCGGTGTTGGCCGTCGAATGGCGCTAGCTGCGCAGCATTTGTGCACCGCCGCCGTCAGTCTCAGCCAGTTTGCCGTGGCATACGGAACTCCATCACAGTCTTTAACACTGGTAGCATGCCGCGACAGCGTGGACGTGAACCGTATGTGAAGTTGACGGACTTTGAGCGAGGGCGTATAGTGGGCATGCGGGAGGCCGGGTGGACGTACCGCCGAATTGCTCAACACGTGGGGCGTGAGGTCTCCACAGTACATCGATGTTGTCGCCAGTGGTCGGCGAAAGGTGCACGTGCCCGTCGACCTGGGACCGGACCGCAGCGACGCACGGATGCAAGCCAAGACCGTAGGATCCTACGCAGTGCCGTAGGGGACCGCAGCGCCACTTCCCAGCAAATTAGGGACACTGTTGCTCCTGGGGTATCGGCGAGGACCATTCGCAACCGTCTCCATGAAGCTGGGCTACGGTCCCGCACACCGTTAGGCCGTCTTCCGCTCACGCCCCAACATCGTGCAGCCCGCCTCCAGTGGTGTCGCGACAGGCGTGAATGGAGGGACGAATGGAGACGTGTCGTCTTCAGCGAAGAGAGTCGCTTCTGCCTTGGTGCCAATGATGGTCGTATGCGTGTTTGGCGCCGTGCAGGTGAGCGCCACACTCAGGACTGCATACGACCGAGGCACACAGGGCCAACACCCGGCATCATGGTGTGGGGAGCGATCTCCTACACTGGCCGTACACCTCTGGTGATCGTCGAGAGGACACTGAATAGTGCACGGTACATCCAAACAGTCATCGAACCCATCATTCTACCATTCCTAGACCGGCAAGGGAACTTGCTGTTCCAACAGGACAATGCACGTCCGCATGTATCCCGTGCCACCCAACGTGCTCTAGAAGGTGTAAGTCAACTACCCTGGCCAGCAAGATCTGCGGATCTGTCCCCCATTGAGCATGTTTGGGACTGGATGAAGCGTCGTCTCACGCGGTCTGCACGTCCAGCACGAACGCTGGTCCAACTGAGGCGCCAGGTGGAAATGGCATGGCAAGCCGTTCCACAGGACTACATCCAGCATCTCTACGATCGTCTCCATGGGAGAATAGCAGCCTGCATTGCTGCGAAAGGTGGATATACACTGTACTAGTGCCGACATTGTGCATGCTCTGTTGCCTGTGTCTATGTGCCTGTGGTTCTGTCAGTGTGATCATGTGGTGTATCTGACCCCAGGAATGTGTCAATAAAGTTTCCCCTTCCTGGGACAATGAATTCACGTTGTTCTTATTTCAATTTCTAGGAGTGTATCATTAGTTCCTTTGTGTCTGCACCCTTCTCTTATTATACAGGGTGTTACAAAAAGGTACGGCCAAAGTTTCAGGAAGCATTCCTCACACACAAAGAAAAGATGTTATGTGGACATGTGTCCGGAAACGCTTACTTTCCATGTTAGAGCTCATTTTATTACTTCTCTTCAAATCACATTAATCATGGAATGGAAACACACAGCAACAGAACGTACCAGCGTGACTTCAAGCACTTTGTTATAGGAAATGTTCAAAATGTCGTCCGTTAGCGAGGATACATGCATCCACCCTCCGTCGCATGGAATCCCTGATGTGCTGATGCAGCCCTGGAGAATGGCGTATTGTATCACAGCCGTCCACAATACGAGCACGAAGAGTCTCTACATTTGGTACCGGGGTTGCATAGACAAGAGCTTTCAAATGTCCCTATTAATGAAAGTCAAGAGGGTTGAGGTCAGGAGAGCGTGGAGGCCATAGAATTAGTCCGCCTCTACCAATCCATCGGTCACCGAATTTGTTGTTGAGAAGCGTACGAACACTTCGACTGAAATGTGCAGAAGCGCCATCGCGCATGAACCACATGTTGTGTCGTACTTGTAAAGGCACATGTTCTAGCAGCACAGGTAGAGTATCTCGTATGAAATCATGATAACGTGCTCCATTGAGCGTAGGTGGACGAAACTAAAATGAGCTCTAACATGGAAATTAAGCGTTTCCGGATACATGTCCACATAACATCTTTTCTTTATTTGTGTGTAAGGAATGTTTCCTGAAAGTGTGGCCGTACGTTTTTGTAACACCCCGTACTTCCTCGCAAGAAGTACGTTTCGAATCCCTCACTTTCATTTTCGTCTTTCTTTTGTTTATGTAGTACAATCAACATGGGTAACTTCTTAGCTCTATACACTATGCTTTTACGCCTCACAACGCACAGTGTTGTAATTAAACTCCAGGCATGTACCACTGATCCCTTACAACTTATTGTTAAATATGGAGAAATCTGAGAACTCCATTCACTGCTGGCAAGAGGCTCGCACAGTACCGATGAGCTGAATTTCGTGTCAGCAGATTATAGAGACTGTCATGATCAAATATGGTGCTTAATTGCAATACTTACTTTTCAATTAATTAAACGAAGGCTGTTGTACAACACCCACTGTTAGATCACGTGGGGTGGCAGTGTTTCCATAGGCGAGAACTTCCTATTTCTACCGCCTAGTGCCTATCAGCAGCCACACAGCACAAATGAATACACCATCAGCAAATGAAGAGAAATATAACACGAATGCTATTTCAAATTAGCAAGTGGTAGTTGTTAACTTTTTTTAAATTTTGGAGGAATAAGCTTCTATGTACAGTATTTTGTCGTGCAATTGTTTCGTTACAGCAGTAGCCATTGCAGGTTTGTGAAGATGTGCACTCATCGTGACATGGGGACTGGCAGAGTAACTTATTCCTTCCCTAGGAAGGCAATATTTTGAGATAGAATTCTCACTATGCATATTCCTCAGATTGGGACCTCGTACATATAAAGTTGGTTGATTGATTTGAGATTGAGGACCAAACAGCGAGGTCATCGGTTCCATCGGATTAGGGAAGGATCGGGAAGAAAATCGGCCGGGCCCTTTCAAAGGAACCATCTCGGCATTTGCCTGAAACGACTTACGGAAATCACGGTAAACCTAAATCAGGATGGCCGTACGCGGGTGTGAACCGTCGTCTTCCCGAATGCGAGTCCAGTGTGCTAACAACTGCGCCACCTCACTCGAGCCACATATAGTGGTATTGTCATTCAGTCCAGTAATCTTTCTTTCCTTGTGAGCTACACCTTTTTCGTAAGTACTAGAAACTGAATATTCTGGCTATAGATATGTAAATTTAATTTAGCATGTCTTTATGTAGGTACAGTATTGTATTTAATTTTGCAGCTGATGTCATTTTTAAGATGGTACTCCATTTTTTAGATGTTTGTGTTTAGCGTCCATTTATGAGACAGCAATCCATTCTTTGATGTTAGCAAGAACGAACAATGTGTGAGCATCTCTAAAAACAGCAACAACATTGCTCAGGAATGTATTCGTGGATGTTAAAAATTACTTGATATTTGTTCTGTTTATTGGCATTGTTGCAACACTTAACTGTTGTTAATTTCTACCAGGTATGGGTATTCAAACAAAAATGTCGATTTTTGTATCGGTATTGAACCAAACGTAATGTCCGTTCATGAAATATCGATATTCGTGCCTTAATTTTTTAGATTCGTTTTTAAAACTATACGAAATTGTCTCACTGCATACTCCAGATGATTCGTGAAATGTTGAAAGGTATGCCTTTTCCGACGACAGACGTTCTCTCACTTCCGAAACCTCTGCGTGCTGACTTTCACACATTGCAGTAGCTCTTAATTGGTTATAAAACAGTTTTGCGTGCATTTTTGCTCGTCATCTTCGCTGGTCGTCCGGGCTCATTCCGAAGCGGCGCTCATGACTGAATAAGATTCTACTCCAGTCGATGAGACTGTAGGCCGAAGACGTGTCTGGAGACGCCCCGGACTGTGGTGGGATACCAATGTAGCTGTCGGCCGCAGTACACCTCGACAACCAGGCATGGTGGTCTGGGGTGCCGGGACCCCTTTGGTTTTCATGCGCGGCACCCTTAAAGCACAGCCGTACGCAGACGATATTCTACGGCCTGTTTTGGTACCCTCCATGGTAAATCCCGGTCCTGGTACAAGTTTTCATCCGTGGATTCAGTCTACATATATACATTATACATGTTTGAAACTCTAGAAGCTCTCTGGAACTGTACGGTTTCATTTTTGTTTAAGTGTAAAACGTTTCTCATTCACTTGTGTTTAGCTTTCAATAAACCCAGCGCCTATCTTGCTCGAGGTGTTCTCATTCTTAATCATTAGTTTAAGGCTCACAGTACTGTTTCTTCTGATACGTCGTTGACGACAGCTGTTGAATGCCAGTGGTCGCCAACAGTTCAGGGCTTCATTGGGCGCTTTATCGATGTTTCCATGTACTGTCGCATTTTTGGGGCGTTCTCCACGTGAATCATTTAAATGTGAAGTATTACTATGTCTGAATTCACCCACTCATTTAACTGTTGATACTAAAGGAGCAGCTAGCTTACAAACCTCCACCAGCTTTGCATAAAACACATATTGTATGTCGTCATGGAGTTGCTGTTAATCATATGAACGAAACAAACACTACACGACTTCTTCATTTAGATGGCTAAGCAAAATTATTTCTCAGATGCAGATGACACTAGACTGACTTCAGTGTCTTACATGTTCAATAATAACAATTCATTGACGACATTTTTAGAACTTTCACCTTACCAAAGCACTTTACAATGCTCGCTAAACCAGTAACCCTCATTAATACAAAATTGTATATGAATTTCATTAGCACTAATGTTGCTCTAATTAGTCTCTTAGGGGAGAGGCTTGCCTGACATGACCGTCAGCAGACTGTACTTGTCCGCGTGAAGTGGCTTTTAGGCACCGGCGTGAGTTGGCCTGAAGTTCCAACCGTAGTGGCGCATTAGCAGGCGGTAAACAGACGCCCTAACTGAAGTTGGGTTCCACCAAACGATGCTCCGCTCTAATGGATTAGCAGTGGCCTGGCGTCGTTACCGCATATCACAGTTAGATTTATAGTCTATCCGGTAAATTTACTCGATTGGATTAAACACCCGATACTTCTTGACATAGAGAAACGGCGTATGTCGTTTCAGATCTGCAGAACAATTGCTTTGCTGCAGGTAATCTGAACTTGGGCTTTATGTAGTTCCATTATTATTCATCGCCTACATTATTTCCAGTCCTTTTTCTGCTCGTGGTATGACATACACGTTTTAGTGATATTCACAATTACATCACTTAACCAGTTATTGTAGTTGTTGTCGCTGTTGTTATCTTTAGTCCGAGGGCACGCTACTGTATCCTGTGCAAGCTCTTTCGTCTCTGAACATCTACAGCAACCCACCCACATCCATTCGAACCTACTTACTGTATGTATCCGTCTCTTGGTCGCCCTCTGCTGTTTTTGCCCCCCCCCCCCCCCCCCCAAATCCCTTCCGCACGCACACACACACACACACACACACACACACACACACACACACACACTTGCCTCCAGTAATAAACTGACAGCTCCTTTATGTCTCAGAATGTGTCCTTCTTTCTGTCAAGTTGCGGCTAAAATTTCTTTTCTCCCCAATTATATTCACTACCTCCTGGCGATCTACTCATCTAATGTTCAGCATTCTTCTGTACCACCGCCTTTCAAAAGCTTCTATTATCGTCTTGTCTCAGAGGGACTATGAACGTATACTCTGCATTTGGTTTGTGTACTGAGGTAGACTTTGTAAAATGTTAACGATGTGAACTTTTAAGTGGCTATGGCAACGGTTAGGGCAACTTTCAGTGCATTTGTCCAACCGTGTTAGAGAAACAATAAGAAACGTGAATGAGATATGACACCCGCTTCTTTAAGAGATTGTCTACCTATCACCGATGGGTATGTGAATGACTGGAGTTACAATTCTTTATAATAGATAGAACGGCCACTAGAGTGCGTTATCGTTGTCAGTGTTTAAGATTTTTATCAGGCATGGTAGTATATTTAAGGGGCATGGAAAGCAACAGATGATGAGCGATCGCTGTGAAGGACACAGAAATGCCGCTTACTTATGTGAGACAGTGTTATGAGCATCTGACAGAGATAGATAGCAACCTCATAGTGTGTGTAAATTTGGCTATCTGGTCGAATCATGCAGTATCGATATTTGTGGGGCATTCGGGTGTGACAATAGTTCGATGCTGGATTGCGTGGGCATATTCATTGTCAAGGTTCCGGTCAATAATTTCTCACTGCCACACTGGAGTATTGCCGTAGGTATGCCAAGCACATGACAACCCTTCACATCTGCACCTACCGTATTAGCACAGTTAATTGTCTCCCTGTAGCATTCTAAATCATCTCGAATCACTGGTGAGAGACTAGCAGTTGCTACACTATGGAATTACCATCTCATATACCAGGAATAATAAATTACTAATGAATGGGGTCAGATTTCTTTCAGCTAAGAATAGTGGTCCTGCACTATGTGACCAGCGAAGTCGTCAGTTCTGTCCCTGCTAGAACATGTGTACGGCCAGCTCATACGTCAAGCCCGCCCCAGCGCCCGTATCATGGATATCAGTGACCACGTAGTTGTGGGTCAGATTGACTGAGGAGAGGTTGCAACGGCTTTGGGATACTTTTCCCAACCATGCATCCGTACCAGGCAACGTCATACTAATAAGTGGGCTAATATTCCCAAGTTCTTTATAAATTTAACACTTTGTAATCACTGCAATAGCGTCACATACCCTCTCAATCCATGAAGTTTCATTTCCTTTCCTCATTCCTTCTGGCAGCTGCACATTATTCTCAGATAGTGTTGTTATGCCAGTATAAATCATAGTTTTTCGTGCATATGTTTAAAAACTGGAAACCACTATACGAAATGAAGTGCTAGTTTCGTGTGATGGGGAAGGGAGAAAGGGGTTGATGTTTTCTTTAATTTTCCACTCACACAAATGGGCACTTTTCTAATACCACGTTCTGATCGGTTGTGAGGAAGAGAGGAAGAGGTGTATAAGGCACACAGTTGGTTTGTTTCCATCACCTGTATTGCGTGGAGACGAGTGCAAGCCACAGAACTAAAGGAACAGCGCATTCCAGACACATTTGCGGAACACCTACAATTTTTTCTCTCTGATCGAGTGCTGCTCTTATTAATCGTGTGCGAAGGAAGTACTACAGGATCTGTTTTAGCAGTCCTTCTGTTTAATAGCTGCACAATTTACTTGAATATTATATCCTCGGAGAAGTCGAACGTTTTTCGATACTCAGTCGGTACCTGCATTTCCGCAGAAAGCGCATCCCTAGAAGACTGCAAGGCAGCGCTGACAAACTCAATGTCCACGCTCCAGCGGTTGCTCTCAAAACAGTGACTGTGTACATACACAGCCAAATCAAATGCAGTATTGGTTTCGAGGCGCAAAATAAATCTGCATGCGGTAATAGCCCTAGGTTCGTACCGCTTCCCTGCGAAGATGGTAGTCAAATACCTAGGACTCTTCATCGACCATAATTGACCTAGAAGGTACATACAAAATATGTGGCTAAGAAATGTGAAATGTCTGTCAACCTAATCAGATCTACGGCGGGACTTGAGTGGGGCTTGAGCATAGGCATGGCACTGTACCTTTACCGTTCGATGTTATTTCCCGTCAAGGGATCAGATGTTATGCATCTGTCCCTGACAGTTACCTCATCAGAATTATTAAATACGAGTACAAATCGCTCTCCCCCCCTCCCCCAACAATGCACTCTAGGTTTAAGTAGATCCACCAACACGCCACTGCGCTAATTTTGTAATCAAAAATAATCTATATGAATCTTACAGTGCGCACATTCGATCACCCCAAACCTAACCGTAAATACGTAACTTGAAGGTACTGGTTCACTGTAACAATTCCTACCCTAATCCAAGCGTATTTGGATACTCATGAGATCTGAAGGTAGATATTTAGGTTACCACACTAAATAGGCGTAGCATTGCACCGCAGTTAAATGATTTCAGTTGAACGTAATAATTGGCATTACCTTTTATTATAAGGCAGACATTAATAATAAAAGTCTGACCCATTTTGATGACAGTATCCGGAGGTAATCGATGCCAAATCTGTCGGCTTCAAAATCACTGACTCAGTCGGATGTGCGTACCACGTATCATGTTGGTAAGTATCGTAATTACGGTACATGTTCCGATACGAGAAGCACTTCATTTCTGCTCGTGGATGACAGCACCTCTACATTTCCAGTCAGTGGTTTCATCAGTTCCAACATTACTTAAAAATTTTAGCACTTCTTTGAATGAACACCCCTATACACACAACTTAATTGCAGATATATGCTTTAATTTTCAAACGTGAAATTTTTTTACTTCAACTTTTGATGGAAAATTTTACTTGCATTTATGAATTTTCGACGAAAGGAGAAGATGCTAATTCCTAATGTGACGTATATACAAGAGTTATAGACAACTTTGCTTGAGATTTGATTCCGGAGTGTTTATCTCGTTCTGAGTCGCGTTTATGCGTTTTCGTCCTTACCCCTATGCAACCTGCTGCTGCCTAGTGTCACCTCTAACAAAGAAGGAAGATTAGGGTTTCAATTTCCCGTCAATAACGACGTAATTAGGGACGGGCGCTAGCTCGGATTGGGGAAGAATGGGAAGGAAATCCTTTTCCAAGAGATAGGTCCGAAATTTGTCTTCCGTGTTCGAAACCACGATAAACTGAATTGTGAATGATCGGTTGGGATAGGAATGCTAATGCTCTCACAGGGGATTCCAGTATATTAACCACTATGTCAGAACGACCCTTGCAAATATAAGGATTGTTATTTTCGCAGCGTTCCCCTATATCGAATGTTTTGAAAGGAAAGCATTGCACAAAGTTTTCCTTCCAACCCAATCAGAGTGCAAGAATTGTCTTAATCAGCACACAAAATTATCCTGACAACAACGTGAGGCAGATACAGATAAGTCTATTGTGATCCATACAAGGCACAGCAGATCATCTATCGAACATAAGCCATTTTTAGCGAACGTTGATTTGCAGCCGGTACTACACATGAATTGTCTCTGTTCTTTTCTTTGCTATTGCCATTACACAAGCGTAGCTGAAACATCGAAAAAGGTAAATAAGTAAGCGTTTCGCCTACTTGCAACAGAACCTAGACAACAAGAAATAGTGTTGTTGTTTAACATTCCGCCCACACGGCGGTCAGTAGATATGGAATACTTGCACAGATGAACCAGGTAATTGATCATGGGTTATTTAAAGAAACCCCCGCGGCACTCGTCTTAAGTGATACAGAGACACTCCGGAAAACCTGGGTGTCAATTACTGACCGGTAAATGGAATTCAGACGCTTAGGAATATTAGCCCAAAGTGTAATCCGCTCCGCTACTTAACACAGTCTGGACAAAATACAACTGTCAGCCAGAACATTATGATTACCTGTCTCATAGCCGGTATGTCCACATTTGGCACGGCTAACAGCGGCGACGCGTCGTGGAATGGAAGCAGTGAGACCTTGGTAGGTCGCTGGAGGGAGTTGGCACTATACCTGCACAAACAAGTCACCAAATTCCCGTAAATTCCGGTGAGGAGGGCAATGAGCTCTGACGCCAATCCCATCCCAGATGTGTTCGATTTGGTTCAGATCTGGCGAGTTGTGATACCAGCTTATCACTTGAAACATTCTACTATGTTCCTCGAACACACACCTGGCCTTTGACGTGGTGCATTATCTTGTTGAAAAATGAGACTGCTGTCGGGAAACATGATCGTCATGAATTAGTGTGCGTGTTCTGCAACTAGTCTACGATACTCCTTGGCCGTCATGGTGCTTTGCTCGCGCTCCACTGGACGCATGGATCGCCACGTGAATGTTTCCCAGAGCATATTGGAGCCGCCGCCAGCTTGTCTCCGTCCCGCAGTACAGATGTCAAGGAACTGTTCCCCTAGAAGACGACGGATTCGCGCCCTCCCATCGGTATGTTGAAGGTCGTATAGGGATTCATCAGACCTTGTAACGCTCTACCACTGCGCAAACGTCTAGTGCCGATGGTCACGTGCCCATTTCAGTCGTAGTTGCCAATGTCGTAGTGTTAACTTTAGCACATGCATGGGCCGTCGGCTGCGGAGGCTCGTCGTTAGAAGTATTCGGTGCTCTATGTGTTCAGACAGACTTGCACTCTGCCCAGCATTAAAGTCTGACGCCTTAGAGTTAAGCACAAATGATAGATCGTCTTTGTGCCCCCCGCTCCCTCCAGTCCCGCACCCTGCAGCTCCTTCATGCATGCTGGGCGATGACGCGTATGAAGCTGTTCATGCCAACACTGAACATGCGCTCCAATCCTGCGGTGCCAGCTCGCTCAAGGAAGCGTCCCCAGCGCAACGTTTTTCGCCGTAGCGCTGCTCTAACCGCCCTGAGGAAAGAGTCCACATCGTTATCGTGAGGATATGTCAGGGTGGTAAGTCGCTGCTAATGGTGTACTCCCTCTCAGACTTTCCGTTTGTCACAAACTGGCGTCCACCACCAGCCATGCTACCATCGGTGCCACTCAGGAGTACGTTGCACCATGGCTTCGGGCACATGGCTTCGGGCAACAGTCACTCATTACCGTCAGGTGAAATTTGCACCCTGACACCAACACCTCGGTTGTTGAGTGTAACCTCCACCCATAATAATTCACAGGAACTATCCACTTCTACTTCACTACAAGATAAACTACTACTAACAGCGACGAACACTCCACCACCGGTTGCATGCAATCTATCCTTTCTAAACATCGTCTGTGCCTTTGTAAAAATTTAGGCAGAATTTATCTCTGGCTTAAGGCAGCTTTCTGTACCTATAACGATTTCAGCTTCGGTGCTATCTACCAGCGCTTGAAGTTCCTGTACTTTACCAATGCAGCTTCGACAGTTTACAATTACAATACCGATTGCTGCTTGGTCCCCACACGTCTTGACTTTGCCCTGCACCCTTTGAGGCTGTTGCCCTTTCTGTTCTTGCCCGAGGCCATCTAACCTAAAAAAAACGCCCAGCCCACGCCACATAACCCCTGCTACCCGTGTAGCCGCAATCTGCGTGCAGTAGACTCCTGACCTATCCATCGGAACCCGAAACCCCACCACCCTATGGCGCAAGTCGAGGAATCTGCAGTCCACACGGTCGCAGACCGCCTCAACCTCTGATTCAGACCCTCCACTCGGCTCTGTACCAAAGGTCCGCAGTCAGTCATGTCGACGATGCTGCAGACGGTGAGCTCTACTTTCATCTCGCTAGCGAGACTGGCAGTCTTCACCAAATCAGATAGCCGCCAGAAGCCGGAGAGGATTTCCTCCGATCCATAGCGACACACAGCATTGGTGCCGACATAAGTGACCGCCGGCAGATGGGTGCACCCTGTACCCTTCATGGCATCCGGAAGGACCCTTTCCACATCTGGAATGACTCCCCCGGGTATGCACACGGAGTGCATATTGGTTTTCTTCCCCTCTCTTCCTGCCATATCCCTAAGGGTCCCCATTACATGCCTGACGTTGGAGCTCCCAACTACCAGTAAGCCCACCCTCTGCGACCGCCCGGATCTTGCAGACTGAGGGGCAACCTCTGGAACAGGACAAGCAGCCATGTCCGGCCGAAGATCAATATCAGCCTGAGACAGAGCCTGAAGCCGGTTCGTCAGACAAACTGGAGAGGCCTTCCGTTCAGCCCTCCGGAATGTCTTTCACCCCCTGACACACCTCGAGACGACCACCCACTCTACCACAGGTGAGGGATCAGCCTCAATGTGGGCAGTATCCCAGGCAGCCACAGCCATAGTCCGATCGGGGGATGCGTGGGACGAGCTGGCCGTCCCCGACAAACCCCCATCCGGACCCCCACAGTGATTCTCATTGGCAACAGCCTCAACCTGTGTGACCGAAGCCAACACTGCCTGAAGCTGGGAGCGAAGGGATGCCAACTCAGCCTGCATCCGAACACAGCAGTTTCAGTCCCTATCCATGCTAAAAACTGTTGTGCAAAGAACGTCTGAACTATTCTACAGAGAGCACAAACAAATCGACACAAAATTTAAACGGTTATTAAAATACAAGATTGCCTAGTAAATGCCGTAATGCTGCTACTTGCACACTGCTGACACACTGCTCGGCGGCGGAGGGAGACTACGCGATTTTACACTATTCAGGGACTAAAACGCGATGCTACAACTCTCAAATACTATGATATGCCCGAAATTTATCAATTAAACAATGCAAGTACCAAAAACACGCAAAGAAATTAAGAATTAAACTATGTAAGAAGTAATTGAGCTAGGAGTATACGACTTTCTGCTGGCAGCTGCTTATCCAACGGCGGCAGGGAGCACACTGGCTGTGACCAACCGACACTGGCCGTTCAAACCAAAAACGGAAGACAAACGACTACGCGAATTTACACTATTCAGGTACTAAAACGCGATGCTACAACTCTGAAATACTATAATACGCCCGAAATTTTTGAATTAAACAATGAAAGTACCAAAAACACGCAAAGAAATTAAGAATTAAACTATGTAAGAAATAAGTGAGCTAGGAGTATACGACTTTCTGCTGGCAGCTGCTTATCCAACTGCGGCAGGGAGCATACTGAGTTACGGGCCAACAATGAGGAGCCAGGGCTTTTCTGCCACGCATGGTTGACATGACAGAAAAGGACATCCAAAACTGAAGAATAAGTAGAATAATCGACGTACTTAAGTCCCTCCCGAGACGCTGGCGATCTGGATGCCCGTATACTCAGGTGTGGAATAGGGGTAGAATTAGAAAATGGTGAGTCGGACTCATCAGGTGACCGATGTTAGGACGGCGAGTAAAACTTGGGAAACTTGAATTTCATTTGTAAAATCAAGCTGAGCTGCTGAAGCAGCTTCAAAACGTATAGCAGTTTTAAGCACTTCATCAGGACTAGAATTGGACGTGGCCGAAGCTGTAACTGTGGCCACTCTGTCAGAGAGAAGGCGCACAATCACATGTCGAATCAGTGATTCCGCATACAAAACATTACAACTCTGGCACGCAGAATTGCTCTTGCGTTTGAGATTCTGTAGATCAGCTGCCCAAGCTGGGTCAGACTTTCCATTTTGTTTTTGATCCAGTTTAAACTGGAGCCTTGTCGCAATAACGTGCGTCTGCTGACGGTATTATTTGGTTATCATGGAGAGAGATCACTAGGATCCAAGAGTGGTTTCAATTTCTACACTATTTCGTATGAGCGACGACTAGATGACCAATGGAATGGGCTTTGCTACCTACCAGAAATACCATAAGCACAACAGCAGAGCTGAAAACGGTGGAGACAGACCTCCCCGCATCCACGGAGTTGTCGAACGCAGCGACATAACCGTGGTTATTGTTGCTGTGAAACTAACTGCGGCGGAACGGTCTTATGTTCTGTGAGCTGTTGCTTCTGGAGCGACAGCTACGACTACCAAAACGCCATAAATTTGGGGTCCATAACACAGGAAACGATGGAAAATACATCGCCGTAAATAAAATAGGGGAAAAATATCATCGTCAATAAAGTGTCCGCGGCTGATACGAATGCATAGTCCGCGATCAAAGCTACGGTTGTCGCCAAAGGAGCACTGCATTAACTCCAAGAGCATAAGCCAGAAAGGCAACATCTAAAGCACGGTCGGAATTTATATAGAAGCTAGGCATAATCGGTAAAAATACATGAGTCGTAAACTAAAGAGACAAAAGTCAGCCGGCCGCGGTGGTCTCGCGGTTCTAGGCGCGCAGTCCGGAACCGTGCGACTGCTATGGTCGCGGGTTCGAATCCTGCCTCGGGCATGGATGTGTGTGATGTCCTTAGGTTAGTTTGGTTTAAGTAGTTCTAAGTTCTAGGGAACTGATGACCACAGCATGAGCATAGTGATCAGAGCCATTGGAACCATTTGAACAAAAGTCATGGGATACCTCCCATCAGCTCTTACCAACTGAGATGAGGACTCATCTTATTACACCACGGTTTCCATTCGTCTAGTATTCAACCGATATGGTCACGAGCGCAAGAGAGGCGCTGCAGGCTATGTCATGCTGTTAGAAACGGCATTTACGTCGATTGTCTGCTGCTACAGCTCATTAACGCGAAATTTCGCCGCACTGATACGTGAGTCGTACGTCCCGCATTGATGTCTGCGGTCATTTCACTTATTGTTGCTTATCTTTCGGAACTGACAACTCTATGCAAACGCCGCTGTCTTTCGGTCCTTACGTGAAGGCCGCCTGTCACTGCGTTGTCCGTGATGAGAGGTAATGACCGAAATTTGGCATTTCCGGCACACTCTTGACGCTGTGGATCTCGGGATATTGAATACGCTAACGATTTCAGCAATGAAATGTCCCATGTGTCCAGCTCCTACTACCATTCGGCGTTTAAAGTCTGATAATTCCCGTCGTGCGGCCATAATCACGTCGCTAATCGGTTTACATGATTCGCCTGAGTAGAAATGTCATTTCTGCCAATGCACTGCGCTTTTATACCCATTGTACGCGATACTATTGACATCTGTATGTGAATATCGCTATTCCGTGACTTTTTTCACCTCAGTGTACGATACAAGCCGGAGCATCAGTGGGTTCTTGGCTCGTAGCTGTCTGTTGTTCAGCCCACGTAACCCACATTCCTCTCCTCTGGCGGCGCTCCTCGCTCATGAGCTGCCACGCCTCTGATCGGCTATCGATCTCCTCCACTAGTAGGGACATTAAAGCCACGTCATTAATATAAAATATCAACAGCCAGGCTTCCAACACGCTTCCCTCAATCACGGCTGAAACTTTTCTGTATCTGTCAATGGTTACTGATCCAAGATAGCACTCTACGTCCTCTCTGCCAGGAAATTCCATATACAATCACATATTTAAAACGTTACTCCATATGATCATTTATACTCTATAGGCGTTGGTGTGATATTGAGTGAGATACTTACCAAGAGTCAAAAATATTGCAGCGACGTGACTGTCTTGAATGTTTTTTTTTTTTTCAATTCATGGCGGTATGGGTAGCAACCAGTGATATATGTTTTCAAGAGATACAGTCTTGACTGCTAAACACGCTTTATTATTTTATACTTTACCTATAACAGGTTTCGCCTTGTTTAAGGTATCTTCATATTGGCTTACAAAGAAAGATACAATTTTTTCTTAGAAAACAGCATGACGCCGATTCAATAAAACTTTGGACTTCTATGGAAAATATTGAATCCAACTTATTGACATAAAAGGCGTTAAGCACATAAGCTGCCGTCTATGCCAAAGTCTTAGCAGGCAAACACCGTTGTCAGTATTTTAATAAATCTACGTGGTGGCACTTAAAAAAAGAAAGTGGAATATAGTAGCCGAATGTATTGAGAAGTAAGTAACTGATTTTGTCCACCAAGGACACCAGTATACACAACACATTTTTTAAAATAAGTAACTTACTGATATACAATAATGTTGAGTAGACGGGAAGTCACGTTTAAAATACAAAGAAAGCATCAGCGGGTAGTCGCACTTGTCGAGTTTTAAGAGACTTAGAGCATTGTCCTATTAAGGTAAAGCGATCCAAAAGACAGGTAAATCGGCATTCAAGGCGAGTAATTACTTATGCCTCTAAGTTACGTACTGATAAACAAAGAGGCAGTAGATTACCTTCTAGAAGTATATGCACAGTCCAGAGAATACTAGAAACGGTATCACGCCTACAGAAATGCGTCACCAAATGTAAACATGTCATAAATGCCGTTGTGCATGTTCTGACAGCGTAGATAGTTTGGATATTGAACTAATAGAGATGTACAACTAATGTACGACGCTGACAGCAGATGGCGCCAAGTAAAAAGAATTAGGACAGAGTTGTTATAACAGCCGAATGTAGTGACGAGTTAAATAAATGTACAACGGATAACTAATGAAATTACTTATTTAAAATATAAATAATATATACCCAGTATCATTAGCGTACCCAGAACATGCACAATGGCATTTCACACGTGTTTACATTTTCTAACGCATTTCTGTAGACCTGATCCCGTTTTTATTGTCCTCTGGACTGTATCATATACTCCACAAGGTAACCTACTGCCTCCTTACTTTTCAGTATGTAACTTAGATGTATAAGTAGATTACTCGCCTTCAGTGTCATTTTAACTATCTTCTGGTTCGTTTTATTTTAATGGGACACTGCGCGAAGACTCTGATGACTCTACAAGGGCAACTACCCACTGAGGTTTTTTTATTTATTTTAAACGTGATTTCCCGTGTTCTCAACACCATTTTATATTAGTAAGTTATTTATAAAAAAAGTTACGTTTTGTGAATTAGTGTCCTTGATGGCCAAGATGAGTTACTGGCTTCTGAATACTTAAAATACACTATGTGATCAAAAGTATCCGAACATCCCCCAAAACATACGTTTTTCATACTAGGTGCATTGTGCTGCCACCTACTGCCAGGTACTCCATATCAGCGACCTCAGTAGTCATCAGACAACGTGAGAGAGCAGAATAGGGCACTCCAAGGAACTCTTGGGCTTTGAACGTGGTCACGTGATTGGGCGTCACTTGTGTCATACTTCTGTACTTGAGATTTCCACAGTCCTAAACATCCCTAGGTCCACTGTTTCCGATGTGATAGTGAAGTGGCAACGTGAAGGGACACGTACTGCACAAAAGCGTGCAGACCGATCTCGTCTGTTGACTGACACAGACCGCCGGCAGTTGAAGAGGGTCGTAATGTGTAATAGGGAGACATCTCTCCAGACCATCACACAGGAATTCCAAACTGCATCAGGATCCACTGTAAGTACTATGACAGTTAGGCGGGAGATGAGAAAACGTGGATTTCATGGTCGAGTGGCTGCTCATAAGCCACACATCACGCCGCTAAATGCCAAAGGACGCCTCTCTTGGTGTAAGGGGCTTGCACAGTAAACGATTGAACAGTGGAAAAACGTTATGTGGAATGACGAATCACGGTACACAATGTGGCGATCCCATGGCAGGGTGTGGGTACGGCGAATGCCCGGTGAACGTCATCTGCCAACAGTAAAATTCGGAAGCGGTGATCTTATGGCGTGGTCGTGTTTTTACATGGAGGGGGCTTGCACCCCTTGTTGTTTTGCGTGGCACTATCACAGCACAGGCCTACATTGATGCTTTAAGCACCTTCTTGCTTCCCACTGTTGAAGAGCAATTCGGTGATGGCGACTGCATCTTTTTCATAATCCACGGCCTGCGGTGGAGAAGTTACATGATAATAACATCCCTGTAATGGACTGGTGTGCACAGAGTCCTTACCTGAATCTTACAGAACACCTTTGTGATGTTCTGGAACACTGACTTCCTGACGGGCCTCACCGACCGATATCGATACCTCTCCTCAGTGCAGCACTCCGTGGAGAATGGACTGCCATTCCCCAAGAAACCTTTCATTACCTGATTGAACGTATGCCTGCGAGAGTGGAAGGTGTCCTGAAGGCAAATGGTGGGGCCAACACCATACTGAATTCCAGCATTATCGATGGAGAGCGCTTGTAAGTCATTTTCAGCCAGGTGTCCGGATACTTTTGATCACATTGTGTATATTGAATATTCCATTCTTTTTAAAGGGCCACCGTGATGTACTCTTAAAATACTGACATCTGTGTTTACCTTCTACGACTTTTGAATGGACGGCAGCATATATGCTTAATGCCTTCTTTGCCAGTAAGTTTGTCGTAATATTTTTCTTGGTAGTCCAAAATTTTTCTACGCCGGGGTCATGACATTTTCTAAGAAATGATTGTATTTTTCTTTGTAGGACAATATAAAGATGCCTTAAACAAGAAGATACACGTTATTGGGAAAATATAAAACAATAAAACGCGTTTTCAGCCAAGACTGTTTATCCCTTGATAAAAAATTTTACTTGCTCCAAGGCTTTCAGCACGTCAGCAGCGTGATTGAGATTTAGCATGGGTAATGTTTTCGGAATTCATGTGGTTTGCACGCTTCCTCATTATGTCTGAGCTCAGAATACGTTCTAATATGCTGCAACAGGTAGATATCACGGATATTCTAAGTTAGTGTCGTGGATATCTTCTGCTACTCCTCTTGTAGATCGAGCGAGGTGGAGCAGTGGTTAGCACACTGGAATCGCATTCGGGAGGACGACGGTTCAATCCCGTCTCCGGCCATCCTGATTTAGGTTTTCCGTGATTTCCCTAAATCGCTTCAGGCAAATGCCGGGATGGTTCCTTAGGAAGGGCACGGCCGATTTCCATCCCCATCCTTCCCTCATCCGAGCTTGCGCTCCGTCTCTAATGACCTCGTTGTCGACAGGACGTTAAACTCTAATCTCCTCCTCCTCCTCCTCCTCCTCCTCCTCTTGTAGACAGGTGTTATCTGTGTTTGGTTCCTATCACTGGGCACAGTGTTCTTAGGTGAAGGTATTTGATATTATAGTACAGATACGGGTTAACACAGCTGCACGTTCTGTGTGTCATGTGACAGGGATTCCATTGGGCCCTGATATCTTGCTCAATTTTAATAATTCCACCTCTTTCTTAAAGCTACTTCCACTAATACACAGGGTGTTACAAAGGGGTACGGCCAAACTTTCAGG